>NC_029790.2:110798784-110837662 GCF_000816755.2 Arachis ipaensis | reverse complement strand
TTAACAAATTAAATTTTATAGTTTAAGAAAGTAAAAATAATTAAAATATAAATTTTAACGCTAATTTTAAAAATTTTGACAAAAAATTAGACTAAACAGACCAAATCATTTGAGCTGGCCCAACCTAAATACCACTTTAATGAAATGGCTTCAGCCACTTTTTCCCTCGGGCACAAGAAAAAGAAAGGGGGAAGAACAAAGAAAATTCTAAAATCTTTGCTCAAATCTTTTATTCCATATATCTTTTAATCTGGAACTCCGATTGACAAGTCAGTGGCCACGCGTTCGTCTCGGAATTTTCTACAAAATCCAACGAACAATTTGGTAAGGAATTTGAGATTTCATGCCCAGTTCATACCTTTTCACTTTCGAATTTTGGAATTTTGATTTTTGAGATATTATATAATTTTGATGTTTAGGATCAAATTAACTTTGGGTACTTGCTGGGTCTTGTCCCAAACTTCCGTTGGTAAGGTGAGAATTCTCTAACTCTTGTGAAATCATTAGTGTAGCAAACCCTATGTTGATTTAGTGATATTTATATGGTGTTAGATTAAATTATGAATTTTTGGAGATAAATTGATGAAAGTAAAAGCTTGAATTTGGATCTTGGAGGCTGGATTTCTGTTTGATGTGCCATTGGAGCTTTGAAGCTTGTGGAACGGAGGGATTTTGATGTGTTCGAGCATTAAGGAGGAATCGACCAAGGTATAATTTTGGTTTCTCGTAGATAACGTGTAATGTTACGTGAAAACTTAGGCTAATTGACCATAAGATAAGTTGGATTATGTGAACTTGTTAATGTTTAGTAACTTTGGTGGTAATGTTGAGATAAAAATGTGTTGTTTGATGATGGTTGTGATGATAATAGATTGATGTGTATGAAATGTAGTTGATTGTTTAATTGGGTGAGGAAATTGTTGAATGTATATATAGAATTGTTGAATGATTGAAGGAAGAAAATTGGGCATTGGTGTTGTTTTTGGGGGTATATATGTATGTTTGGGGAGTTTTGATGTTGTTTTGAGTATAAATCTTTGTTTTGAAATTGAGAATTTGGAAAGAAAAGAGGCTTTGGAGTTTTTGGTAAAACTTAATTTTCGATCAATTTTAGCGGGCTATAACTCAGCTTTCGGACCCAAAATTTTGTCAAATTGTTTCAAATGAAAATTGGGTCCGTGAAACTTATGCCGTTTAAAGAACCGATGAAAAATCATTTAAAACGAAAAAGTTATGCATGTTTGAAGTTTGGTGTCAAATTTTAGAAATTCTGCAACTTAACAACTTTTTGAGAAAAAGGAGGAGTCGCGTACGCGAGCATGCACACGCGACGCGAGATTCACTCACTGACTGGATATCTCGCGTATGCGGACATGGTCCCACGTACGCGGACCTGCTAAATCGAATGCTCACGTATGCGGGTGGCACACGCTACGCGAGAAATTCTTTCAGTTTTACCTTCTTGCGTACGCGGACATAAACTCGCGTACGCAAGACCCCTATTTTGGCTAAAAGTGGGATTTTTGCATACTAAACTAATTCTCTAGCTTTCCAAATCTCCTGAACACTTGTTTAAGGTTCGTTAGTGAGCCTTTAAGCCTTGGAATAAGGGTGAGTCTGTTAAATAAATGAGGAGACATTGGAAGAGTCTTGCGAAGTGTTAACTGAATTAGTGAAGGGTGACGATGTAAAATAAGAAATGAGAGATGGATTGATGATGATAATGACATTAAGGAGTGATGATTATTGAATTTGAATGAAGGATAATGAGCAATGATTTTAAAGTATGCTATTTGAATGAATTGAATGATAATGAGATATATGTGACTGGGTAAGAGGTGGTGACATTGTTCACTTGCTCCGGGTATAAGTAGAGACTTCGGGTAAGATGCAATGGTGTTATCCACTTGCTCCGGGTAAGAGTTCGAGACTCCGGATAAGATGCAAAGGTTGAGTTCTGTTGTCGCTTACTCCGAGTTGAGATCTGTAACACCTCCTGGGTAAGATGCAAGGGTTATGGCATTGTCCCACTTACTTCGTGGTTGGTGTTCTGTCCAGGGTTAGCTACCGAACATGTCGGGTTTGGCTTTATAACCGACAGATGAGATTAATCGGCCATAGGGAAGACATGCATCATGTGTATTTGTGTGATTTGTTTGAGTATGTTTTGTTTTGGTTTGCCTAAATGCTTATATATGCTTAGTTGCTATTTGCCCTAACTACCGTATTTGTACCTCTATTTGTGTTTTCTTTGTTTGAATTGTATGTCTTTGTAATTGAGAGATCCCTCATGCTGGCGGAGGTGATGCTGAGGGTAGTTCCATCGGTGTTTCGGAGGGTTGGAGGAGACGAAAAGTGAAGTGTTAGGTTAAAGATGGATTTAGAACTTGAACACTTTAGATAACTTACCTAATTTATGGTTTATAATACTTTCTTAAGTTTAATTCTGAGTGTCGGAGTTTTAGGAATGTCTCTGGATTTCCCAGAACCTTATACATTATGTACGTTGGTACCTTTACCGTACTGAGAACCTCCGGTTCTCATTCTCTCTCTATATATATATATATATATATATATTGTTATTGTTTTTCAGATGCAGGTTGGGAGGTACCGTACTGAGCATCCTAGAGACTCATGGCAGCGAAGAACTATTTTGGAAACTTAGTATTGTATTTTGTTTATATATATGTAGAACTCTCCACCTTGTATACATTGTATATTATCCCTCTTAGAGGTTGACTTGGAGAATAGGTACTTTTACATTGTTTTTTGAGATGTATTCTGGGTGTTATATATATACTCTAGCCGGCCTTAGCTTTGCAAGTTGAGTTCAGAGCTTGTTATTTGTATTTTGGAATTCTGATCTATATGTATAAGTTTTAAACCTTCTTTTCGATCTTGCTTATCCATTTATGCGTATCTTTCGTAAGTGATGTGATTTCTGTTTTGTTTTTTTTATTAACTCCTCTTTCAAAGCTCTTAGTTACAATTTTTTTCAATTATATTATATATGTATTTTTACTTTTAGAGATCGTAGCGCTCACCACCTCTGATTTACGTCCTAAGCGTAAAGCTCTGCGTAGTAGAGTGTTACATATAATTGTTATTATTCTTTGCTCTATTGTTTATGTGATTACCTATTTTATATTTTTTTTTAATCCTAGTATGTTAAGGAATATAAAAATCAACATATTTAATTATATTTAAAAAAAATTAATAATTTATTTATCTAATTGAAACTAGATTGATCCTATTTGATTTTAATAATAGAGTTGCTACAAATAAAGTAATTCATGTTTTAATTTGTTTGAGTAAATCAGCACAAAAAATTGAAGGTTTAAGTAAGAAGATGTATTCGATGGCATTTTCATAAAAATTGGTTATTTTTTCAATTATAACACATCTAAGATTATTAAGTTATATACAAAATATTTTTAAAACACATCCAAAATCATAAATCTAAAATTTGAATATTTAATTTTTTTTTACATCCTATTCGATAAAAACACGTCTAATATATCTTATTGGGTAAAGTATACTTTTTGTCCTTGAAGTTTGACAAAAGTTTCAAAAATACCCCTAAATTTTATTTTGTTTCAATTTTGTCCAAAAAATTTTCGATTTGCATCAAATATACCCCTGATGGCTAATTTTTCAAACAATTTGAGACCGATTTAACAACAATTTCATAAGAACAACCTCTCAACACAAGCAAATCAAGCATAATTTTTATGCATTATTGTTAGATTGATTTTAAATTTTTTGAAAATTTAGCCGTCGAAGGTGTATTTGATGCAAATCGAAAACTTTTGGGATAAAATTGAAACAAAATAAAACTTAGGGATATTTTTGAAATTTTTGTCAAACTTCAAGGACAAAAAATATACTTTACCCTATCTTATTTTATTATTAGTTGGATTTTTCATTACTTATTTAAACATTAACAATTTTAAAATTATAAAAATGAATAATTAAGTTTTTTTTTAGATCTTATTCAATAAAAATATATCTAACATATTTTATTTTAGCATTAGTTGGGATTTTTATTACTTATTTGAGCATTAATATTTATTCATTTTAATTTCTTTATTATTTTTATTGTTTGATATTTTAGCTAATGTTCAAAATTAGTTTATTTTGTAAGTTTATTACACATATAAAATAATACAATCGCACTCAAAATACTTTTAGAACACATCCAAAAATCTATCAAATAAAATTTAGAATTCAACAATGAAATGTCATATCTCATTTCATTATTAGTTGATATAACACGAGCATTTATTCATTATAATTTATTTAATTGTTTGTTTGTTTGGTATTTTAATACATTATTTATTTGTATATATTTTAAATTTTTAATTGATTACAATTTTTTCTTTTCTTAATATTATCCTCATCATAATTTTATTTACAATCGTAGACATCAACATGATATTTGAGCTAGACTTGAATACATAGCCATCATCAGAAGAAATTGACTCATTTGATACCCATATTGATATGAACAATATAAATATTTGTAATGGTTCAAGCAATTTTGCTACAGAAATCGAGTGCACGACTGAGGTAGTTGACATTTTTCTTATAAGCATTTTTGATATTTTAAAATGTATTTTTCTGATATTTTTGACCAATTTTTTTTCTTGCATGCTAATTATAAGTTATATTTTAAAATATTCGTGTGAACACATCTAAATATCCTTACCATGGCACTATACATATATATGTATGCTGTATTATTTTGTCATTCTTTTATCATAATTATTGTCATTATATTTTTTTTTAGGCCATGATTCATCCTACCATTTTCGATGAGAAGATTCTAAAAGTGGGGATGCTGTTTGAAACCCTCAAAGAAGCATGCCAATTTTACTACAACTATACTAATAAAGTGGGATTCGAACCTCATATAAGGAACACTAACTTGGACAATCATGGAAGGACACCGATTAACCAATCCATACAATGCAATAAAGATGGATACTGAATAAAGAAGAATCCAACAACCCAAAGGTCAAACACAGTGTCATCTGTACACTGTAAAGCTCGCATCTATGTGAAGCTTAACACAGAGCTTGGACAATGGAGACTGTTGAAGGTAGAATTAGCTCACACGCACCGATATGATCCCAATTTGTCATGGATGTTTAAGAAGAGCAAGAATCTCTCTATGCATGTTAAGGATGTCATTGAGCGCAACGACCAGGCTGGTATACAACCTTCGAAGACTTTTTAGGCGCTTACTGATAAAGCCGGTGGTCGATCTAATTTAAACTTTGTAGAGAAGGATGTTAGAAATTATTTATCTTGTAAACTCCAAATCCATGGAGATGATACTGATGCGCAAGAGATGCTGGAATATTTTATGAGGATGAAAGAGCAGAACCCGAATTTCTTTTATGAAATTTGTGTCTATAGTAACAATAGTTTCAAGGATGTATTTTGGGCGAATGCTTGATCAAGAGCTGTTTACGAGTATTTTGGTAACGTGGTATCATTTGACACCATATACAAGCTCAACAAATAACTTCTTTTTCTTGGTTTATTTTTTTATGGATATATTAAGTTACAAGCTCACTGATTGCCCTATATGTTGGTCTTTTATAGGTTTAGATGCCAGTTGCAGTATTTGTGGGCATTAATCACCACGGAAAGTCAGTTCTTCTCGGGTGTGCTTTATTGGGTAATGAAGAGACTAAATCCTTTGAATGGGTCATGCAAACATTTGTGAAATGTATGAAAAAAACACTAGATAGTATCTTAACTGACCAATACAGGGCCATGTCAACAGCCATTTAGAATGTCATGCCAAAGACCAGGCATAAATTGTGTATCTGGCACATCATGAAGAAGATATCATAGAAACTTGGAGGGTTGAGCCGTTTTAAAGAAATTAATGCTATAATGGGTCGAATTATTTGGGAGTCTCATTCGCAAGAATTATTTGAAAGTACATGGTATGACTTCATTGAAGAGTACAACCTTAATGACAACAAATGACTCAATGGTATGAATACATATCCAAAACTTAATTAACTTATTTATTAGTCGTTTTAATTATTGACTAGATTTTGTAAAAGTAATGAACTTATGTTAAATGTCCTTTCATGCATGTTTAGTGTCAAATCATAAGTGTGTATTTTAATGGCAAATATGTCTATCAAAGTGCAGATATCTATCATATTCGAAAGATATGGGTTCTTGTTTTTTTAGAACACGAATTTTGGACTGGCATGAGGAGTACACAACGGAGTAAGAGCATGAATGCTTTCTTCGACAAGTACCTAACTTGTAAGAGAAGCTTAATTCAATTTGTGCACCAGTATGACAATTGTCTTGCAGATAAGGAACAAAAGGAGTTGGAATGCAATGCAGTAGACAACAGGGGCCTGATCCCATGTGTATCAAACTCACTTATTGAGAAGCAGTTCCAATAGGAGTACACCAACTGCATATTTCATATGCTCAAGCCGAATTTATCAAAAAGAGTGACTGCAACCTGTCTCCAAGGGTGGTGAAAGACAACCAATACTTTGACGAAGTGATTGAACAAAAGATAGTAAATAGGATGTCTGTTTATAACGAGTATGAAGTTGTGTTTTGTCCTATTTTGCACTAGGTCATGTGCAACTGCTTCATGTTTGAGTTATATGGTATCCTTCATTGCCACGCCCTATCGGTTTTATCCCATTATAGGGTTGACAAGGTGAACTTGTCCTATATACTATCTCGGTGGAGCTAGCATGTTTATTGCAAGCATACCCACATTAGAAGCACTCACGACTTATGGTGCTCTGATGAAAGCATGAACATACTTAGGGGACTATGTGTTAATGAAGAGAATTTTGATGGTATAGAATTTCACAAATGAAATCTCGTTGCAAGTATAGTTGTAAACCAACAATCAATCCTCAATCAAAAATTTATTTGTCATAAGTACAAATCCCAATAAAAATAACCGAGAGTATTAATCCCGGGTCGTTCTCCCTAGGAATTACAATGAAGTGCTTTATTATTGGCTATGAAGGAATGTTTTGGGATTTTTGTAATAAGAGACAAGGAATATAAATAACAAGAGAAATAAGCTAATAACTAAGAAAGCTCTTGGCAAGGAATGAGAATTAGAAGTCCTATCCTCATTATCATCATCAATTGTGACAAGAATTGTCCATTGCTCCTAATTAGTTAACTTCTAACTATGAAGGAAAGTCAAGTAGATACAATCAACTTGAGTCCACAAGTCCTAGTCAAATCTAGAGGAAAGACTAGCTTTAGTGGCATTCAAGTCAATGAGCAACTTTCAATTGTCAATCAACAAGAGAAATCGATAACTCAAGAGTCTCCAATTACTCAACCAAAGCCAAGAGGAGAAAAATCTAGCTCATAACTAAAAGAAACATTTCATCAAACACCTAGTGGGCAATAAAAATAAACATCATCAATTGCAAGAATTAAAGGAAGCTATAACTAATCAAAGCAAGAAATCAACAATAGAAACTAAGGCAAATATAAAAAGACATGGAAATTATAAATTGCATTAAAGGAGAATTGAAATCAACAAAAGAGTGCATGAACTAAAATTAACAAAATAAAGGAATTAACAAGAGAAGTAAAATACTAGAAGAAGTAAAAGTAAAGGAAAACTAAAATAGAAGGAGAAGGAGAAAGAGATCTAGATCTAAAAAGGAGTAAACTAAGAACCCTAATCTAGAGAGAAGAGAGAGCCCCTCTCTCTAACTACATCTAAACTATCATAAAAACTAAACTATGACTACTTGGTTCATTTTCCCTTTATTCTTGGGTTCAATAGCATCAGAAATGAGTTGGATTGGGCCCAAAATGCTTCAGAAATTGCTGGCCACGAGTTGCCTTAAGTGAGTCACGTTGATCCTGCGACGTGTGCGCGTGGAACGAAGGGTACGCATCACCAAACGCAAGGCAACTATGGCAAATTTTATATTCTTTTGAAGCCCCGAATGTTAGCTTTTTAATGCAACTGAAACTGCCTCATTTGGATATTTGTAGCTCAAGTTATGATCGATTAAGTACTAAGAGGTCAGGATTGACAGCTTTGCAATTCCTTCATTTCTTCATGAGTTCTCCATTTTTACATACTTTTTCTTCATTCCCTTAATCCAATCTTTGCCTTCTAAACCTGAAATCACTTAACAAACATATCACGGCATCGGATGGAATTAAAGTGAATTAAATTTAGCTATTTTAAGGCCTAAAAAGCATGTTTTCACACTAAGCACAAATTTAGGGAGAATTACAAAACCATGCCATTTCTTTGATTAAATGTGAAAAAAGTTGATAAAATCTCCTAAATTAAGCACAAGATAAACTACAAAATTGGGGTTTATCAAATCTCCCCACACTTAAACCAAGCATGTCCTCATGCTAAGAATAGAGAAGGACAAGAAAAGGGGTATGAACATTTATTCAATGCAAAGAAACTATATGCACCTATCTATATGAATGCAACTAAATGCAAAATGCTTCTACCTACTTGGTCAAAAGTAAATCAATCTCCAAGAATATATATGCACAAGTAGGGCTAAGTAGTATGATAACTCATGAACTCTACCAATTCAAATATCAAAATGAAGTTCAAATAGACTTGCAAGAAGAAAGCTCATGAAAGCCGGGAACAAGGAATTGAGCATCAAACCCTCACCGGAAGTGTTTACACTCTAGTCGCTCAAGTGTCTAGGGTTGATCACTCAATTCTCTTCTAATCATACTTTCCAAGATTTGTTTTTCATCTAACAATCAACAGTTATTCAATGCATGCATACATTCATCATGAGGACTTATTCATGGGTTGTAATGGGGCTAGGGCAAGGTAGGATGCATATGGTTAAGTGGACTAGAATTTGAATCTTTGATTAACTTAAACTTCCCACCTAACCTATATAACAACCTATACAATTCTAAACAAACCTAACTACCCATTCTTCACTTATTTACATACTCATGCATTCTCTTTAATCACCACACATATACATTGATTATTATTGAATTTCACTTTGGGACATTTTGTTCCCTTCTTATTGCTTTTCTTTTTCTATTATATATATATATATATATATATATATATTTTTTGCTTTTATTTTTCTATTTCTTTTTCTACATTTTTTTTCACATTTTTTTTTTCAACAAAGTACATACAAACGTATCAATGCATATGGTTTTACATATTTAATGCATAAGCACGTACCCAATCCCATAATTTTCAACAAAAATACAAAATACACTTTTACCTCAACCAATGTCCCAAGTTTTCTCACACTTGAATGATACACACTCACTAGCCTAAGCTAATCAAAGATCCAAATTAAGGGACATTTATTGTTTTTCACTTAGGGGTAGTGATGTGCTAAAATTAAGAATAAAAGGGATTAAATAGGCTCAAAATTGGCTAACAATGGTTGATAAAAGGTAGGCTATTTGGGTAAGTGAGCTAAATGAAATAATGGCCTCAATCATATATATGCATTCATACACAAAATAATGGACATAAAGAATCAAACAAATCAAAGATTGCAATCATAGAGAGAGAATAATGCACACAAGAATGGAAATAAGTGGTTATAAGATGTAACCACACAATTGGGCTCAAAACTCACATGCTTATGTTCTTAGCTCAAAAACCATGTTCCAAAATAAATTCTTGAAAATAAATTCTTCAAGCAAGTTCAAAAATGTTTTTTTTTTTCAAATTGGTAGGGTGCCCTAAAATAATTTTTCTTGGGAGAGAAATCATCACCCTAACCAAGTAGTCCTAATATAAAAAGAAATGGTAAAATATATACAAACTCTAACTATCATGCAACCTATCATGCAATGCAACACTAACTAACAAAGAAAATTAAGAATTGGTGTTGAAAAGAAAATTGTTACCCATGGAGATCGGTCATCGATCGAACCTCCCCACACTTGAAGATTGCATCGTCCTCGGTGCATACAAAGAAGAGCAAGGTGGACGGGTTGCTACAACTGATGAGCTCCTTCAAAAGATTGTGCGGATGACTTGTTTGTCACCCCATTTTGAAAATTTTTTTCCTTCCTTCTTGGTGGCCAGCCTAAAAGGAGAGAAAAAGGAGAAAACTTAGGCCTACAACAAAGATATTAAAGCAAATAGAACATAGGCGGGGGCTAATGCCAAGTAAGAGTATGGTTCTCAACTACATGTTAGCTACGCATGTAAGTGAGAGAGCAATATAGGCAAAGGGCATATCAACTAATACTTGATGCAAGAGTAAAGTCAAAGTATAAGTGAATAACATGAAGAGCATGTTGCATCAAGTTTAAGCAAGAATTGACACGAACAAGATTAGTGATAAGCATGAAAGCATTTGGTCCCATCCTAACTCAATGATAATGAGGTACAAAAACAAAGAATAATGAATTAGGAAGGACTAAAGCACTAATCTTGTGTGTGGAGCAAATATGACCATTAATGTTAAACAAGTCACGAAGCACCAAAACAATGCAAGAAATTCTCAACAATTGAGTAAGAGAATTCAACACCATTATTAAAATAAGAAACTTAGAAAATAAAATAAGAACAAGCTACAAAAACAAAATTCATATGCAATGAATAAAAGTATGCAAATGTAATAAACAAAAGAAAATGAAAGATGAGAAAAAAAATAAAAAGTGAAATTTTTTTTATTTTATTATATTATTTATTTATTTATTTATTTATTTTTTTGAAGAGAGAGAAAAGAAGAAAGTAAGAAAGGAAGGAGAGAGAAGAAGAAAGGTAGAAAGAAAAAAGGAGAGAAGAAAGAAGAAGAAAGGAGAAAGGAGAAAAACAGGGTGCAATCCACGCTTAAGCGTCGCCCATGCTTAAGCATGGATTGCAGCAGGGACAATCGACGCGTAAGCGTCACTCACGCTTACGTGTGGGTCGCAGTTGTGCCGCTGGCACAAAACGGGCACAAAGTAGGCACAACTCTCTGGTTTTAGTACTAGGAGTTGTGAAAACGCGTCGACGCGTACGCGTATAGCACGCTTGCGCGTCGATAGACCCTTTTTTTTAAAGAAGCCTAAAACAGAATTTAGCACTCTCCTAACCTATAAACATTCTAAATCACCCAAAATTCAAATTTAACAATAAATCTTTTGGTTTTTCAAAAATTTTCAAATACAAAACAAACAAAACTTACACTTCAAGCAAAATACAATCTAACAACAACTATTCTAATCAAAACATGAATTTAACAAACAACCTATCAATAAAAGCAAAATGTATAAGAGTATAGAAAATAAGAAAAACTACCTACAATGGCAACTCAAATCACTCATTTATTATATTTACAAGAGAATGAAAAGAGTTTACCATGATGGGGTGTCTCCCACCTAGCACTTTTATTTTAAGTCCTTAAGTTGGACCATTGATGGGGTCCTTGCTAGGGTGGCTTATGTTTGAACTCTTCCTGGAATCCCCACCAATGCTTGCATTTCCAATGTCCTCCGGGATCCCAAACTAAGCGCGTCAAGCTACCAAGAGATCTCAAGCGAGTACCAAGGCCCCAAAGTTGATGATTATCTATGTATATTCCGGGGTCCCATACTTTATTTGTCAACCCTCTTTCTTCTTGAATTTTATGCTTCCAATTGGTTGACAAACTTATTGAATTCTCCTTGTAACTCCTACTCATCATCCTAGATCCATTGAATTGAGCTTCACTCCAACCATGAATCCTAAAATTTGAGGTTCCTTCCACTATGCACCTTGATTTTTGTTGCCAACCAACACCCAACTCTTTTCTACTTTCTAACCCACACATAGCTCTAAGTTGACCATCTGTTTCTAACAATGCATATTGATATGGGCCAAGGAAATTAAAAGATGAGATAATTACCCATTCAATTTGTAGTTTGGATGGTGATTTAGTAAGGAAGATATCCAATGGTCTTGACATTGTAGGCTCCACTTCCTTTGGCTCTTCCTTGATGACTTCCATCTTTTGACAACTTTCTTCAATTTCCTCTTGTTTACTAACTTCTTCCAACTCTTTCTCATTGATCAAAATATATGTTGGAGGGTGTATACATTCCTCCTCAACATTGGTTTCACGTCCGATGGAAGAAGCTTCAACAAGATTCTTATTGTCACTTGGTGTAGAGTTGTCTTCAATGATGGAACTTCCCTCTTGTTCAACCTCCCCTAATCCTTCAACTATTCCTTCATCTTCAAGGGTCTCTACTACCTCCACCTCTTGGGACTCTTCTTGCTTCTCTTGAAGTATAGATGCGTGAATCCGATCCATTAAGTCCCTAAGACGATCCCTTCTCTCTTGGTCCATGTCTATCGCATAATTGGCATCATGTTACTCTTGGATTGATGGATACGGATGTTCTTTCATGGAGGGTGGTGGGATGGAGAGATCATTATGTGGTTGAAAAGGAGGTTCATCAAATCTTGGAGGTTGGAAGGTATTTTGGTTGTTGGTAGAAGATAGAGGTATACGAGATATAAGCTCTTGGAGGGCGGAGGTGAAACCGGTGAGTGCGGTTTGGAACTCTTGCTCTTGAGAAATGATACCAAGTGTATCATCTATAGAGGCTTGGTTGGAGGAAAAAGAAGAATTGTGAGGGTAATGATGTTGAAGTGGTGATGGTTCCATGGGTGCTTGTTCATAATGGTTATAAGTGTGTGCATATGGAGGATATGGATTAGGATTGTGTGGAGGTGATTGATGGAAATAGGATGTGAATTAGGAGTATGGTGGTTGGAATGATGGTGTTTGAGGACTATGTTGAGAGTATGGTGCATGGAATGACGGTGTTTGAGTGGGATAATCATGATAAGAACCATCATATCCATTGCAATGATATGCATTGTAGGAAGGATTGCAATCATAGTAGCTTGGTTGAGGAGGTTGCCATGATGATTGCTCATATGGATGTGGCTCCCTTCTCAAGAATTCATCTCTCCCATAATGTGAGCCATCATTCAAATTTCCATAACCTACAACATAGTCATAACCATATCCAAAACCACAAGGATGAGAATTCATATGGAAAGAGGAAATCAAAACAAAAATCTCAAAAAGGTAAAGAAAAAGTAAACTACTAATTACTAACAAGACCTAGAAATAACCAAAAAGCAAGATATTCACAATAGCTAATAACATAACACCATTGCAATTTCCCGGCAACGGCGCCATTTTGATGAAGGGAAATTTTGATGGTATAGAATTTCACAAATGAAATCTCGTTGCAAGTATAGTTCTAAACCAACAAATAATCCTCAATAAAAAATTTGTTTGTCACAAGTACAAACCCCAATAAAAATAACCGAGAGTATTAATCCTGGGTTGTTCTCCCTAGGAATTACAATGAAGTGCTTTATTATTAGCTGTGAAGAAATGTTTTGGGGTTTTTATAATAAGAGACAAGGAATGTAAATAACAAGAGAAATAAGCTAATAACTAAGAAAGCTCTTGGAAAGGAATGAGAATTATAAGTCCTATCCTCATTATCATCATCAATTGTGACAAGAATTATCCATTGCTCCCACTTATTTAACCTCTAACTATGAAGGAAAGTCAAGTGGATACAATCAATTTGAGTCCACAAGTCCTAGTCAAATCATGAGGAAAGACTAGCTTTATTGGCATTCAAGTCAATGAGCAACTTTCAATTGTCAATCAACAAGAGAAATTGATAACTTAAGAGTCTCCAATTACTCAACCAAAGACAAGAGGAGAAAAATCTAGCTCATAACTAAAAGAAATATTTCATCAAACACCTAGTGGGCAATAAAAATAAACATCATCAATTGCAAGAATTAAAGGAAGCTTTAACTAATAAAAGCAAGAAATCAACAATAGAAACTAAGGCAAATATAAAAAGACATGGAAATCATAAATTGCATTAAAGGAGAATTGAAATCAACAAAAGAGTGCATGAACTAAAATTAACAAAAATAAAGGAATTAACAAGAGAAGTAAAATACTAGAAGAAGTAAAAGTAAAGGAAAACTAAAATAGAAGGAGAAGGAGAAAGAGATCTAGATCTAAAAAGGAGTAAACTAAGAACCCTAATCTAGAGAGAGGAGAGAGCCTCTCTCTCTAGAAAACTACATCTAAACTATCATGAAAACTAAACTATGACTACTTGGTTCATTCCCCCTTCAATCCTTGGGTTCAATAGCATCAGAAATGAGTTGCCTTAAGTGAGTTACCTTAATAATCACTTTTCTTCTTATTGTTGTTATTATTATTATTTTCTTTCTTGTTTGATCGTACTTTTTTTATTAAAAAAGTTTGTAATGTTGCTCAAGCCCTATCTTAATCTTTTATTAGTTTTTATGAAGTGAGTCTTTTTGTAATTTGGATTATAAAATATATTGTTGTTACTTGATCATCGTTAATAGTGTTCAATGCTTAGTGCCTATGCAATAATCACACATGAATCGTAAGATTAGAGTTAGAATTTACGAGTATTGAAAATTAGTGATGCTATCTATCTTCACATTTTCCCCTCCCATTCATTGTTATATTTTTACTGAGTATCCACTTGCTATGATTTGAGCAGGGCCACCTTAGCTGTGTTAATGCTGTTGCTTGGAATTCCAGAGGCTCATTATTGATATATGGATAAGATGATACACGGGTATGGCAACTTTAATCTTAAAAAAACTGTAATCTATATTAGGAGCTAAGTGGTAGTTCTGATGCAAAAAACTATGAAAGAATACTCAATGTTATTATAAAGCATGTTTCTATACCAAGTGTAGAAACTCTCCCCATGTGAAGCAGCATGTTTCAAATTTCTCAGCTTCCTTCTTTTGTGTGCTTGAAACACTTGCAAAGCTCATAATAGCTACACCATTATTATAATTAATTCACCAACTGAATGAGGAAAAACACTTAATAATCTAACTAGGAATCATTAAGGTTTAATATAGAAATATATTTAACCTACTTTTAAGATTTGAACAGCACCTTTCAAGACAAGACAAAATCTGCACAAACATTAAATCAAAATTGACATTATTCCCAGTTTCTACTCCAAATAAATTATTGTGCAAGCTAGGGGGGAAAAAACCTTACAGATGGAATCTTGTTTTCTTGTACAAATGCTATTAAAACTTCAGCATAATTTATAATAAACTCCATTGCGTTAGGACCTGTTAGGCATTATAATTCCATGTTATATGTAAGAGAAACTAATCAACTATGTTACACAAAGTGTGTTAAGTAAAAGAAGCTCTAAATTGATACATATTCTATAATTCTAAGGAAAGAAAAATTATACTCAGGGTATCATATAATGGAACATGTTACTGCATGGGTATTGCAAGCCTACAAAACAGGGTGAAAATAAAATTGGATCAAGTTATATATCTTGCTTGCGTGCGCTCTCTCCTTTTTTATTTAACTGCCGCTTCATTCTATTGGTTTCTTTTATGTGGCTTTGTTTTGTAGTATTCCCTTCCCATGCCCCATGGTGTTGTATTGCTTTTATGACGGAATATTTTTAATTTTCTATTTTTCTTCAGTTCCTTTTTTCAATTAAAAAAATACGACATTGTGGTAGGCACATTGTCTTTTTGGACATGGAGTGCTTGGAATGCATGATTATGATTCATCAATGATTAAACATGCTTTGGATCCCTAAATTTAATGTTGAATTAACTAGCAAGAACATGTTATGGTGATTCGTTTAACTTGCAAGTGGTCTAGATTAATTTCTTCTTAATCTTAAATCTTACTGTTCTTAAGCTGCTGCTTTGATAATTAATTAGATAACACTGGTCTTGTACTCTACCTTTATAAGCACCAGCTTACACTTCACATTCTCTTTGATTGCTGTAGCCACTAGTCATGTACTCTTCCCCCTTCATATATTAGTTCAAATCTAAATCCAAATCTATATCCAATGGAAATCGCTCAGATTTTCTCTTATTTTCTTTTATTTGTGTGTTTGTGTGTTGATTTGGAATGAAAATGAGAACAAGCTTCAGAGAAGAAACTTGCGAATCCAATGAGAGAGATTAAGGTGTAGAAGCTCGTTCTCAACATCTCCATGGGTGAGAGTGGATATCATCTCACTAGAGCCGCTAAGGTTCGACTCGCATTGCTTCTTTTAATTTTTCTTTTTATTTATAATTAAAGCCGTTGTCTGTTTTTTTGCCGGTGCTAGAGCAACTTAGTGGCCAAACCCCGTGTTTTCCAAAGGTTAGTTATTATAATGATTAATGAATAGTTGAATAATTCTGGTCGTAATGAATTTGTGTGACTCTCAGGTTCTATTGATTAGGGTTGTTTACAAAGTAATTTGCGTCATATTATGTATGTTGCAAGTGAAATGAATGTGGAAAAGGTTCTAACTTCAAACCTTAGTGTTGGTATTGAGTCTAAATTTTTATGGTTTCTATCCAGGGTTCTGTTTTTTTCCAGCTTATCTTACATTTTCAGGGACTGTCCAGCAAATAGAAGCCATATGATTGGGAATTGCTTTGGTGCTTCAAATTGGTTTAGAGGGAGTAATGATAGTGATACTACTGAGAAACCCCAACAAGGTAATAGAACAAGTTTAGTGGATTTGAATTTCTATCATTGATCAATTGTTTTGTGTTAGTATTGGGAGGTTGTTAACTTTGTCATATCATCCCCCTAAAATTTATGTATTTTCATGTTCAAATGCCATATTTATTTTCCTCCAAAGGGCTAACTTTTACATTTGTAAGAATTTTGCAACATATTTTTGATAACCCATTTTTCTCAAATCCTAGTAGCCAGAACCTGGAGACAATATTATGTAAAAATTCTTGCAGGTTTTTATGGGAATTGGAGTTTGGATGGAGGATATAATGCCGCTAAAAGTTAATTTTCATGCTATCAAAATTAAGATATCATATGTTAAATGACTGTTTGTATTTCAGCTTCTATGAATATCTACCCAAGGCCTGGATTCTAGGAAACAAGAATGAATCAGTGAAATATTATAGGTATTGAACTTGAAAATTCAATTTTCTTTTGAAAGTTGAGGCATAATATTACAGTTTTGATTTAGTTGTATTTATACTGCACTTATTTTGTTTGATGTTATGTTTTATTTGGATTGAGGTTTGAGTTAAGTTGCAAGGTTGTGTTTCAATGTGATTTTTATAGGTTCAGTAATGAAATCTTTGAGTAGTGTAGGTCTTGATTTAAAATTGGTTGACTTGAATTATTTTGTCTTGATAACTGTGCTTACAAAGTGGCCTCTTAAGCTTCACTCCTAGGATTGCACTAGAGAGAATCTTATCATACCAATTTCAGTTCAAGACCCTGAGCTTGAACACTATATTTTATTGACTATATACTCTTGCTTTGTTTAGGTTTATAAGAACATATGGAGCAACTTTCTATATCAATCAATCTCTCTTAAAACCATCGACTTTGTCAATTAAAGAATTTGATTCCGCTGCAAAGAAGCAAATAATTAATGGTAAGATAACAAAAAGTATAATTGTTTCTGTGTTCATGTTATTTATTATTTGAATCTTATATAAAGCCTTCTACTTATTCCTTGTCTTTGTCTAATTATACTTGTCTTTTTTTAACACATTACTGCGTATAGAATAAATAAATTGATTGCTGCTATTATAATGCTCTTGGATTTGATCTGAACTCTCCATTTCCCACAAATTTGGTTGACATGACAGAAGAGGTATGCTCTTAGTCTTGCTTGCTGCTGATGTCTTCTATAGGTTTAACCGGTTCAACCGTAGTTGAACCGAAAAAACCGTTTTAGAATAAAATAATAAATAAAATATAAATACACACACCAAAACTATATGATCTTATCAATTTACAAACTCAAAAGTTTTTTTAAAACACTCTTAAAATATATGTTTTCAAGCACTTTTGTCATCATCATCTTCAGCTTTACACTCATCACTCAATTAAAAAAATCTACAACCCTAATCCTCTATGATTTCTTTTGGAAAAAATAAAATCTCATTCAAGAAGGAAACCATAGCTGTAAGTAATTGAGAATATTTGTGAGACTCAGCACCAAGACATAGAACAATTATACATATGGAGAAGTACCAACAATCCAATTCTCAATTTCATGAATCACCATAAACTCTAAAATCAATAAATCTATCAACAAAAATTCAAAAATAGCATACTCATAAATTTAAAAACAACAGCAGCAGGGTTTAGAAAAAACATTTAATCACTAACAATACAGAACCTTGTGTATTATTAGTTGATATGATGCAGGGTGCTTTTCTGGATTTTTATTCTCTCCCTCAGAAAATGACAATTTTCCATACAAAATTGCTCCTAACAATACAGAACCTTGTGTAGAATTCTGCACAAATATTACAAATAGGATTATATATTATCACTGGCAATATCCAAAAGGTTAACAAAGGAGAATATACCTTGGGAAGCTTATCTTTCGGTGGTGGACCAGATAAAATCCTTCTTTTATACTATCAATAAACAAAAGTCAACATGACAACAAAAGAAAACATACAAATGTAGGTAGTTATGAAGGAATAGAAACCCATTCATACCCTGGAAATAAGAATGACGATTTAAAGGAGCCGTTTCTAATCACTGGGCCATCAGGTTGAGAGAAAAAGGATAGCGAAATGATTTTCTGGAAACAGAGACAAGAAAAAATAAATCTATCAACAATTAATCATGCTTCACCCTTCAAGCAATCAGCTTCAACAATTAATCATGCTTTAAGCAATCAAAAACAAGGTTTAGAACAAACAATTAATCACTCTTGTTATGAAGAACATTTCAAACAGTGTCTGAAAAATATTCTAATAACCAGCAATTAGTTTCAACAATTATTCATGCTTCAAGGCTCAAGCAATCAACAACAAAATTTAGAACCAACAAGTAATCATTTTTGATGTGAAGAACATTACAAACAGTTTCTGAAAAATATTCTAATAACTAGCAATCAGCTTCAACAATTAAATGAATTAATCATGCTTCAACAATTATTATTACAATCAACAGAGTGTAATCCTAGGGTTAGAAGCTAGAAACCTGGAAAAATGCAGAGCTGGCGGGGACAGTGGGGCGACGGAAAATGTCGAACAGAGCTGACGCCTGCAGGAGGACACTGTGCGACGGAAACTGGAGCTGGCGGTGGTTGTGATTTTCGAAGGCTGACTTCGCGATGGTTCGTGGCTACGCGAACAAAGCTGGCTAACGTTGGCTCAACGGATGTTGCGACGATGGCGGTGGCTGGACGGAAGTGGCGGTGGCTCAACGGAGAGTGAGAATGGAGACTGGAAACATGAGAGGTGAGAGTGGAGGCTAGAGAGAGGAGAGGGGTGAGGTCTGTGTGCCTCTGTGAGTCTGTGACTACTGACTAGGGTTCCTTTAGCCCTTCAGCATGCAAAACGCGGCGTTTGGGGGCAAATTTAAAAAACCGGCCAGGTCACGGTTTGGTTCGACCGACCGGTTCCCGGCCGATTTGGCGGACCAACTTTGGTTTTCAAATCTTGCGGTTTTGTCATCTGTTCGAACCGTATTTGCTAATGGTTCCCGGTTTGACCGGTCCGACTAGTCGATTCGAACCGATTTTTAGAACATTGATAAAAACCACTACTGTCTTGCTTTTCCAAATCCAAGCTGTTGATTTTGCTACAAATGTGAGGAGGCACAATCTTTGAAATGCACAACATGCTGCAACCTCTTTGGCGATGAACAAGTAGGTACCTGAGTCAGTTGTCCCTTGTGTCTTTTTTCTAATTTGTCCTGCTAATTACTTGAACATTTGATTTGGAAATCTAATTGATACTTTAAGCTAAATCTTTATTACAGTATTATTATTGAAGTTTTTGACCTTTTTTATTTTCAGAAAAAAGATGACGAAGAGGTTTGCAATTCTTGATAATGCTAAAATGGATGTTTCCTATGTCTAGCGTTCCCTCAACTGATCAAATGGCATATTTGCTAGCAAAACCTATCAAATTGTCTTTGTAAAGTTTTAGTCTAAACACTGTCTGAGGGGAGATGTTAGGAAAAAGAGTTTGTTTGTTACCTCCATTCTTTATTATATAGTGTGAGATGCATGAATATTCAAAATTATGTTCATTTCAATACTTTTGGTTAATTATTATAAATATATTTTGTTTACAGATAATTTTTGTTATTTAAAGAAATTATTTAGTATAATTATGTATTTATTTTTATTATATTTAACTCATTTAATTAAAAATACAGAATTATATATGTAATCATATTACTAAATATTATGTTGTACAAAATATATATATATACAGAAAATTAAAAAAAATAATGAAGGACCTAAGGCTACACTTATATAGAGTAGCTATGGTATACAATGTGGCTACGCTTTACAGGTGATGCAGTAGCAAGGATAAGTGTAGCCTATTCTGGTAAGCATGGAAGCTGAAAAGCGTAGCCTTTGCTCCTGAACAACATCACTTGAAAAGTGCACTCTATTCTTAAAGGCCAGAAGCATAGCTTTTGATGCAGAAAAGCGTAGCCTTTGAGAATAGGCAACACTAGTATAGGCATCCCCTACAAAAGCATCTCCTAAGCCTAAAAAGCGTAGCTTTTGCCTAAGGCATCATTTTTTTTCATTTTTGGCTACACTTTTCAAGTGTACTTGAATGGGTGTATTTCTTGTAGTGTATATTGCCATAGTTAGTTAATGAAAATATATCCAAGAATCTTAATGACTTTAAGATGTGTGCAGGAATTAATTTGAAAGATGAGATGTTATTTTGGATGTGTTACACATCCACCTAGCTGGCATTTAAAAAAAATTTTAACTGTTATAAACAAGTGCAATTTATGCACAATGAATGAACAATTAATCCTACAATAAACATAGCAAAATAAGTTCGGCTAATTGAATCTCTTACCAACATGAAAAATAAAGAGATGATATCTTAGATTAAAGAGAAAAATATGTCCATTTTAAAAGCTAATTATATTTGAACAGTGCTATATTTTCCTGTCTCCTGTTGGCCCTCGTGCATGCTGCCTCTCCTGCTCTTGTTAGCTCGACAGTGTTTGGACACAATCCAAGGATTTCTGACCTTTTTTCTTTTATTCCTTTGAGGTGTTTAATGTAAAGGAGTATGGGAAACAACCTCCATGGTATTTAGATAACCGTTCCACGGATCAAGCACGATGTCTAGTAGGTACTTCTTTCTCATCCTAGTCAAGTCTTCCTGCATGCATTAATTTCCAATGTCACCAAAGAACAATATCAGAAAAATGTTAGAAATATTGTTCTAATTCGATTTTATGACCTACCGTTGTCCAAACTGGCACGACATAATCATCCATGTCAAGAGTTTTTGGATCTCATGAGTCTATGAACTTAATGACAAAAATCTCGCAGTCATAACTATCAAATAAGAGAAAAATAAATATGCTTTAATATAATTTCGTGTTACTAGAAAATAAATTAATATATCAAAACATACGTGTTTGGTTGAATGAAAACCTCCATATAAAGAAGCTTTCCTATGCCCACTTCCTGAAATTTGTACCATGAAAAAATGAGGTAGGCCAACTCCTCAATGTGCTTGGCCTATATGTAAGAGGACACAACAAAATAATTATTCAGAAGAAAATGGTTATTGATTTCATTTGGACATACGTAAAATTTGTATTGACCGTGTTTATACTTACTTATCGCATATTCATCCACTTTCATCCTATGATCACTAAGAGGGAGTCAAGAACAAAGAACATCAAACTTTTTGGATGAAAAATATACAACTACCAGTAATTATCCAAGCAGATGAGTACAAAGAACTGCATCATAGTTAGGCCATATTTTTCAATACTCTTACAAAGATACAAAAGGATGCACAAAAACTTTATACTTGTTGGATGTAATATTTATGAACATATACCGTATGTCTCTTGGTTGTCTCTACCTTGTTGAACAAACAGATCTCGTTTCTCCAGTACTATGCTAACCCCACATATTCCAGCATGTATTTGTCATTGAATTTTTTAACATTTCATCGGTGTCATAACTTGTCCCTGTACACATTTAGTCCGGATTAGTTTATTACTAAGTGTATCGGTCTAAACATAAGAAAAAAGTAACATTGATCGGTATTTATCGTACCAATATCATTGGATTAACACAATAGAATTCTTCTTGAAACTTCTTTGTTGGGAGCTCACTAAAGATGGCATACATGCACTCTATCACCTTCAGTTTCATAAAAGCATAGAGGGCATAAAAAAAGATAACAAAAGTAGGTCAAAATCTTAAATCCATAACTATTCTTTATTAGATACATTACCCAACCGTCGACCTATTGCCTTCTTTTTAATGTCTTCAGATTCCTTCGTGTTACGTTTAACATATAGCGTTTGCGGTATCACACGATTACTTCATCCAAGGGATTGCATTCGTTTATTACCCATCTGTACACCTTCTCTTTTGTATCTTCATCGAAATCAGGTCGGATGATAACTGAAGCAGGCCTTAGTGGAGTGTTATTAACAGATGGCAAAGGATTCAATGGTCCTAGAACGTTTGGACCATTAAATGGTCCTATAACAAAACATATTTTTTAAATTTTTTAATAACTGTTAAATAGTCCTTATTTAATTTTAATTATAAATTAATCCTTTATATATTATTTAATTATAAAATCTATTTTTTATTTTATAAATTATTATTTTATTATCCATCTATCTGTTTATTAATAATAAAAAATTAAAACAATAACAAATTAGATCTTCTATTAATCGTAATAAATATTTTACAATCTTAATCGATCATAATTTTATCATTGATCCGTTTCATACGTATTGGATTGGAAAAATCGTGTTTGTTAGAAATTCAATCGATTGGATGCACAAATCAATCGATTGAAATTCAGGTTTTTCAAACTTCAAAATTGAATTTTGCAAGGCATGTGGGTTTTCTCTTATTCAATTGATTGGTCATATTACCCAATCAATTTAAGTCTTCAAAGCAATATAGATTTTCACAATCCAATCAATTGGTTGTGTTACCCAATCGATTGAATTGTGCAATGCGTTATATGTTATGTTTCTCTAAATTTTTCTGCTCGTGATTATAAATGATTATTTTATTATTCATCTATCTTATCTTTAAAATTCTATCTTCAATTTTTAAGTTTTTATTTTGATTTAAATACTCTAATCTTATTTTTTTTTTAATATTAAGACTTTAAATTGGTGAATAATCTATCAACAATTACTCAATCCTATAATTAGAATCGTTTATCAATCTGATTGATTATCAATTTTTTCATTGTTTTTGTTCATTGTTTATCCATCTACTTAATATCCAATTTTTCTTTATTGTTTATCCATCTCTTTAATATCCAATATTTGTTCATTATTAATTGATAATCACCGTTGGCAATAGAGATTCAATTTTTTCATTGTAGTGTTTAGAAAACAATCCATTATTTTGATTACAAAATCGAGATTAGTCTCTAATTTTGTAATTCTTTGTTTCGATTCTTTATTCATGCAATTGATTATGTAATGAAAAAAATATTTTTTTATCTTTTAGTAATGGATTTTTTTCTGAAATAAAATAAAAAACCTAAATATGAATTTTTTTATGCAGAGCAAGGCGAACTTCACTTCAAATTCTAAAAAAAATGGCTAACTCAAATTATTAATCTTTACAATAGACAATGGCAACCATTATAGGAGTACACAAGAGTACACATGAATAAGTCTTATTTTTATTAGAAAAATAATGGTTTTTTTTTTTTAATTTATAATGAAAAAAATTCTTGTTAAATATGGTTTATTCCCGTGTATCTATGTATTTCTCAAATTGCTTTGATGATTTCAATCGATTGGATAATACGACCAATCGATTGAATAAAAAAACCCCACATGGCGTGGAAAATTCAATCGATTGTGTATCAATTTCAATCGATTGAAGTTTAAGAAACCTAAATTTCAATCGATTGGTTTGTGCATCCAATCGATTGAATTTCTAACAAACACGATTTTTCCAATCCAATATGTATGTAACGGATCAATGATAAAATTACGATCGTTTAAGATTGCAAAATATTTATTACGGTTAATGGAAGATCTAATTTGTGATTGTTTTAGTTTTTTATTATTAATAAACAAGATAGATGAATGATAAAATAATAATTTATAAAATAAAAAATAAATTTTATAATTAAATAATATATAAAAGACTAATTTGTAATTAAAATTAAATAAAGACTATTTAGTAGTTATTAAAGAATTTAAAAAATATGTTTTATTATAGGACCATTTAATGGTCCAAACATTTTGGGACTATCGAATCCGGTGCCTTGACAGATATAGTTTTCAGG
The DNA here is from genome assembly GCF_000816755.2 of Arachis ipaensis. Classification (NCBI taxonomy): domain Eukaryota; kingdom Viridiplantae; phylum Streptophyta; class Magnoliopsida; order Fabales; family Fabaceae; genus Arachis; species Arachis ipaensis. The sequence goes on along the minus strand of NC_029790.2, from coordinate 110,813,331 downwards.
GGAAGCTGATTACAATCTTCAGCATCATCTTGGGGTATTCTGTGATCAACCTTACCGCTATCCACATTATTCACACTTTTATAGGGTCCAAATTGTACAACTATATCTAAAGACCTTGATGTCCTACACATCCCAAATAAAAAATGAACAGTCTGTCCAAAAAAATCCCACTACCACAACTTCAATACTAGCGTACATATCTTATAAATAAATTATAATAGCAATAATTACTTTTCACCCGATGTATTGACAACATGGTGTTCTTCGTTGCTCATGAGATTAGGTGCTCCACAATCAGCAACAACCTCCTTTTAGGTCTCATGACTACACACACCAAGTCCTTTAGCTCAATATAATATAATAAGAACGGACTTATTTGAACACATCTAAAATTATATAATGGCACACAAGTAATTGGATGCATACATCCAAAATCATACAAATAAAATTTAAGATTTAAAATTAAGATGACATATATAATTTTAGTATTTGCTGATATTTTTGATTAATTATTTCAACAGTAGCATTTATTCATTTCAAGTTTCATGACTTATTTCAAAAACTAACTTTATTCATTCCAATACTAGTGTATCGTATAGGTAAATTATAACAGCAATAATTAGTAAATGTACTTACTTTTTACCCAATGTATTGGCAATATGATTTTCTTCGTTGCTCATAGGATTAGATGCTACACAATCAACAACATCTTCTTCTTGGAGCTCATGACTACACACACCAAGTCGTTCAATTCAATATAATATAATAAATAATTGCACTCATACAAATCTAGCCACAAAAGGAAGGAATATAAAAATAATTCTAAAATATATTATCATTCAAACTTGCATGTCCTGAAGGTCTTCAGTGTCATTGAACACTCTATCTCGGAAAGAGGCAACATTCATTTTTTTCGAGGATGCTAAGCTTGGATTCTTCCTATGACACCATTCTTTATCGTTAGTGTTAGTCTCGGTAAAAAAATTCTTCTTCATCTGACTTCTCAACAATTTTTTGTTGGCCTTTTTTTGTTCGCTCCTTAGTCCGAGGTCTAACTTGTGCACCCCGTCGCTTATCATTCGTTCTCTTTTGTGGTTCATCGATGTTGCTTTTTTCCTTCTTGAATTTTCTTATCTCATCAATCCTCTGAATTAGACTCTGTTAACACAATTTATTAATTCTTAAGTGTAGGTCCATAATAAAAAAATTAATTACATCTACATATGCATCTATACTGATTTTTGAAATTGTTCTTCCTTTACTACTTCTGTAAGCGCAGTAGCAGTTTATTCCCTAGTCCATGGTTCAATGCCACCAGAATAGCTCCTAAGGTCCCCGTGTTTGTTGGTATGCAAGTAAAGTATCTGCCACAAAAACATATGAGTAAATTAGCACTACCGTTCAAGCGAATCTACATATAACAAGTGATGTGACTCAACTTACCAAGAGAACAAACATACATCCATCAATAGTCTTTATGCCATCTTTCATATATTTTTCTATCCCCTCCTTAACATAATCATAGATATATCTACCCCAAAAAAATCACATCGGATTATGCATGTCTATCATGCTCGGGGTTAATGATATGGTGATGTATTTATTACTAGCAGCAAATAGAAAGGCCTTCGTGACAAACATTATAAAGTAGTGACAAAACTCCTCTTTTTCTAGTTCAGTTGTAACTAAGCATCTAATTATATGGTTCTTAACTTCTTTTTGGGTTCTACCTTCAAAGATGTCTATGAGTTGATGATGCTTTTTCGGATCTAACTTCGGAAAGCTATCACCTGCAGAATGGAAGCACATGAGTGAGAGAAGTATTAACACATCCAAAAAAATCAACTAGCAATAGGCTTACTAGACACCGTAGAAGAAAATATATATGTCTTTTTATATTAATTATATGTTTTAGGTATTATCTTTTGCAGAGACCCACAATGCTTGACTTATCAAACGTGCATTAACCGGAATGTCTCCGATCTCCACCTTCATATGCATTCGATCCTTGTTATATGACTGTGCCAAGGCAATTATCAAATCTTGGTTCATCGATCACTTTGGGATGTGTCTCAGACATCCAAATTTCATGTCCTCAACAACTTGGTATTTGATCGGATCATTGTTTTTCAGATGCTCCATCATATCCGCGATGGTAGTTGGATAGCATAGGGTATCAAGTATTTTCTGAAAAATTGATACACTAGTTAGTTAATGTTATATTGTGTTTGTCACTTGCTAACCCAGAGAATTCATAAAGTGTAAAATAAACTACCTTTTTAGGACTCTCTGATTTTTTCGGTCTTCTAACTTTCTTTTTGATAGTGTTATTATTAGATTCATCAAGTTTGTCAATAAAAGTCTTACTAGTTACTGATTTTCCTTTCTTTGGATGATTTCCTTTCTTTGGACTAGCCCAAGTACACTTTTTTAATTGGTATTGTAATTCCAGATTGCATATTGGATACAAGTCAAAAACTATACTCAACTACACATCCTTAGAAAGGCATCCTGGGCATTTCATCAACAAATCCAAAAGTCATGTCAAGATGACAAAGTTCAGTTCACCTTACAAGGTTAAACATAATGTTTTGATTGACAACACATCCAAAATTGAGGGAACAACATAAACACATCTGGAATGATAATAATACACGCTAATTATTTCATCAACACATCCGAAACTCATATACCTATGATAAGATTACAAATCCAAATTGACAAGGTTGCACATTCAAAATTATACGTTTACACAACCAAAATGACAAGCTTCCACACCAAAAAATTGATAGGCAGCAAAAATTACAAACAAAACAAACAAATCCTCAACACAAGTATGAGAATAGAACAACCAGGCAGCAATAAAACTCGCATAATATTCCCCTGCAGACAACTAAAACTCACATAATTGGTTTTTCACACAATAAGTTCTTCGACTCACTCAAGCTTTTTTCTTTCAATTGCAAACCTCACTAACAAAATTTCTAAGCTAATGAACACTTTCAAGAATAATAATACTCTTATATCTAATTTCTAATACATTAAAAATAGCACAACGGAAACATAACACATCCAATATTAATATAAATAACATGGACATATCCAAAATTAGATTATTACACATTAAAATTACATTAATATTTCAAACCCGAAATCAACAAAGTAGTAAAAATTAGATATTTATGTAAAGTCGTAAATGTACTCAAGACATATCTAAAATAACAAATAGCAAGTACAATACCTTCAAATTTATACAGATACATAAACAAATCCATAATCAATTAGACAACATAAACACACACAAAATTAGAGTTTAGTACATCTAAATTACATTACTATTACAAACTAAATAGGCATGCACATTTTTTATCATGGTAAATTTCCATATTTTTTTAAAGGCAAATGTTTGAAACTCTCACATTAGAACAATGATAAACAAGCATTAGTATCTCAATGATTACCTACACAAATTGAGGACACAAACTAGAATGCCACTATTATTTCATAAACATCCAAAATTCAGTGAACAATATAAACACATCCAAAATACAGAATTTGCACATGCAAAAATAAATTAACATTACAAATATATGAGAATCTTTTCAGGTCCTTTTATTCCATTTTTAATCACAAAAATAGAATATTATATAGAATAATAGAAAAAGCAATGGTATTAGAAAATCCATAAAGAAAAACTCTATGAAGACAGACACATCCAAATACAAGAGGTATGTTTCCGGCACTGAAGGATTGGCGACACAGATGCAGAGGAACGGCGATGACTAGGAGTAAGACGAAGCGAAGCTGAGGAATGAGCGGAGAGGAGGAAGAAGTGGCGACGATGATGAGCACGGAGGAGGAAGGCGGCGTGGAAGAACAGCGACGTGGACGAACGACACTGAGGATGACGTGGCGACGCAGAGAAATGGCAACAATAAGGAGGTAGGCGGTAATGAGGATGAGCGCCAATGAGGAAGGCGGTGTGGAGGAACGACGATGCGGATGCTGAGGTTGTTGCGTCGACGCAGAGGAAGAAGGCCACAGACGCTGTGCACCTCTAATTTTACAATGTGCGCTGAGGATGATTGTTGAAATCTAATTTCTTTAGGTTTTGTGTAGTATGTGTTAATAATTAGAAGCTTTAAGATTTATTTTAGAATTTTAAAATTGAAATTTTGAATTTTAATTTTACTTAATTTGATTTTTGGATGTGTATTTAAATTGTAATCGGTTAGTAATTTAAAGACTTAAAACTGAAATGGGAATTTTAAAATTTAAAATTTAAATTTTAGTTTTATTTAGTTTGTATTTTGGATATATATTTAATTTTAAACAGACACTAAATCTATTTAGATGTGTTTGTTTTAATTTTTTAAAAATTATTGCAATAAAAGGCTGAATAAATGACCACTTTTAAAAGATACCTAGTTGAACTGAATTTAATAAACATATCTCATATTTTACAATACAGTTGGATCGAATTAAAAAATATAAAATTAATATAATTTGTTATAATTTAGATCGTATTATCTTGATTTTGATCTTGTAATCTAATTTTGATCATACCATTTTAATTTTATTTTAAAAAAATTAATTTGTATGGTATCAATTTGAATTTATCTTTTAATGCATTCTAATTCAAATTTGTATTTGACTTTAAAATTATTAATTTTTCTTCAAAATTATTCAAATCTAAAATTCAAATGTTAAAATTTGAGAGAAAGAGTTGTGGTGCTACTAATCAGGATTGTGGTGCTAGGTGGTTAACTACAAGAAAAATATTGAATACCATCCGATTTAGCATCATCTATTAGTGATAGTTTTTACCATTAGATTTACCGGCAGTTGAAACAATACATTCATCAGCATTAAAAATGACTGTCATATTTCTATTTTCGACAATAAATTTACTGGTAGCAATTAGAGGGGAAAAATACACGAAATTTAGGGTGGGATTGATCGGCGATTAATTTGCCGTTAATCCAAATTAGTGGAACGTTACACCTTGGTAACTTCCAACTCATTATCATCCGATGTATGTCTCAGTAAATTCGACAGTAATATTGTCCTAAATTCAAAACACACAGTCCTCCCCCTCACTTTTCGAAACCTTTTCTCTTTCCACCCCTCTCCTCTCTCTTTCTTTCTCCTTTGCAACCACCTCCGCCAACCCCTCTGTCCAACCTCCACCAGTGCCGACCACCACTAATCTCCACCTACGATTGCGTCAACTCAGTTAGAACCCCTTCGTCCTGCAAAAGGAAGCCACTTCCAATGTCATCGTCGTCGTTGGTATCCCTACTGCCAATGCTCCCAGTGTCGCTGGAGTTGCCTCCCTCCTTCTTCCTTCAAGTATGTTGTCCTCGACCCTCTCCCTATTCCATCTCTTTTTTGTGGTTTTTTTTATAAAAACCCTAAATTCCCTTTCTAAATTTGCCTTGCCATTCAGCCACCATGCCACTACTGTCACCACTGCATCGTCCGAGCTACCATCAAACCAGAAAAGTCTCCCGCACTGCCACTGTCTCTAGGTAAGTAAGTAATTAATTTAGAGTAATTTAATTTATATTAATTTATCTAATTTTTTAATCTTTTTATTATTAAATTGTGACATAGGTTAAGTTTAGAGTAATTACATAATTTTTATTTTTAATTAAGACATAAAATTTTAATTCACATTTATAAATCATATGTTATGAAATTGTGATATATGATTAATTAGCTTTGTTTAGATAATTAAAATTTAAATTAGATTAGGTCAGTTGGTTAATTAAATTAGTTTAGATAAATTAGGATAATTAGTTGGATAAATTAGTTTAGAGTTTAATTTAGAGTTGAAGTTAGACTAAACTTGACTTGAAGTTAGGTAAATTAACTTTGTACTAATTAGGATTTTGGAATTAAAAATTAATTTTATAAATGCTATTATTTTTATTATTAGTTTTTACATTTTACTAACTTTACCTTTGTTTTAGGATTTTTTTTTTGTTTGAATGTCGTGTAGCTTTAATTGTGAATCGTTTATGTTGATATATACGTAGGTTGTTCGTGTAGTACCAAAATAGTTTTTTTTTCTTATTTCAAAACTTGTTAAATTGTTTAGGTTTTATGCCAGACTTACTTTTCCTAGGATAGAGTTTTAGAACGGAAGTGGGAGAAGGTTGCCTAGTGGCGCCTTCTCGAAACTCCTATTTGTTGGAAAATTATGGAGTAATAAGGGGATGCGCATTAGAACGATTAGGATTTAATGTTTGCTTGAATGTGTGTTTGTTTTAATTTATGCTTGCAAGTTGCAATTATTTTCTCTGTGAAAATTGGTAAATTTTTTTGGTGGAGGTCTCTGAATTAAAAAAAATCTACCAAATTTTTGTTAAAATTGTTTAAAGACATATTTAGTTTGTGAAAAATTAAAAATTACATTTGGTGGAGGTTTCTAATTATAGACGAAACTTTACCGAAATTTATAAAAAGTTTAATAAGTTGTGTTGTTCGTTGAATTCTAAGATATTTGTTGCAAAATAATTCCAAGTCATCATTTGTGGATGTATGATATGAATAATGGTCAACGGGGAGGGGTTAAAATCTAAGTTCTTTAAGGGGGTTGAATAGTTTGTTGTGGAATCATTTAGGTCCCAAGGGGTATTTAGGTATCTGTGCTATAAGTGTCAACTGACTAAAAGGTTAGAACCTTCGGATATAACCCTTCACCTTTACAATAACGGGTTCAAGGATGAGTATTGGGTGTAGAATGTAGAGTGAACACGGGTTTAAGGAGGGTTGTGTTAGGCTTTCGACAGCAAACATAAAAACTTAATCAAATCTTCATGACATGGATCAAAGACGTTATTGTGCTAAATCTAGGTCGTTGCCTGGAAGCAATGCGCTGTATGACTCACGTACAGTGCCAAATGAGCAAGAGTCGCTGCATTAGTGGCCACGTGTAATGTTAAATGAGCAAGGGTTCTCGCGTTTTCGTGAACGGACGAGGGTAAATAAGCTAGTTCACAAAGAAAAAGGTAAATATAAAGGTTGGAGCGACAGAAGATTGAGATTTGGGACATTGAACATAGGCACTTTAATAAAAAAATTCATGGAGGTGGTGGATATATACCATGACAAAGAGGAAGATTAACATCACGTGGCTACAAGAAACAAAATGGGTCGGCGGGCGAAGGCTAGGGAGTCGGATACCTCTGGATTCAAACTTTGGTATACAAGAAAGGTGAAGAATAGGAATAAGGTAGATATTATCGTGGATAAGCAGTGGAAGAAGGACGTAGTGAATGTCAAGAGGGTGTGCGATTGGATCATCTCTATCAAACTTGTGGTGGAAAGATGTACTTTTCATGTGATTAGTGCTTATGCATCGCAAGTGGGTTCGGACGAGCAACACAAGATAAGGTTTTGGGAGGATCTAGAGAGTTTAGTCCAAGACATACCTTCGGGAGATAAGATTTTCTTAGAAGGAGATTTAAAAGGCTATGTTGGAAGAGAAGTGGCTGGGTATGGAAGTATTCACGGAGGCCATGGTTTCGGGTGGTCAATTCCGAAGGTAAAACTATTCTAGACTTTTTCTCAACTTTTGACCTTCTCATCACAAATACATGTTTTAAAAAGAGAGACAAATATCTTATAACCTATAGGAGTGGCATGATATGCTCTCAAATCGACTTCTTCTTGTTGAGGAGAGTCGACTGGAAATTTTGCATTAATTGTAAAATTATTTCGGGAGAGAGTTTAACAACACAACATAGGATGCTCATCATGGATTTTTGCATTGAGAAAAAGTTAAGGAAAAGACATCATACGAAGAACCCAAGAACGAGGTGGTGGCGGATGAAAGGTGAGAAATAAAGAAGTTTCCTAAGACGGGTAGGAGAAGAGGCAAAGTGGGAAGGAAATGGAAGTGCAGAGAAGATGTGGAGGGAGATGACTAAAGTTATTAGAAGAACAACAAAAGAAAGTTTTGGTAAATCTAGAGGGATATGACCAAGAGACAAGGAGTCCTGGTGGTAGAATGCGAGTGTACAAGAAAAGATAAAGGCAAAAAGGGAGTGTTTTAAATAGTGGTATTTGTGCTGCAATGCAAATAATTGGAAAAAATATAAGATGGCTAAGAAAGAGACAAAAGTGGCTGTAAGTGAAGTAAGAACAAGAGCATATGATGGTCTCTATCAGTCTTTAGGCATGAAAGAAGGAGAAAAAGGTATATATAGAATGGCAAAGAGACGTGAAAGAAGAACGATAGACTTGGATCAGGTTAAGTGCATAAAGGATAAAGACGGAGAGATTTTGGCTCAAGATGAGAAGATCAATGAAAGGTGGAAAAGCTACTTCTATGAGTTATTTAATGAAGGACAAAAGACTCTTCCGAGTCTTGGTCGCTTGGTCGGTTATGCACGAGGGAAGAAGATCAAAACTTCGACTACTATCAAAGGATTTGAGACTTTGAGGTAAAATATGCTCTAAAGTGGATGAAAATTGGCAGGGTAGTAGGACCCGATAATATTCCAATTGACGTTTAGAAAGGCCTTGGAGAGAAAGACATCGGTTGATTAACCAAAATTTTTATAGTAGATGAGTGGAGAAAGAGTACCTTGGTACCTATCTACAATAATAAGGGAGATATACAGAGTTGTGAAAATTATAGAGGGATCAAGTTCATGAGTCATACCAAGAAATTAAGGGAAAGGGTGATAGAATGGAGGCTGAGACAAGATACACAAGTAACAGAGAAATAATTTAGTTTTATGCCAGGAAAATCCACCACTAAAGCTACATAGCTGTTAAGAAGGATGATAGAGAGGTATTGTAGTAATAAAATTGATCTACATATGATGTTTATTGATTTGAAAAAAGCGTGTGATAGGGTGTCAAGGGAGGTCTTATGGAAGGTTTTGGAAAAGAAGAGAGTAAAGACCGCATATATTCGTGTAATTAAATAATGTATGATGGGACTACAACTAGAGTGAAGACTCAAGATGATATGATAGATGAATTTTTTATTGGTATAGGATTACACTAGGGGTCATCCTTAAGTCCATACCTTTTTCACATTAGTCTTAGAAGTACTCACAGAGCATATCCAAGAGCATGTGCCATGGTGCATAATGGTGCATGCTTTTTGCCGATGATATCGTCCTTTTGAGACAGTCAAAGGAAGACCTAAATAAGAAGTTGGATTTATAAAGAGAAGCTCTAAAAGTATATGGTGTACGCATAAGCCGTAGCAAGACGGAATATCTGGAATGTAAGTTTGGCTGCTGAAGGGAAAACCCTAATACAGAGGTGAAGATTGGAGAAAACATCCTACAAAAAGTTAAAAGTTCTAAATATATTGGGTGCATCATACAGGATAATGGAGAGATTGAACAGGATGTAAATCATAGGATCCAAGCAGGTTGGTCAAAATGGCGGAGTGCGTCTAGTTTTATATGTGATAAAAAAAGTGCCTTTAAAACTTAAAAGTAAATTCTATTGCATAGCTATTAGATCAGATACGCTTTATGATACAGAGTGTTGGACGGTCAAAGGGGAGCACAAACATAAGTTAAGCGTGGCAGGAATGAAGATGTTAAGATGGATGATTTGCCATACGCAATTGGATAGACTAAGGAACGAAGATATAAGAGAAAGAGTTGGAGTAGCACCTATTGTGAAAAAGATGGTAGAATCGCATCTCAAGTGGTTTGGACATGTGAGAAGAAGACCGACAGAGCACCCAGTCAGGAAAGTGGATGAGATGGAAGATGAACAAAGGGTGAAAGACAGAGGAAGACCTAGGAAGACCATCCATGAGGTGGTCAAATGAGATATACATGTAATCGGTCTCTCTGTAAACATATTACATGATAGAGTTCAATAGCGTTGTTTGATCTATGTAGCCAACCCCACCTAGTGGGAGAAGACTTCTTTGTTATTTGTTGAAATTGTTTCATTGTATTTTAATTTTGAATAATCTTGTAAATTTACAGTTTATACAGTTTCAGATTGAATAAATTTTTTATATCATTTATTGCTTGTATTAAAATTTAATCGTATAACATGTATCTAAACAAACACCTATTTGAATAAACAGCTATAAGATTTATAAAAGTGACACTTTTACCAATTATTTAAAAAAAATTATTTCCTAATTTTACCGATGACTTGTTTGTCGATAATATTCAATTAATATTTTATTTTTTTACCGTCAATATTACTGACGGCTAAATTGTTGGTACATTACAAAATTTTTTTCAGCTCGTCTTTTACCGATGGCTCTGGACTATTAGTAATATTGATTGGAATTTATTAATGTCAGCTTTGCTAATAGTCTTTTACCAAGGACTAGTTGTCAATAAAATTAATTATCAACGTCTTGACCGTCGGTAAAAGGTACATGCCTTGTAATGAGTGTAATCTAAATTAAGATAAGAGACGAAAAACTATGAAGATTAAAACATTGAAGTCTCTTCTAAAAAAGAAGAAATATAGAAGAGAATAAAGAATTAGAAGAAAAGTTAAAGAAATTTTTTGTAGAACTTCGTTTCAGAGTTGATTCTCTCTTCTCTCTTATAAGGTTTGGAATCTTATATATATAAGCAGAAAGCATGAAAAATCAATTGAAAATCCCTCTTCTATCTCCATTGCTATGTTTCTTAAAATGTGCACAAAAGACAAGTATTTTTTTTTTTGCTTATATATGTGTCATTACCCTTTTTAATAACTTTGTATTGTACTTTTCAAACTATAAGAAATAAAACTACTTTAAAAATAATTTAGCTTGTTGTACACATTTATTTTAAAATATTGGTGAAAACAAACATTTTACTTAACGTGTTTATAAGGTGAACATTTTTTGCATCTTTAAATCTTTTTCACTTACAAAATACGAACGTTGCTTATGTGGTATGGTATCATTAAAGTCACGTTTTTGAGGTGATCTGCTTACTCAGATTTAACACTTTTTCGGGTTTAAATTTCTTCTACTTTGCTTATATATTACTTAAAAAAAAAACTTGATACATTACTCACTTAAACAAAAGTTAGATAGTAATTAATAAAATTATTAAATTAAATTTAAATTTATAGTAAATTAATTTTAAATTTTTAATTTTTAAATCACGTTGTATAAAAAAAGTATCAATAGAAAAAAAATTGTTTAACTTTGAAACTCTGTAAAGTTAATAAGATTTTAGAAAAGAAAATTTTTCTCTATTCAACTTTGAAATTCTGTGAAGTTGGATATTTAAAAAAAACCACAAAACAGTCTTTGATAATCATCTCAAAAACAACGAGATCCTTGACAAAAATAAATCTAACCCGACCCCTGATAATTACTTCGAAAGGACAACGAGACTCCTGACAATGTTGTTTTTTTTACACAGGAGCTAATCAGTCCCAAAAAAAAACAGGACCAGATTATGTGTTTTTTTTTTTTTGAAGTCTCGCTGTCCTTTCGAGGTAATTGTTAGGAGTCGGGTAGGATATTCACTCAAAAAAATCATAATGATCATGATATTTCCGAATCATCAAATATCTTACCACAATGATCCGAGAAGAAATAAGAAAGAGTTACCATAATTTAGAAAAAGATTATGCTATGCGTACACCAAAATCAGTAAAATATGTTATTACAAAAATTGGATGAGGTGGTAAAAATAAACATAGCTAAAAATATTCAACAGAATGTCAAAAATCCAATAGTTTGACTATGTCTCAAGATATTGAAAATAATACCTGGAGCAACATAATGTAGAAGAAGTTGTTAATCAAACATTGAAGAGGAGTGATTTTCATATTGAATCTACCAAACGACTTCGTTTTGTTTCACCATTTTCTAATTTTATTCAAGAAGCACAATTGCCTCAAGCATGGAAAGCTCCCAAGGCACTTTCTATATTTTATGGAGAAGGCAATGGATCCACAGTAAAACATGTAGCAAGGAATACTTTTGAAATTGGTCAAATTGCTGCTAAAGTACTAATGAATACCTTAAATTAAAATTTTTTTCTTTAATCATCAAAACACAATCTAACATACTATGGAGCTAATAGTTATAACCCCATCAATGTTTCACAAATTCTACATAATTCTATCTATATAAAATTTTATAGAATTTTTGCTTTTCTTTTCTTTTTTTTCTTTCTACATTTTATCCATTTCCTCAACCTCCACAAACAAACCATGTATTTCCTTCATTTTTACAACACAAACTCTCAATCTGAATTCTTTTGAACATTATGTACCCAATTCTTAATCCCATAAGTTTGATTTATGTCATTGTAAAAATAGTTTAAAAAAGAGAATATCTGATGTTCATAATTTATTTTTTATTATCTTGTGTCAATTCTTTTTGTTTTGGCCATACTTATATTGTTAGACTTTTTTTTTCTTGTTTTTCATTTTAAATAATTGTAGAAAGAATTATATTTTTGTGCATTATCTTTGAATTTCGCAGGTTGTACCAGTAAAATTAAAGAAAAAACTATTTTAAATGTTATAAATAAAATTAGGATAAAAATAGAATGAAATAAATGTTTAAATAAAAATAAAATATTTTAAACATTATGAATAAGGAAAATTCTACTGTGCTGAACGTAAAATCCATCCGCACCCGCTGATGATACGTGTGTTGCTTGTAATTGGAATGCGTGTCCAAAGAGAAGTATTGTCGTTCTCGAAACACAGGATGATGATGCCAAGAAAAGTCATCGAGGGCCCCGCACTTGTCAGGGTCTGTTCTAGTTGTCCGTGCTTAGCAAAATATTTACAGATGATAATGAATGCAGTTAACGATAATATAATTGGTGTAATTAATAATAATTTTTATTAAATTGGCGAGGCCATTAAATAATTACCTAGATGGGCCTTTGATAGTGGACATGTAAATGTGGTGGTCTGGTCAAAATGATAATCTTCTAAGAAGAATGGGATCATATTTGGTTGGGCTGTGAGTAAAAGATCCAATGATGTGGAGGAAAAAAAAGGATTGGGCATATATGGATATACGTAATGCATGCTACATTACCTTTAATATTCGAGTCCATTATTAGAAGTAGTTTGTGTTCTCTCTATGTCAAAATTTTTATGTTTTAAAAGGTCTAGATCAGTTTCAGGGGTTATTTTTTGTCTTTTAACTGTATTTTTAACAAAAGATAAAGTAATCTTACAGTTAGTTAGTTGATTGTCTTTTTTAATTAAGAATGTTTAAAAAAAATGCTAGATATACAGAGTATCCTAAAATTCAAATAGTCGAATGAGATTTAAAAAAATGAATCATCAAAAAAGTCGTTTCTAATATTATACATGATAAAAAAATGCAATTTATTATTTTTGGACTTTTATAAATAATAATAATAAAATGATTATTTAATATCTTAATAATATAATAAGGTGGAGAAAAAAATTATGAATAAATTTTGTAATCATATTATAGCAGTTGTCATTTTCATATATTAAATTAATCATTTCAAATAATGTTATATTAATATATGCAATTACACTAAATTATATATGTATATTAAAAATTCATATTATATTATATATGTATACATTGGCCCATAGATTAAACATTATATATATAGATAAACATGACAATGGAATTGTGAATAACAAAAATTTTTATCTTAGAATAATACTAAATAAAAGAATAATTTAAAATTCTTAAATTTAAAACTATTAGTAATTAATGTTACATAATATATTTTAAAATAAGTCATACTAGTTAAACAAAGGCACCACTGAGGTTGAATGGTTTTTTATGTAGTATTCTTTTTTTTATTGAGTGTTTAGAGTTTGCAATTTAGGATTATAGTTTAAGATTAGGTTAGAGTTGGGATATTTTGAATTTGAAATTTGGGTTTAGTGAGAGTTTAGTATTTAGAAGTTAGGATTTAGGAGTTGAAGGTGTAGAGATTTTAATTTAGTGTTTAGGATTTAGTGAGGTATATTTAGTTTTTGTTTTAAATTAGTTTATAATTTTAAAAATAGTAAATATTAATTTAAAATTGACAAATATTTAGTATATGTTTTTGAGAATTTAGGGTTTTAAGGGTTTATGGTTTGTAAATTAATTTGATTTTATGAAAGAGTAGTATCTAATGGTTTGGAATGTTTTATACATAATTTGAGAGAATGAGGGTTCATATGTACTAGGGTTTAGGGTGTATGTTCTCGAGATTATAGGTTGAAAATGAGAATGGTTAGTTGAGGATTTAGTGCTTAATATGTGTGAAGAAGGTCTCTTGGGTGCAGGGATGGACCTAGAGGGTAGCGAGTAGTGGCCTCGGCCCCCCTACCCAAATTTTAAGAAACTAAACTTACATACAATATATGTGTTTAAAAAACAATAAAAAATATAATGTAATTTATTAGTTTTATATGTATTATTTTTCACTATGTGATGGATTTATGTTTTAATTGTGTAATTCACTGAAAATTTTAACTTAACTAATTTAATATCATACCCTCAAGTCTTTGTACTTTTTAAATTAGTTTTTATATAATAATCTCTATATTAATTCTTAAAAAATCATATATTTTTTATATTTATATATTTAACAT
>NC_029790.2:110781449-110798654 GCF_000816755.2 Arachis ipaensis | reverse complement strand
AAGATATAAGATATGTAAAATTTTTTAACTAAACACGCTATAAATCATTAGTATCTTATAATTTAGAATGTAGTAAACACGCTATAATTTTATAATTTATAATTGAAAATGAGTCTTGTCCTCCGAAATTAATCAATTGTCTTTCTAAATTATCTCACCAGCATCTCCTTTTTATTTCTATGTGTCTCTATGTTTCTCTCTGTATATATAATTTATTAACTGCCAATGTATTATTATCTAATTTGATAACCAAATCTGTCACATGACATTCTCTAATTAAAATTTAGAGAAAATATTTTCCTCGAAAATTAACAAACTCTGTTCCTAAATGTTCTCATCTATGTTGCAACCTTTTTCTATTCCTGTCCACCGTTTGCACTGTATATAGATAATTTAATATTTATACTATATATCAGTATTTTGAGGAATCAAATTTTGTCACCCAATATTTTTTGTCTTATAAGTAAAATAAAGTTTTTTCTTCCAAGATGAACGAATTCCGAATCGCAGTTAATTTTATAAATATGAATATAATATTTTTTACGCTAATATGTAATTATATTTTTATATACATAGAAAGGGCCGAAGATTCCAGCCATTCTTCTTCTTTTTCTTCTTCCCACCACCAACTATATCTCCAAACCCTCTTCTTTCCCTCTCTTCCACAACAAAATCATCCCTAAACTCACCGCCACCACCACAACATGTGCCGCTAGCTCTTACAACCACAACTCTCCAATCCCCAAGGCACAACAGCACCAACACTTGTCTCTCTTCTCCTTTTTTGATGACGACAAAAAATCACGTGAAGAGTGCGACATCGCTGGAATCTACAGTGACCCCGAAGCCTCCCGCCTTTGCTACCTCGCACCCACACTCTCTAGCATCATGGTTAAGAAGGTGCCGGCTCGACCAGCTCTTCGGCCCTTTCTTCCTGTGCGTCCTCCCTCGCCACTGCCGAAGAAGAAGAAGAAGAAGAAGAAGAAGAAGAAGAAGAAGAAGAAGAAGAAGAAGAAGAAGAAGAAGAAGAATGGGTTGGTGGTGGGAAGAAGAAGGAGGAGGAGGAGGAGGAGAAGAAGAAGAAGGGATTGGTGGCGGTTTTAACGTCGCCGGAGCTCTCTCCCGATGGTCACATTAGCATTTTTCGCTCACTGTGACATCATCTTTTCATGTTAAGGGTGATTTTGTCAAATTTTAAAATCTTGCGAGGACTATTTTGTGAATAACAAAAGTCAGGTACCATTTTGTCAGCGCCGAAATCTTTCGGGTACCGATTTGGTATTTACCTCTTGTTATTAATATGTGAATTGGTATAAAATTTATTACACATGGACAAAAGACTGATACAAGATAAATAATTACATGGTGTAAGTACATAAATGGGGGAAATTTTTAGAGCAACAAAAGAGAAATATTGTTTCAAAATGAATGCATTTGTTATCAAACTGAAAGTTCCAACGAAGGGGCTGTGACGGTTTAGTAGAGAGGGGAAGCTGAGAAGACTTCCTTTACGTTTTGGGAGTTCCTTTCGCACGGGATTTGTATGAAGCCATTCCCACATAAGAGGTCCCATACATGGATACTGGTCGTTTCATTTACTACGTAGTGAGGAGAGGAAGAAAGCTCGGGATATACACGTCATGGGAAGAATGCAATCGACAAGTGTTTGGCTTCAAGGGGAGCGAGCACAAGGGCTTCATGGTAAGGAGCGAGGCGAAGTCTTGGTTGGAATTGCGAAACAAAGACCCTGAAGGTGAGAAGACGATAATGGGGAATCAAGAGTTGGCCGTAAGATTTGGAGATCTCAAGGTTGGAGACTCTATCAGTGTTGAGGGCGACGGGAGCAGCGGATCTGGCACTGCCGCGACGAACCTCCTGCTTCATGAGCTAGGTACTTCTTTTTGTGAAGTTTGTGGGTTATGTTAGGTTTTCCTGTTTCATTTTACAGTTGTTCTCATAGTGGTGGTAATCTATTTTGCATCTGTGGCTATAGATATCGCACCAAAGTTTGACCCCACTTCGTTTGTGATCATGGAAGACATGGAGCAGGTGCTGTTTAGGGTTTGTGCTCAACTTGAGGTAGGTCCTCTAGTCTTTTTCCTGCGTGACGGCTTCCGAATGGAAGGAAAGAATTATCATGGGTTTGGGGTCTCTTTGCAAAGCCATGTCAAGGGAATTAACTTCTTTGTGTCTGGGAGGGTGTCGACTGATGAGAGATTGGCAAGGCAAGATGCGTCCTTCATCACTTTGGAGAGGCTCTTGGAGGAGGCAGAATTGAAAATATTTGACTTTAATTACCAAGTTACTCTTCGTTACAAGGAAGAGGTTGCTGAGGCACAGCGCCTGGCAAGGATGTCGGTGCCGAAGCGTGTAATGATTCTAGAGAAAGAGAACGCGGAGCTTAAGCATAGGTTGGGGGTCTACAACCAGATGTTCAGGTAGGCAGCTGGGTTGGAATTTGCTATTGGGGAACTCCACTCATGTCCAATTTCTTATTTATGTGTTTGTGCTTTCATTAGTTTAGGGGTTTAGGAATGCATGATGATGTTGGAACTTTTTTGTTGTGATGTTTTTATGTGTGTAAGATTCAAACTGGTTTCTCTGCTAGGCAATGTGTGTATGCTACAAATCTTAACTTATGCCCAAAAAAATTACCTGCTATGAATCTGGCGAAGTTCTTTGATGTAGGATATTAATCTTATGTAGTAATTAATTATTGAACTTGAATGTGATGTTGGCGTTCTTTTTATGGTTCCCTTGTCTGGGTAATTCTTTTGTTTGATGAAATCCAAGGTTGATTTAGATGTTAGTAATCTAGCGCCCCACAGATGAACTGTAGAATAAGTTTCACAGTATGGTAAACTCCTTTTGGGGCGTTAATGAGTTGGATGAAAAAAGGATAACTGTTGTTAAGTATTTTAAATTCTAAATGGAAAAATAAAGCTAAGCTTGTGGTCTGTCGAGAGAACTGGCTTTGAGCAAGAATGAGGTGTCCGTTAGGTTTGTATCAAGTAGCAGGTAAGTAAATGGCAAGGGTTGGGGTTACGGGGCTCACAAAGCGGTTTTAACGAGAAAACAAATACAATACTCGAATAAGAGTATTTGAAAGGAAAGCTTTTTGGGAAGAGGCATGTGATCGGGCTAGAGGTCATGTTTCCATCTTGTCACTACGCATATCTTGTTGAACCCTTACCCCTGTACGTCGCTACGGTCACGTCAAACCCTTTCATTGGTTGATGTGTTGCTTGCGTGAGGAGTGGTAGAGGTTTTTATTGACATGTGTGACAAAGGGAAATTGAAGCTTCTGATGCACGTTTCTGAAGAACTCTGTTTTTTTATAACGATGTGCTTTCTTCATCATGACAGAAAACGAATTCATAAAGTGTGGGAGTTTTTGACGGGAATCGCTTTGTTGTTGCAATCCTCGTAAACACGTTTTGGCAACATGTATAAGGAGTTTTGATTACAATTTCGTTTTGTGCAACTATTTTATTTTAGAACAAGTATGCATTCATAATGAGGGTAAAATCGCCTAATTCTGAGTTATGTGCGATTATCTTTTTGGAAACTTGTCTTTCTGGTTTTGGGAAAAGAAAATCTTTTTTCATTAGCCTTCTGTCATGTTATCATATCGGATGAGCATAATAACCCTGAACCCCTAGACTACGGGTGTCACATCCACCTTTTTCATTGATTAGACACGGAGTAGGTTGAAGAAGGTTTCTATCTCCCTCGCAAAATACCATAATTTTTTCATGAGTCAAGAAGCTGTTTTCTTTTACTTTATGTTTACTATTTGTACTTCCAAGAAAAAGGTGCATTTATTACTGCCGCAAATTTTCTTTTGATTTTAAAATGAATGTTATAGTTATGATTAATTGAATTTGTGTTTGGGGTCCACCTATGCACAAAGCAAATTGGGTTGTGATGGATATTGGATAGGCCTACGGCCATATTGGGCCTAATTGTGCCAAACGGGTTTCCCTTGGGTCCATGGTGGTGGGACTTAGCAAAATAAAGGATGGACGTTCCTTCCTCACCATCATTGCTAATGTCATTCTACTTGAGATACACGAAATGAAGTATCCGATCTCAAAGGAGAAGGAAAAGAGCTCCATGAAGGATAAGAGTACTTTGGTCGACAAAGCGGCGGACACCACCAATGTGGACGTCTCTCTTGCTAGGTATAAATGGTGCATTTTTGTAATTATGCCACGTGAATGAAGATATGGAACTCATTTCGAACTAACAGGGTACGTGTTTTTTTTTTCTTCAGCGAGGTGGCGAAAGGTGCTGGAGTTGGAGGTGGAGGCAGGTCATTAGAGGATAACATGTTGAACGTGTTAAACATGGTTCAAGAGGTAAGGAGAAACCATTTATGCGGTTTTCTTCGTGTTTATGTAAACATCAAGGGCTGGTGTTTGGGGTAGGTAACCTTCATAACTATTTAAACACAGCATGTGCTTTCGGATAAGGACGTTACAAAGACGATTCTCAAGACCAACAACGACCAGCTGCGCACCATAACGGAGCTTTTGGCGGATCACAGCAAAGCCATTCAAGCATTGATGACCCTTGTAAACACGACCAAAGATGACCAAGGGGGGAAAAAGGACCCAAAATCAATGCATGCTGTATCTGTGAAGAGTAGGAGGAGAAAATCAGCCAAATTGGAGCAAATAGAAAAGACTATATGGGGAAGAATTCCACCGTGGACCAGAAGATGCCTCCTGGGAAACCACGTGTCAAGGAGACCCTGTATTCGTCCTCTGGAAGTAAGTCTCGACGCTGCATGGATAACCATGGGGGGCAACCCCATCAAGCAGTAGCAGCTGAGACAAAGGTCGTGTCTCTGAAGGTGACGCTTTGTTTAAGAGTACGTTTAGGTTTTTTTTTTCATTTCTGTGACTAAATACGTGTACCAAAATACTCTG
Organism: Arachis ipaensis; assembly: GCF_000816755.2. Taxonomy (NCBI): domain Eukaryota; kingdom Viridiplantae; phylum Streptophyta; class Magnoliopsida; order Fabales; family Fabaceae; genus Arachis; species Arachis ipaensis. The sequence continues at coordinate 110,793,720 of NC_029790.2, read as the reverse complement.
TTTCTGATGTCTATAGCGAAAACTAAATTTTGAGGACCTGAACTCTTCATCGTAGCCCGGGTCTGAGCTTAGGCAGACTGCGCCCGGCACTCCCTTCACCTACCACACTCACCACGGACATCATGGAGCTAAAGACATGCCTCAAGTGAGAATTTGTAGTACAATATGTTGGTGTTTCGCATGTTGAGCACTAAACAATAGTGTTTTGTTATCTTCATGGTGGTGTACTGTGTTATATAGTGCTTAAATCTGTTGTTTCGCCCCCCGGAGGGTATGCACTTTGTTGGAAAAGAACTTGCCGTTGCAGCATACATATTCTCCTCCGACATGGACAATAGGTAGGTACGCCTATTTCAGTCAGATGCATTGTTAATAATATGGATGATGATGTACCCCAAATAATGGCACTCTGTTGTGTTGTGGCAACAAACCGTTAGTTCAATATTCAAACTGTATGGTATATGGAGGTCCTGGTCGAGGACGAAAACTCTCGCAGAGATTGAGCTGCACTACTGACCTTGCGTCCGGGCTAATTGGTTGTTGAGGATATAAGTTCAACCCAGTCGTGTGAAACCTTATGCATTGGAACCGCAAACATGTTGAGTTTTTAAAAAAATTTATTTTCACCATCATGCAAGTCATAAATCTTGCTTGCACGATGTTAACGCATGAGAACAACCTGCCGTCCTGGTTTTTTCCTATGACATTTTCGGTAAACGTTACCGCATCATATATGTTTTCACACATTTTTTTGCAACGCGATTCAAATATTATTGGTTTTACCTATGTTGCTCACCCTTTTGCAGCAAGTGGCCCTTATCCCAATGAGTCATAGCATCGACACATTCGAGTATATCCGCTAGAGGTTCATGGGATATGCAGATGATCTATGGATGGTGACTATTTCGATCCCGTAAACGGTGACTTGTCAAATATGTTATTTTGTACTGAATTACTCACCGTGTCTTCATGTTGCGATGCCGATATATGTCCCCATGCATAGAGACAACCATTGGTATCTAATGGTAATTGACCTTGTCAATTGCAAACTACTGTATTTAGATTCCGCAAAGCACAACGACCACAGAGAATCAAGGGTCTCACAAATGAAGTTTGTGGTAAGAGCAAGGTTGCGAGAACTGGACCGGTCATTGAACCGGTCAAGTGACTGGTTCAATAGTTTAATGGTTCAACCGGAATTCAACCGGGGTTCAACTGGTTTAGTTAAAATATACAATAAAATTATAAAAAATTCAATATATAATAACAATAAACTGAGTTTTCTTAATAGCAGAAGATTTGTTAACCAAACATTTGTTCCTTTCATAAGACCATCTTAATCTTAGATTCATTGAACAATACATTGCCATGGCAATTGATTGTTACAGCTTCCATATGCAGCAATCATAAGGAGGGGGAACCATTAAACAGAGAATGTCCCTGTCTCCAGTAGAACCGTATCAAATATTATCACAATTGTCGTTTCTTTTAATCAAGAGAGGCAGTAAGAAATAAAAAAATACAGTATCAGAAACTCGAATTCAGTACTTCCACATATCAATAAAACCTCAGCAACAAGAAGAAATAAGAGATCAGAGCTCAATTTTGTTAGATGATGAAGAAACAGAAGAAGAAGAATTTAATCTAATCGCAGATCCAATTGCGATACCAACTTGCAAAGTTAACACAACAACATGCAAGCAAAAGGATATGGCAATTGCGGTGAGGAGCACGCAGCTGTGATGGCTCCTGGCGAAAAGAGGCAGAGGAAGGAGGAGATTGAGGGTGCTCCACCACCATCTCCAATCTTCAGTGGTGATGTTGCTAACGATGCTAGTAGCAGCATCACGGTTGACGCCTTTGCAGAAGGGAAAGGGAAGGTGGTTGTAGTGATGGAGATGATGAACGCGACTCCACTAGATCTGATCTGCGACACCAGTGGTGCAGTGCTCTGAAAACTGAGATGAGCAAACGGCAGCTACATCGTTGCAGAGAGGAAGTAAGCGGACTTCTCTGGCACGTGGGATTATGGATCCTATCGGGGAGGAGATCGCAGAAGAAGATGAGGCTGGTGTGGTGGAACTTGGAAGAGAAATTAGGGTTGAGGTATGATGGCTGGTGAATGAGGGAACTGGGTCTCTGTTTGCATAAAGGGTTGGGTAATTGGGTTACCGGGTCAGCTAGTAAGTGGGTTGGGCTTGTTTAGTTTTTTTTTTTTGCAGCATTGTAAAAAAATCGTTAAAAACCTGTCCGGTTTGATCGGTTCACCGGTTAACTACCGGTTTGACCGATTTTTTCACCGGTTTTTTGTAGACTGGTTTTTGGGATCAACCGGACCAGCCTGGTAATCGGTTCCCGGTTAATCCGGATGAACCGGCCAGTCCGGTCCGGTTTTCAGAACCATGGGTAAGAGTATCTAATGCTCCCAAAGTATGGCCTTTTCCAGAAATTCATGGTGTTCGCTACATTTTATGAGATTCATTTGTGTGACATTAATTTGGAACTGATATAATTTGTGGAAGGCCTTCTTCGTTGAGAACATGCTAGAGGACAAGCGATTCTGGAAAAAGGAAGATTATTACAAGCCACACCCATCAACTTTTGACATTATGGAGCCACCCGTAGGCCAGCAAGGAGAAGAATCGTAAGCTTTCTTAGTTCCTACCCCCTCGCTCTTGACACCATACAAACATGCAAACATTAGTAGAATCCATTTTCGTTTCTTAGGGTTTGGTTACCTACTAATCGTCTACTAACGGACATGAATGATTGTGGAGTTTGGGTTTGCCAATGGATGATGTTGAACTGGATTTGGGGGAATATTAACTTGGAGGTAATTTACCGATACACTCACAAGTATATTGCCTCACTCACCACAGCCACATGCCTAACGACTTCATTGTTGTGTTGTAGGAGGTCAATGATCAAACAAGAATGAGGCTAGCCCTTGACTTGGTGATGGGAGCTTATAATCCTATCGCTTGTGATGTTGGGCGCAGAGCAGTCCGGTTTTGGGATAACGAGATGCAAAGGTCGACTCGGTCTGCAAAAAAGGGTAGGAAAAAATAGCGAAGCCAATTAGTTCTCATAGTCAAAGCATCACCATATGACGTCTTAGGTCTTGGCTGTAGCCAGCAACTATTTTGTGGTAGAGTAACACTCTTGGGGGATACATGGAGTTACTATTTTGAAGCGGGGTTACGCTCTTAGCGGGGCACACGCTATCGTGATCATCTTTTCGGGCCATGCATTTTGGTTATATGCGTATGAATGATTGAGACCAAACAGATGTCATTTTGACAGCATATTAGGGACCCTAATATGCCATTCATCTATGATATTAGGCACCATAATAAGCTAATCTTGTGTAACGCATTTGCAGACTATATTTTGGGATTCGTGTAACAACCAATGTGAAAGAAATTTGGCAAGGTCCTTATGTCGTGTTCCACTTATGCGTTTTCTCTTATTAAGAATACATATAAGTTTTCGCGCTATATGTTTTTTCTAGTTAGATCTAAATTTCATTTTTATCATTGCGTATCCACCTTCACGGTTCATGCATACACCATGTGATCTATTTATTGCATGGTCTCAAATGTGAATTTTGTGACAGAGCCCGCTAAAGACCACTTTTCCCGGTCCCAAAAACAATTGGATGTTGTTGGGCCCAGTCTCCATATGCAGTTGTCAAATATGTAAATATATTATTGATGAGCGGATAATTTATACGCTTTTTGGCATTGTTTTTAGTACGTTTTTAGTATATTTTAGTTAGTTTTTATTATATTTTTATTAGTTTTTATTTAAAATTCACTTTTCTAGACTTTACTATGAGTTTGTGTGTTTTTCTGTGATTTCAGGTATTTTCTGTCTGAAATTGAGGGACCTGAGCAAAAATCTGATTCAGAGGCTGAAAAAGGACTGCAGATGCTGTTGGATTCTGACCTCCCTGCACTCGAAGTAAATTTTCTGGAGCTACAAAAGCCCAATTGGCGCGCTCTCAATTGCGTTGGAAAGTAGACATCCTGGGCTTTCCAGCAATATATAATAGTCCATACTTTGCTCGAGATTTGATGGCCCAAACAGGCGTTTCAAGTCAGCTCAAGAATTTTGGCGTTTAACGCCTGAACTGGCACAAAAGCTGGAGTTAAACGCCCAAACTGGCACAAAAGCTGGTATTCTGAGTAGGATCTGGGAAGGGATGACTGTGACGAGCTTCAAACTTGCGAGTGTTGGGCGTAGTGACAGACGCAAAAGGATCAATGGATCCTATTTCGACATGATCGAGAACCGACAGATGATTAGCCGTGCGGTGACAGCGCATTTGGAACATTTTCACTGAGAGGACGGGAAGTAGCCATTGGCAACGGTGATGCCCAACATAAAGCTTGCCATGGAAGGAGCCTTGCGTGCATGAAGAAAAAGAGAGTAAGAAAGCAAAGATTCAGAAGACAAAGCATCTCCAAAGCCTCAACCTGTTCTTTATTACTGCATAACAAGTATTTATTTCATGTTCTTTTACTTTTTACAATTAAATCTGAGAATTATTGATATCCTGACTAAGAGTTACAAGATAGCCATAGCTTGCTTCAAGCCGACAATCTCCGTGGGATCGACCCTTACTCACGTAAGGTATTACTTGGACGACCCAGTGCACTTGCTGGTTAGTTGTGCGGAGTTGCAAAAGTGTGATTGTAATTTCGTGCACCAATTATGCGAAAAGACCAATACATATTGTGTACAACAAAAAGAATGCCAAACCATGAGGATCCAACGAATACAAGGAATATGCCAAAATCCAACGCAGCATTAACAATGTGTTGTCTGCTTTTGATGTTTGATCACTTTCAAAACAGTTGGATACAACATCGAACTAAATGAAATTTAATACACCCCAGGGGTTCACATCAATCATGACAACCAAAGCAACTAATATGATAGGGGTTCAACAGATTGCATGCAGAGTTCCTTAGACCCCTATGGAACTCCTAATTTATCTCTCGATTAAATTGGCTCACGATATATGGTCGCATCATTATATGTTGCATGGGTGTCTGTCTTGGCCTTGCAAGTGTACCAACTTTGAATCCATGCACGACCGATTGCTACTGCAACACAATAAATCAGATTTTTTATCAAACCAACGGAGGTAACAACACTCAGGGTCTTCACAAAATAAAAACCTCTATTTTCAGAAACTTTGATGAGTTATAATTAATTGAATACATAAGGCTAACTACCCTAACCCCCTACCGAGCTCCCTACAGTTGACCAAAATTAGTTCAACCAACTTTCAGTACACTCTATTTGCAAGATAACCGTAAGTGATTTCATACTACACTACTAATTAGACCAACATTAATGCAACTAACAATCATGACACTCTATTTGGGGGCTATTACCGTAAGTGATTTTATGCTTATTGATAAGCGGATAATTTATACACTTTTTGGCATTGTTTTTACATAGTTTTTAGTATGATTTAGTTAGTTTTTATTAGTTTTTAATTGAAAATCACATTTCTGGACTTTACTATGAGTTTGTGTATTTTTCTGTGATTTCAGGTATTTTTTGGCTGAAATTGAGGGACCTGAGCAAAAATCTGATTCAGAGGCTGACAAAGGACTACTGATGCTGTTGGATTCTGACCTCCCTGCACTCAAAGTGGATTTTCTGGAGCTACAGAACTCCAAATGGCGCGCTCTCAATTGCGTTGGAAAGTAGACATCCAGGGCTTTCCAGCAATATATAATAGTCCATAGATTAAGGTGTGGAGCTCTGCTATTCCTCATGAATTAATACAAAGTACTACTATTTTTCTATTCAATTCAACTTATTCCGCTTCTAAGATATTCATTCACACTTCAACATGAATGTGATGATCGTGACACTCATCATCATTCCCCATGAACGTGTGCCTGACAACCACTTCCGTTCTACCTTCGATTGAATGAGTATCTCTTAGATCTCTTAATCAGAATCTTTGTGGTATAAGTTAGAACCCATGGATGGCCATTCTTGAGATCCGGAAAGTCTAAACCTTGTCTGTGGTATTCCGAGTAGGATCCGGGAAGGGATGGTTGTGACGAGCTTCAAACTTGCGAGTGCTGGGCGTAGTGACAGATGCAAAAGGATAGTAAATCCTATTCCAGTATGATCGAGAACCGACAGATGATTAGCCATGCAGTGACAGCGCATTGGACCATTTTCACTGAGAGGACAGGATGTAGCCATTGACAACGGTGATGCCTAACATACAGCTTGCCATAGAAAGGAGTATAAATGATTGGATGAAGACAACAGGAAAGCAGAGGTTCAGGAGGAACGAAAGCATCTCTACACGCTTATCTGAAATTCTCACCAATGAATTACATAAGTACCTCTATCTTTATTTTACGTTTTATTTATCTTTTAATTATTAAATCTCCATAACCATTTGAATCCGCCTGACTGAGATTTACAAGGTGACCATAGCTTGCTTCAAGCCGACAATCTCCGTGGGATCGATCCTTACTCACGTAAGGTTTATTACTTGGACGACCCAGTGCACTTGCTGGTTAGTTATGCAAAGTTGTGACAAAGAGCTAATATTATGAACGTGCGTATTGAGTTTTTAGCGCCGTTGTCGGGGATGAACCATCACGATTTCTGCGCACCAAGTTTTTGGCGCTGTTGCCGGGGATTGTTCGAGTTTGGACAACTGACGGTTCATCTTGTTGCTCAGATTAGGTAATTTTATTTTATTTTTAAGCATTTTATTTTTTATTTTCGAAAAAAATACAAAAATTTCTTCTTTTTTGTTTTTCCCAATTAATTTTTGAAAAATCAAAAAAATTTAATAAAATCGTAAAACCAAAAATATTTTGCGTTTCTTGTTTGAGTCTAGAGTCAAGTTTTAAGTTTGGTGTCAATTGCATCTTTTTAATCTTCTAAAAATTATTTTTCGAAAATTTCATGCATTGCATTCTTCATGATATTCAAGTTGTTCTTGGCCAGTCTTCTTGTTTGATCTTCATATTTTCTTGATTTGCGTCTTTTCTAGTTTTTCATATGCATTTTTAATTTGTTAGTGTCTAAAGTTTGAAAATTTCTAAGTTTGGTGTCTTGCATGTTTTTCTTTTCTTGAAAATTTTCAAAAATAAGTCTTGATGTTCATCTTGATCTTCAAAGTGTTCTTGGTGTTCATTTTGACATTCATAGTGTTCTTGCATGCATCATTTGTTTGGATCCAAAACTTTCATGCATTGAGTCTTTCTTGTATTTTTCTCTTTCATCATTAAAAATTCAAAAATAAAAAAATATCTTTCCCTTTTTCTTCTCATAAAATTTCGAAAATTTGAGTTGACTTTTTCAAAACTTTTTAAAATTTAGTTGTTTCTTATGAGTCAAGTCAAATTTTCAATTTAAAAATTCTATCTTTTTCAAATCTTTTTCAAAAATCAAATCTTTTTCATTTTTCTTTCATAATTTTCGAAAATTTCAAATTAATTTTCAAAATCTTTTTCTTATTTTTATTTCATATTTTCGAATTCAATGCTAACAATTAATGTGATTGATTCAAAAATATTAAGTTTGTTACTTGCCTAATAAAAAAGGTTCAATCTTTAAATTTTAAAATCAAATCTTTTTGTTTCTTGTTAGTCAAGTAATCAACTTTAATTTTCAAAATCAAATCTTTTTAAATTTCTTTTTTCAAATCTTTTTAAAATTCTTTTTCAAATCTTTTTCAAAATAAATTTCAATCATATCTTTTTCAAAATTTAATTTCAAAATCTTTTCTAACTTCTTATCTTTTCAAATTTAATTTTCAAATCTTTTTCAATTAACCACTTTACTTTTTGTTTGATTCTTATCTTTTTCAAAACTACCTAACTAATTCTCTCTCTAATTTTCGAAAATCCCTTCCCTCTTTTTCAAATTTCCTTTTTAATTAACTAATTGTTTTAATTTTAATTTAATTTGATTTTAATTTTCGAATTTTAAACTTTAATTTCAAAATATTTTTATTTTATTTGGTTTAATTTTCAAATTCTTCTCTTTCTCATCTCCTTCTATTTATTTATTCATCTACTAACACTTCTCTTCCACCCAAAAAATTCGAACCCCATCCCCCTTTCTGTGTTCGAATTTTTCCTCTTCTCCTTCTTATATTCTTCTCTTCTATACTTGCATAAGGAATCTCTATACTGTGACATAGAGGATTCCACATTTTCTTTTGTGTTCTCTTCTTTTTCATATGAGCAGAAACAAGGATAAGAACATTCTTGTTGAAGTTGATCCTGAACCTGAAAGGACTCTGAAGAGGAAGCTAAGGGAAGCTAAAGCTCAACTCTTTGGAGAAAATTTGACAGAAATTTTCGAAAAAGAAGGAGACATGGCTGAAAATAATAACAATGCAAGGAAGATGCTTGGTGACTTTACTGCACCAAATTCCAACTTACATGGAAGAAGCATCTCCATCCCTGCCATTGGAGCAAACAATTTTGAGCTTAAACCTCAACTAGTTTCTCTGATGCAACAAAACTGTAAGTTTCATGGACTTCCATCTGAAGATCCTTTTCAGTTCTTAACTGAATTCTTGCAGATATGTGATACTCTTAAAACCAATGGGGTTGATCCCGAGATCTATAAGCTCATGCTTTTTCCGTTTGCTGTAAGAGACAGAGCTAGAATATGATTGGACTCTCAACCTAAAGATAGCCTGAACTCTTGGGATAAGCTGGTCACGGCTTTCTTAGCCAAGTTCTTTCCTCCTCAAAAGCTTAGTAAGCTTAGAGTGGATGTTCAAACCTTCAGACAGAAAGAAGGTGAATCCCTCTATGAAGCTTGGGAGAGATATAAGCAACTGACCAAAAAGTGTCCATATAACATGCTTTCGGAATGGACCATCCTGAATATATTCTATGATGGTCTGTCTGAGCTATCAAAGATGTCACTGGACCATTCTGCAAGTGGATCCATTCACCTAAAGAAAACGCCTGCAGAAGCTCAAGAACTCATTGACATGGTTGCTAACAACCAGTTTATGTACACTTTTGAGAGGAATCCTGTAAGTAATGGGACGCCTCAGAGGAAGGGAGTTCTTGAAATTGATGCTCTGAATGCCATATTGGCTCAGAACAAAATATTGACTCAGCAGGTCAATATGATTTCTCAGAGTCTGAATGGAATGCAAGCTGCATCCAACAGTACTCAAGATGCCTCTTCTGAAAAAGAAGCTTATGATCCTGAGAACCCTGCAATAGCAGAGGTGAATTACATGGGTGAACCTTATGGAAACACATATAACCCCTCATGGAGAAATCATCCAAATTTCTCATGGAATGATCAACAAAAGCCTCAACAAGGCTTTAACAATGGTGGAAGAAACAGGTTTAACAATAACAAGCCTTTTCCATCATCCACTCAGCAACAGACAGAGAATTCTGAGCAAAATCCATCTAGCTTAGCAAATTTAGTCTCTGATCTATCTAAAGCCACTTTGAGTTTCATGAATGAAACAAGGTCCTCCATTAGAAATTTGGAGGCACAAGTAGGCCAGCTGAGTAAAAAGGTCACTGAAACCCCTCCTAGTACTCTCCCAAGCAATACAGAAGAGAATCCAAAGAGAGAGTGCAAGGCCATTGATATAACCAAAATGGCCGAACACACAAAAGAGGAGGAGGACGTGAATCCTAGTGAGGAAGACTTCCTGGGACGTTCAGTGAACAATAAGGAGTTTCCCTTAGAGGAACAAAAGGAATCTGAGGCTCATCTAGAGACCATAGAGATTCCAATGAATCTCCTTCTGCCCTTCATGAGCTCTGATGAGTATTCTTCTTCTGAAGAGAATGAAGATGTTACTGAAGAGCAAGTTGCCAAGTACCTTGGTGCAATCATGAAGTTGAATGCCAAATTATTTGGTAATGAGACTTGGAAAGATGAACCTCCCTTGCTCACCAATGAACTGAATGCTTTGGATAGGCAAAAATTACCTCAAAAGAAGCAAGATCCTGGTAAATTTTTAATACCATGTAACATAGGCACCATGACCTTTGAAAAGGCTCTGTGTGACCTGGGGTCAGGAATTAACTTAATGCCACTCTCTGTAATGGAGAAACTTGGGATCTTTGAGGTGCAAGCTGCTAATTTCTCATTAGAGATGGCAGACAAATCTATGAAAATGGCTTATGGACAAGTAGAGGACGTGTTAGTAAAGGTTGAAGGCCTTTACATCCCTGCTGATTTCATAATCCTAGACACTGGGAAGGATGAGGATGAATCCATCATCCTTGGAAGACCCTTCCTAGCCACAGCAAATGCTGTGATTGATATGGACAGAGGAGAGTTGGTCCTTCAACTGAATGCGGACTACCTTGTGTTCAAGACTCAAGGTTCTCCTTCTGTAACCATGGAGAGGAAGCATGAAAAGCTTTTCTCAATGCAGAGTCAACCAGAGCCCCCACAGTCAAACTCTAAGTTTGGTGTTGGGAGGCCACAACCAAACTCTAAGTTTGGTATTGAACTCCCATATCCAAACTCTAAGTTTGGTGTTGGGAGGTCACAACAATGCTCTGAACATCTGTGAGGCTCCATAAGAGCTCATTGTCAAGCTATTGACATTAAAGAAGCGCTTGTTGGGAGGCAAACCAATATATTTAATTATGTTATTTTTATTTTCATGTTTATTTCGTGTTTTATTAGGTTGATGATCATGTGGAGTCACAAAAACTATTGAAAAATGAAAAACAGAATGAAAAACAGCTCACCCTGGAGGAAGAGCTTACTGGCGTTTAAACGCCAGTAAGGCTAGCAGAATGGGCCTTAAACGCCCAATCTGGCACCATTCTGGGCGTTTAACGCCAGAAATGGGCACCAGACTGGCATTTAACGCTAGAACAGAGCATGAAACTGGCGTTAAATATCAGAAACAAGCAGCAGTCTGGCGTTAAACGCCAGAACCAAGCATGGAAGTGGCGTTTAACGCCAAGAATGGCAACAAGCTGGCGTTAAATGCCAGAAACAAGCTACATCTGGGCATTTAACGCCAAAAACAAGCAAGAAAGTGGCGTCAAACGCCAGGATTGCCTATAAAGGGCGTTTGACACGCCTAAAAGGTGCAGGGATGTGAAATCCTTGACACCTCAGGATCTGTGGACCCCACAGGATCCCCACCTACCTCAACTCACCTTCTCCCTCTTCTTCACACAATCCAATAATCCTCTTCCCCAAACACCCTTCACCAATCAAATCAACCACTCTTCCCTATTACCCCTTCACCAATCAAAACCACCACTCTTCCCCATTACCCCTTCACCAATCACCTCCACCACACTTTCCCATAAATCCTACCTACCTTCAAATTCAAAATCTTTTTCCCACCCAAACCCACCCTAAATGGCCGAACCTAAACCCCTCTCCCTCCACTATATAAACCCCTCATTCCTTCTTTATTTTTACACAACACTACCCTCTCTTCTTCCCTTGGCCGAAACACACATCTCTCCCTCTCCTCCATCTCTTCTTCTTCTTCTCCTTCTTTCTCTCTTCTTTTGCTCGAGGACGAGCAACATTCTAAGTTTGGTGTGGTAAAAAGCATAGCTTTTTGTTTTTTCTTCCATAACCATCAATGGCACCTAAGGCCAGAGAATCCTCAAGAAAGAGGAAAGGGAAGTCAATTGCTTCCACCTCTGAGTCATGGGAGATGGAGAGATTCATCTCAAAGGTCCATCAAGACCACTTCTATAAAGTTGTGGCCAAGAAGAAAGTGATCCCTGAGGTTCCTTTCAAGCTCAAGAAGAATGAGTATCCGGAGATCCGACTTGAGATCCAAAGAAGAGGTTGGGAAGTCCTCACAACCCCATTCAACAAGTCGGGATCCTAATGGTTCAAGAGTTCTATGCGAACGCATGGATCACTAGGAACCATGATCAAAGTGTGAACCCGAATCCAAAGCATTGGCTTACCATGGTTCGGGGGAACTACTTAGATTTCAGTCCAGAAAATGTAAGGCTGGCATTCAACTTGCCAATGATGGAAGAAAACGCACGCCCCTACACAAGAAGGGTCAACTTTGATCAAAGGTTGGACCAAGTCCTTATGGACATATGTGTGGAAGGAGCTCAATGGAAGGTTGACTCAAAAGGCAAACCGGTTCAACTGAGAAGACTAGACCTTAAGCCTGTAGCTAGAGGATGGTTGGAGTTCATTCAACGCTCAATCATTTCCACTAGCAACCGGTCTGAAGTTACTATAAACTGGGCCATCATGATCTATAGTATCATGATTG
>NC_029790.2:110766426-110776923 GCF_000816755.2 Arachis ipaensis | reverse complement strand
ATTCAAATCCTAATGGTCCTAATGGTTCAAGAGTTCTATGCGAACGCATGGATCACTAGGAACCATGATCAAAGTGTGAACCCGAATCCAAAGCATATGGTTCGGGNCTAGAGGATGGTTGGAGTTCATTCAACGCTCAATCATTTCCACTAGCAACCGGTCTGAAGTTACTATAGACCGGGCCATGATGATCCATAGTATCATGATTGGGGAGGAAGTGGAGGTTCATGAGATTATACCTCAAGAACTCTACAAGGTGGCTGACAAATCCTCCACTTTGGCAAGGTTAGCCTTTCCTCACCTCATTTGCCACCTCTGCAATTCGGCTGGAATTGACATAGAGGGAGACATCCTCATTGATGAGGACAAGCCCATCACTAAGAAAAGGATGGAGTAAACAAGAGATCATAGACCTCAACATGAGCATGAGGAAATTCCTCACCATGAGAGATGCCTCGTTGACTCAAAAGGCAAACCGGTTCAACTGAGAAGACTAGACCTTAAGCCTGTAGCTAGAGGATGGTTGGAGTTCATTCAACGCTCAATCATTTCCACTAGCAACCGGTCTGAAGTTACTATAGACCGGGCCATGATGATCCATAGTATCATGATTGGGGAGGAAGTGGAGGTTCATGAGATTATACCTCAAGAACTCTACAAGGTGGCTGACAAATCCTCCACTTTGGCAAGGTTAGCCTTTCCTCACCTCATTTGCCACCTCTGCAATTCGGCTGGAATTGACATAGAGGGAGACATCCTCATTGATGAGGACAAGCCCATCACTAAGAAAAGGATGGAGTAAACAAGAGATCATAGACCTCAACATGAGCATGAGGAAATTCCTCACCATGAGATTCCTGAGATGCCTCAGATGCACTTTCCTCCACAGAATTTTTGGGAGCAAATCAACACCTCCCTAGGAGAATTAAGTTCCAACATGGGACAACTAAGGATGGAGCACCAAGAGCACTCCATCATCCTACATGAAATTAGAGAAGATCAAAGAGCTATGAGGGAGGAACAACAAAGACAAGGAAGAGACATAGAGGAGCTCAAGAGCACCATTGGTTCTTCAAGAAGAGGAAGACGCCACCCTCACTAAGGTGGACCCATTCCTTAATCTCCTTGTTCTTATTTCCCTATTTTTCGTTTACTATGCTTTATGTTTTATTTATGTTTGTGTCTTTACTATATGATCATTAGTGTTTAAGTGTCTATGTCTTAAAGCTATGAATGTCCTATGAATCCATCACCTCTCTCAAATGAAAAATGTTCTAAAAACAAAAGAACAAGAAGTACATGGTTTCGAATTCATCCTTGAAACTAGTTTAATTATTTTGATGTGGTGACAATACTTTTTGTTTTCTGAATGAATGCTTGAACAGTGCATATGTCTTTTGAATTTGATGTTTAAGAATGTTAAATATGTTGGCTCTTGAAAGAATGATGACAAGGAGACATGTTATTTGATAATCTGAAAAATCATAAAAATGATTCTTGAAGCAAGAAAAAGCAGTGAATACAAAAGCTTGCAGAAAAGAAAAGAAAAATGGCGAAAAAAAAGAGAAAGAGAAAGAAAAAGCAAGCAGAAAAAGCCAATAGCCCTTAAAACCAAAAGGCAAGGGTAGTAAAAAGGATTCACGGCTTTGAGCATCAGTGGATAGGAGGGCCTAAAGGAATAAAATCCTGGCCTAAGCGGCTAAACCAAGCTGTCCCTAACCATGTGCTTGTGGCGTGAATGTGTCAAGTGAAAACTTGAGACTGAGCGGTTAAAGTTGAGGTCCAAAGCAAAAAAAAAAAGAGTGTGCTTAAGAATCCTGGACACCTCTAATTAGGGACTTTGGCAAAGCTGAGTCACAATCTAAAAAGGTTCACCCAGTTATGTGTCTGTGGCATTTATGTATCCGGTGGTAATACTGGAAAACAAAGTGCTTAGGGCCACGGCCAAGACTCATAAAGTAGCTGTGTTCAAGAATCAACATACTAAACTAGGAGAATCAATAACACTATCTGAACTCTGAATTCCTATAGATGCCAATCATTCTGAACTTCAATGGATAAAGTGAGATGCCAAAACTATTCAAGAGGCAAAAGGCTACAAGTCCCGCTCATCTGATTGGAGCTAAGTTTCATTGATATTTTGGAATTTATAGTATATTATCTTCTTTTTATCCTATTTGATTTTCAGTTGCTTGGGGACAAGCAACAATTTAAGTTTGGTGTTGTGATGAGCGGATAATTTATACGGTTTTTGGCATTGTTTTTATATAGTTTTTAGTATGATTTAGTTAGTTTTTATTATATTTTTATTAGTTTTTAATTAAAAATCATATTTTTGGACTTTATTATGAGTTTGTGTATTTTTCTGTGATTTCAGGTATTTTCCGGCTGAAATTGAGGGACCTGAGCAAAAATCTGATTCAGAGACTGACATAGGACTGCTGATGCTGTTGGATTCTGACCTCCCTGCACTCAAAGTGGATTTTCCGGAGCTACAGAACTTCAAATGGTGCGCTCTCAATTGCGTTAGAAAGTAGACATCCAGGGCTTTCTAGAAATATATAATAGTCTATACTTTTCCCGAGTTTAGATGACGCAAACTGGCGTTGAACGCCAGCTCTCTGCCCAATTCTGGAGTCAAACGCCAGAAACACGTTACAAACTGGCGTTTAACTCCAAGGAAGACCTCTCCACGTGAAAGCTTCAAGCTCAGCCCAAGCACACACCAAGTGGGCCCTGGAAGTGGATTTCTACATCATTTACTTATTTCTGTAACCCTAGTAACTAGTTTTAGTTTAAATAGGACTTTTTACTATTGTATTTACATCTGGGGATCAATCTTTGATTAGTTTTATGCTATCTTAGACCTCCATGGGAGGCTGGCCATTCGCCCATGTCTACCCTATTATCACTTATGTATTTTCAACGATAGAGTTTCTACACACCATAGATTAAGGTGTGGAGCTCTGTTGTTCCTCATGAATTAATACAAAGTACTACTGTTTTTCTATTCAACTCAACTTATTCCGCTTCTAAGATATTCATTCGCACTTCAACATGAATGTGATGATCGTGACACTCATCATCATTCCCCATGAATGTGTGCCTGACAACCACTTCCGTTCTACCTTCGATTGAATGAGTATCTCTTGGATCTCTTAATCAGAATCTTCGTGGTATAAGTTAGAACCCATGGATGGCCATTCTTAAGATCCGGAAAGTCTAAACCTTATCTGTGGTATTCCGAGTAGGATCCGGGAAGAGATGGCTGTGACGAGCTTCAAACTCGCGAGTGCTGGGCGTAGTGACAGACGCAAAAGGATAGTAAATCCTATTCCAGTATGATCGAGAACCGACAGATGATTAGCCATGCAGTGACAGCGCATTGGACCATTTTCACTGAGAGGACAGGATGTAGCCATTGACAACGGTGATGCCTAACATACATCTTGCCATAGAAAGGAGTATGAATGATTGGATGAAGACAACATGAAAGCAGAGGTTCAGGAGGAACGAAAGCATCTCTACACGCTTATCTGAAATTCTCACCAATGAATTACATAAGTACCTCTATCTTTATTTTACATTTTATTTATATTTTAATTATTAAATCTCCATAACCATTTGAATTTGCCTGACTGAGATTTACAAGGTGACCATAGCTTACTTCAAGCCGACAATCTCTGTGGGATCGACCCTTACTCACGTAAGGTTTATTACTTGGACGACCCAGTGCACTTGCTGGTTAGTTGTGCAAAGTTGTGACAAAGAGCTAATATTATGAACGTGCGTATTGAGTTTTTAGCGCCGTTGCCGGGGTTGAACCGTCACGATTTCTACGCACCACTTATAAACTTATTACGTCAACATTAATTCAACTAGCAAACGATACACTCTTCATGCAACATGACATTAAGTTCTTATATACTAATAACTGCTTCTTAGTACTTCATTCAAACCTGCACAACCGAAACTGGCTCACCATGTCTAATTAGACGTTATTCGCTATGCCCCTGGGATTGAGAAAAAGGTTATCACCCACGCATTCATCGTCCTGTAACCAGAGTCTGGGTTAAAAGTTGGATGCTGCATATGGATAAGAAGTAGTTTGATGAAACATACGAATGAAATAACTAACCCGGTCAGGCATGTCTAAATCGTCCCCCCTCGAATGCATCGTCACCTAACTCGTGTTGTGCATCATGTTCACCCTTGGTTGGGCACTTTCTCTTTGTGTGTCCCGTACGCTTGCAGCATGTGCAACATCGCCTTTTACCAAGGGATTTTTTCTTTCCAAGTTTTGGGGCCCCCTTTGACCGAGCAACAACTGGGTCCCTAACCACGGGATTTCCTTCACCGGCATGTTCGGCGCTCGGCCTAACCCCACCATGAAAAGCCTTGTAATCCAACTCGAGGTCTTTACATAAGGATTGAATTCCACGCATTGCCTTTTGGAACAATGCCAACCTTTGTGCCCCTAGGAAAAACATCCACTGCGATGCGAAATGGAGTGCCCCATGCCGGAGGATAACACCGTGCTCGCTAACGTCTCCCCAATTTTCCGTGTACTGCTCAGGGGACTTTGCATCAGTTCTCCACCTCATCAGAACGAGCTTATCGAGTATCTCCTTCAGATGCTCTGCCTTCATCACAAAGAACATGTGCTTGCATGGATATCCATGCTTCTTCCAGAAATTACATTGACAACTTACATTCCTAGTCGACCAACCGAAGGACGCCATTATGTGCACATCAGGTTCCTCATATTCCTCCAAGCTGTATACCATTGTATTCATGATCCTCCTTTTGTTAATCAGGTTCAAGGCACCCACCCCTTCAATCTCCTTCTTGACATCCCCAAACACTTCTCTGGTGTATACTGTAGCGGCATGCCTTTCAATACTTCTCAGGCATGTTGTTATAACCGGAACCGAGTTGATGGATTAAAAATGGAGCAGCATCTCCTTATTTCGAAACTCACAGGCAACCATCTTTAAGCTCTGAACCAACTCGTAAATTGTGTGGGTGGACTTCGAAAACTTGTTCACGTATGCGTTAATGCCTTCACATCGGGATGTTGTCCGATATCCCGCGCAGAACTTGTCACGCAGATAAGCACTTGCCCACATCTCCTTTTTATCATGCATCTGGCATGAACATTGCTTCTCGCGTAACCCATACTCATCGGCGATCTGCTCCCATTCGGATTCAAAGTCCTCTGTCACTATTTTCGCGTAGCCCATACTCATCTGGCATGACCACTACAGCCGGCTTCTTACCACACATGATCTCCATCAAATTCTTCAACATCCACCGATAGGAAGCCACACTTTCATCAAGCAACAACCTGAACCCGAAGATTGTGGTCTACTTGTGATTGTTTGATCCAGAAAAAATCACGACCGGTCTCTTGTATTTGTTTTTCTTGTATGTTGAATCAAACGCCAATACATCACCAAAGTATTGGTAATCGACTCTGCTAGATCTGTCCGCCCAAATCAGATTCGCTATCCTGTTGTCACAAGTTACATTATATTTTGCGATTGCCATGGGGTCTGATTCGGCTTTTCCCTCAAGATACACTATTGCAAAATTTGCGTTACCATAAGCTATTTTAATACGCCGTTGTTTGTCAGCATAGTTGTAGACATCCTTCTTCAGGAACCCCAACAACGAATAGCCATCGGCCATACCAGCCATGTACCCGACAATCTTAGACGTTGCAATACCATGTGCTTGCATCCCATCTATCTAGCTCTTTACTGTTTCCGTNGGTGTCAACTCGTGGTTGTGTTCGGTAACTAGCTTCCTCACCTTCCAGCACTTATCCTTTTTGTCTAAAAAACCGATAACATTGCCTTGCAATTAGTTCTTGTCTCCGGTTTGTGTTCCCTCGTTCTGTTAACCCTGTCATAGTGTTTATGTTCCCTCAAGCCTTCCTTGTTACAAAAAAACCTATATCTAACCAAATTCCCCTCACAATATTTTCCTGAGTCACCCTTTCGCACACCGAATCCATGCATTTTTCCAAACCTCCGATAGAACTCATATGCATTCTCAATGCTGACCCAAACCTTCTTCAAAATGTCATCCACACTCAATCCGGCAAGGTCTTCCAACTCACAAGATTTGTCGTCGGCCACGGCACCTCCTTCGTCAGCACGGTTGAACTCCTCATACGTATCACTTTCACTCCCTCGACAATCAGCATCCCCCTCGCTTAGACTCACCTCCATCTGTACCTCAACAAGACATCGACTGAATCAGGACTTACAACACCAACAAACATCAAAGGGTCCTAACCATATACTGTTGTTTGGCATTTGCTCTCGTTGCATTCCACGTTCTACCTAAATTAATAGTATAATAAAAATATTTCCCCTATACACCTGATTCAATAAAAACTCAATGAATAATGCAACTAGTTCTAAACACTCTTCTGCTGCATTTTCTTCCTTCAGCAGGGGATCATAAACCACTAGTTCCATGAATAAACAAATTACAATGATATGCAATGCCCAAAAATAGGCCACTGAAGAAATAGAGAGACGATTCTCTCTTCAATTCCATGTTCATGCTTGTGGCAGACCACAATCACCAGAGTAATACCATTGAAATAGTCTTCATTCTTAGTTCTTATATACCTCAGAGAATTTACCATACAATGCAAAACAAACACAAAAATTGATTTCTGAAACAACAAAAGCAGCAAACCAAGGTTCGGAATTTGAGCATCGATCACAAAGAATTTATTTCTTTTAACTAAACAAAAACAGCAGAAAAATATTCAGAGTTTGAGCATTCATCACACAAAAAATGCATTTCTGACAGAAAATAAACACAACAAAACCAGCAGCACCTCATTGAGAGTTCGAGCAATGATCACAAAAATAGATTTCTGAAACAAAACAAACACACAACAAAACAATGAAAACTGATTTTTTTTCTTTCAGAGGAAGAAAACATGACGCATATAATAAATCACTAATCACCAACATCCAGCAACAACCTCAAAGACAACAATAAATCCGGAACAATAATTTACCAAATAATCAGGCACAAGACCCAAATAGAAAATCCAACAAATTAAATCGCAGCAACCTAACAATTTAGCAAATAAAAACAACTGCAGCCCAACAATTTAGCAAATTATCAACTTAGCAAGTCCATATGCCAAGAATCACAACAAAAACAAAAAAAAACATTTAAAAATAACACAAGACCAACAGCACAAGAACAATTAGCAAATTAACAAGTTCACATTAACAGTTGAACTTTACCAGAACAAAGTAGTCCAAGTGGAATCATCATGCTAATATGTTTTCTGCAAAGATGCTATTTGTGCGGCTAAAATTTCCTGATTACTAAGATCCAATTATTTTAACTTCACATGCACTCAACTTACTGAGTTTCTAAAAGCTAGAAATTATAAAACCAACCAGACATACAGTTAAAGCATTACATCAAACACGTTGAGTGCAGTGACATTAAAACATAACAACAGAATTCAAAGCTTAATATCAATATCACAGAGAGGAGAACATAGTTGTTTTATACTTTAATTCAGTCTATGAAGAAAATCCAAACCACTAACAAATCAAAAAGTTACCTATTGTAATACAAATTGGAAGTTGCAGAGGTTGAAGCAGAGTATTCATGTTGTCTGGGTGTATTATCTGTTGGCTGGTTCGGGGAACTGACGGAGGCGACAAAAGCGAGCAGTTCAACTGCCCGGTGTAGCTCGCGGTTTGGTCCCAGAGTTTGAAGAAGACCGACATGGCTTCCAGACGAACGCGAACAAGAACTCGAACGGTGAACGGTGAGTGAACGCAAACGGTGAAGGCCGATCGATCGTGGACGGCAACGAACGGGAACGAAGGCGACCGCTAAACGCAGACACAAACCTGACAATGGCAAACAATCTGCAGTTCCTGAAATGCGGCTGCAAAGACAGAGACGATGGACGCTGAGCTCGATCAAACAGCTGCAATCGGTGACCGAACAGGGGTTGAAGAATTGGAGCACGACAGGAAGCTACATTGAAGGACGGCCGACGAACATTATGAGTGCGAGGGAAGCTAAGGCTAGGGTTTTAGTGTGGTACCAATTTGCTTTGCATCAGAAGAAGGTTGGTGAGTTCACAAATGACGGGGGGTAGAGGGGTGTTGATGGGTTAGGTTCTTTTTTTTTTTTTTTTTTAAAAAACATGAAGCCTCTCAATCCTTTGTATCTGAACGCCCCCAGGCCCAGCCAATTTTTTCACCAAACTAAAGCCTGGATATGAAAACAAAAAAAAATACTATATTACATTATATTTATTTTCCAGTTAATTAAGTTATTAATATTTCTTAATTTACCTGTTAACCACCTCGATTTTAACAAGCCATTCTGAATCGTGGGACCCACATCTGCACTGGCTACCTCTAATTGCAACACGTGCAAAAGTATTGAATATTTTAGGTGGACGCATGTTCCCACCACGTTGAGCCATACAACATCGACACCTGCTGAGGAATCTGTCCTTCAGCACTATAGCAGCTCCCTATGAATAAAACTAAAACTTAACCAAAACATAAAGTTTAAAATAAAACTTTACTATTTCCTACATTTGTGTGCACTTTAGAGTTGTATTTGCACTAATTCTCCCCCATCATCATCTGATTTTGCTTGTTTTGCATCCTAGCCTACTTGAGAAAATACTCAGTTTAATTTCTGAAGTTACACTCGAACCTTAATTTAGTTCTTAAAGTTTGAATTGTCTCAATTTAGTCCCTAAACTTTTCAATTGATTATGTGATAGAAATCACCGCAGGGACTAATATGATTAAAATTTGAAAAGTTTAAAGACTAAATTGAGACAATTAAAATTTCAAAAACTAAATTGAGATTCGAGTGTAACTTTAAAATCTAAATTGAGTATTTTCTCCCATTTATATAGTTGTATTGAAATCAACAATAATTGAGCATTATTACCTTGAAAAACAAAATTAATTTGTTTCAAAGCCAGTGTTTGTGATGAGTTTTTCCCGAGTGTCTTGACCATGGTTCTGAAAACCAGATCGGACCGGCCGGTTCAACCAGAAAAATTGGGAACCGGTTACCTAGCCGATCCGGGTAACATAGAAAACCGCCTGGCAAAAAATCGATAGAAAAATCGGTCGAACCGGCAGTTAACCGGCGAACCAGAAGAACCGTCCGGTTTTTTGGCGGTTTAGTGGTTTGCAACTTCAATGCCAAACGACGTCGTTTTGGCTTAAAAAAAAAAAAAAGACAAAGGCGTACGCGAACCTAACTCTGTAACCCACTATGCCACTAATGACTAACCCTAATCTGAGCTACCCTTTCTTCCCCTTTCTTCCCCTTTCCCCTAACCTAATCTGAGCATTCGGCGCCAGCCTCCTTTCACCCACCAAGGCCACCATTGCCACCCACAACCAACCACAGCAGCCGCGACCACCACCGACCGAGCCCGCCTGTTCTGTTTGAAAAAAAAAATAAATAACAGGGCATCTGAGTTTTAAAAAAAAAACATATGAATCCAGTTAAATATGCTTCAGGTTCAGTTTTTCAAGTCGTATTTCTAAGATTCTGGCTTCTGAGTTGATTTTTTGTACTAGATTCTGAATTGGGATTGTGTTCTGAGTTGGGTTGTTCCTTGTGAGTCTGAATTTAATTTGAATTGTTTCACTTAGTTTTTCTGTTTCTGGATTTGGAGGTTGAGTTGTCTGTAACTCTGTATTCTGAGTTTTTGTTTTTGAAAAGCATTGAATTTGTTGAATCTAGTTAGGGTTTGGTTAGTTATAAGAGGCTTGTTGCACAATAAGAAATTTCATCAATGTGTTATTCAATTGAATTGTATATTGGCAGCCCAAAAAGGGATAATTGAATTGTATAAGAGAATTGATGTTGAATAATTAGCCTTGGCTTGACAATGTTGCCTGCAAGATCTTTAATTTTTTGCAGCTTGAGTGGAAATTCTGCCTCAGTTAGTTGTTTTAAAGTTATCAATAAATTTAACTCAATCTGAATATTATCAATGAACTTTTCATCTTCAATTTTTTTTATATCTTAAATTCTATTAAAATTTTTTTACTTAAAAATTCATGAATTTAAATATATAAAATTATATATTAAATTTTTAATAATTTTATTTAATATTTAATTAAACCGGTTGAACTCTGATTAAACCCCGATCGAACCACTAAATCAGTGAACCAGTCGCCTCACCGGTTCATTGACCGATCCGGTTCTCACAACCTTGGTCTTGACAGAAAATGCACAAGATTGAGCCAAAAGCTAATATGAAGAGAGCAGCTTGGCCAACACCGTCTTATGCAGGCTGGTCAGCATAACTCAAGCTGCAGAGTTTTAAAAGCCTACCACCTAAGCCCGCACTTTGAGAAGAGAAAAAGATACACAATTAAGATATTTTTTTATTAGTTATTATCATTTTTCTCTATTAAGGCTTTCTCTTCTGTCATATACTTTACACATTCT
>NC_029790.2:110763833-110766386 GCF_000816755.2 Arachis ipaensis | reverse complement strand
TTTTTTGTAACTTTTGGTTATTTAAAGTAGTTTTTACATCATTTCATATATCTACCTAACGATACTATTAGCTTCTAAAGAACAAATTGAAAATATACATAAAAAAAAACAAGGTGAAACAGGTAAGAAGACATTATATACTGCTCTAATTATGGGCTATTCAATAAATTGAACTAATTAAACCCACCACCATGGATTTGGATCTTCTAAATTTTGAATTTTTACTTTAGAGGATAAAGTGTGATTTTCTACTCTTAAATGGTTTCTTTCTCATATTTACTCTTGGCCCCACTTATAAAATAAATGGTAAGAGTTCACACCTTACCCTCTAAAGTGAAATTGAAACTTTAGAGGAAACATGCTATGTTTTTTCTGATCTAAAAGTGAGTCTTAGTTTTTCTTTTAATAGCAGGTCTATACTTCTAAGTCTGTGATTAATAGCAGCTTAAAATAAAATTCTTGATTTTGAATCTTCCTGCATGGTTCCTAGTTCTCTTTCTCTTCTAATTTTCTGCATGATAATAACTCTGCCACTCATAAAACATCACTTCTTAATATTGGTAAACAAAAACAACCTTTAGCTCTTACTGCACAAACCAAGTCAGATAATGATTTTGAACTTTGGCACAAGAGACTTGGGCATAGTGCTATTAAACTTAGTCTAGTTATGAAACAGTGTGGTCTAGCAAAAAATGTTACTACTGAGCCACATTGCAACATGGAAAAAATTCACCAACTCCCCTTTCAATTATCTGAAACCATTTATTCTGAACGCTTACAACTTGTTTATGTGGATATTTGGGTCCCAGCTTCTTTCATATCCACTGGTGGCTACAAGTATTGTATTAGTTTCCTAGATGCCTATACAAAAGATACTTGCTTATATCTACTTGTCAATAAATCCCAACCATATGAAGCCTTTAAAACTTACATAAAGCCTTTATTGAAAATCAAACTGGCAAGAAGTTAAAGGCTTTGCAAAGTGATCATGGCATGGAATTCATGTCCAAAGCCTTTACTGCATATTTAGCTGAACATGGAATCTTCCATAGACTCTCATGCCCTTATACACATGAGCAGCAAGGAAGCATTTTCAGAAACGGGTTTATCTTTATTAGCCACTACTTCTCTGCCATTAAAATTTTGGGATGTTGCTTTTGCTACTGCTGTGTATTTAATAAATGGACTTCCCACACCTGTACTTAATCATAAGAGTCCTTTTGAACTTTTGTATAATCAAATTCCAGATTATAATTCTCTAAGTATTTGGATGTGCTTTTTTTCCTCTTTTAAGACCTTATAACAAACAAAAATTTAATTATAAATCTGCGATGTGTGTGTTTTTAGGATATAAGTATTTATCAAAAGATGGTAGAATTTACTTATCTAGACATGTCATCTTTAATGAATCAATTTTTCCATATCACTCTTTGTTTGAATCACAATCTGTTCATCAAACCTCAACTCAAAATGAGAGAGGTCTCTATTCCATTGTTTGGTTCTTTTCAACCTCGATTTGCAGATGCAAACCAAGAAACTCCTACTTCCACACCGAATCTTTCCAATGTTGTTCAACACTTACCCTCTACTACAATTTCAACTACATTAACAGAATTCGAACACTCAACAAAAGATGGAAATCATTCTGATTCTGGAACAGCACCAACAATACCAGAACCTATATCAATTTTTGGTACAGAAATAGTCTTGCCTTCTGGACCCCAAAGGGATCAATCCTCAAGCACTAACTCTAATACACACTCAATGGTAACAAGGAGCAAGTCCAGCATCATCAAACCTAAGACTTTCATAACAACAGCTCTAAAACACATTGATTTGGTGAATGAAGTGCCAAAGACAGTCAAACAAGCTCTCTCCTATCCACATTGGAAACATGCGATGGACATGGAATTTAGAGCTTTAACAAAATGTGTTGATCCTCCATCAAATGCAACAATTGTGGGATGCAAATGGGTCTTTGCGATCAAAAGAAATCCTCAAGGTGAAATCCTAAGATACAAAGCGAGGCTAGTAGCCAAAGGATTTCACCAAGTGGAAGGTATGGACTATGAAGAAGTATATAACCCAGTTGTGAGACCAACCACCATTCGAGTCATTATTACAATTGCTCTTACTCAAGGTTGGGTAATGAGACAATTCGATTTTGACAATGCATTCTTAAATGGGAAGCTACTAGATCAGGTGTACATGACACAGCCTCAAGGATACTCCATCTCTAGGTCTACCAAAATGTGCAAACTCCACAAAGTGATCTATGGTTTAAAACATGCACCAAGGGCTTGGTACCTTACTCTTCCTGCTACTTTAAAAGATTTTGGGTTTAAATACACTTCTTCAGATATTGCCTTATTTGTTAGAAAATCACCAAATTCTGTTATCTATATGTTAATCACATAGTAATTACAGGTTCAGACTCGAATGAGATTAATACATTAATTGCAGACATGAGTCAGATGTTTTCACTAAAGGATTTAGGCAAATTTAGTTATTTCCTAGGACTAGAAGCTGAATTTCTTCAATCTGATAAACAAC
>NC_029790.2:110757137-110763727 GCF_000816755.2 Arachis ipaensis | reverse complement strand
ATGCTGAAGCTGCACAGTGGTGACTCTGAGCCTTTTGATGACCCCAAGAAGTACAGGTCCATTGTAGGAGCCTTGCAGTACCTAACAATAACAAGACCAGACATTTCTTTTACTGCAAACAAGTGCTCTCAGTTCATGCACAAACCAACTCTTGAGCAATGGAAGGCGGTCAAGCGTGTGTTAAGATACTTGCAAGGAATGATCTTTAGCAAATGTACTGACTACAGAATTCTCACCTTTGCAGATGCAGACTGGGCATCTGATTTAGATGATAGAAGGTCTACCAGCGGGTACTTCGTTTTTCTTGGAAGAGTGGAAAGCAGTCAAAGGTGAGTAGATCTACCAGTGAGGCAGAGTACAGGGTTATTGCAACTGCTAAAACAGAGGTGATGTCAATTCAGCAACTTCTCAAAGATCCACCCACAATTTACTGTGACAATCAAAGCACTTGTCATCCTGCTGTCAATCCTATAATGCACAGTCGATGCAAACATCTTGAGACTGATCTGCACTTCATCAGGGAACTTGTAAATAGAAAGCAATTGTATGTCATTAACATCCCTGCTCATGATCAATTAGGAGACTTGCTGACAAAGCCCTTGTCTGTCATGCTGTTTGAGAAGTTCAAGCCCAACTAAGCTTGAAGGTAGTGAAATAAACCCTAACTAAATGCACATAATTATTGCTTCAAGTCATTAATATACCAAGCTTCCCCAGCATTCTAACTACAGAAATCAAGCGCAATCTTGTGCACTCTAGATAGAGTTACAAAATAATGTCTTGCATAGATGCACCATCTGCATTATGCAATAATAACTAGGGCTTGTTTGGGTGAGCTTTTAAAAAAAAGATCTTTTTTCGAGTTATCTTTTTTTAAAAGATCTTATAGAGAAGTAAAAGTAATTTTATGTTTGGATATCTCATGTAAAAAGATCTTTTTATCAATCAATTATGTTTGGGTATAACAATATAAAAGTACTTTTTTGTTTATTTATTACATGAAAAACATCTTTTTTTTTTAAGGAAAAAAGATCTTTTAAAAAAAGATGTAAATTACAACTTCTCAAAAAAGATCTTTTTTTGATTTTACTAGTGCTTTTACTTTTACTACTAGAAATTTGCCAAACACGTTAAAAAATAAAAAAAAAGATCTTTTTTCATTGAAAAAAGATCTTTTTTTAACAAAATAATGGCGCCCAAACATGCACTAATTTACATCTTTTTTTAAAAGATCTTTTTTCCTTAAAAAAAAGATGTTTTTCATGTAATAAATAAACAAAAAAGTACTTTTATATTGTTATACCCAAACATAATTGATTGATAAAAAGATCTTTTTATCAATCAATTATGTTTGGGTATAACAATATAAAAGTACTTTTTTGTTTATTTATTACATGAAAAACATCTTTTTTTTAAGGAAAAAAGATCTTTTTTTAACAAAATAATGGCGCCCAAACATGCACTAATTTACATCTTTTTTTAGAAGATCTTTTTTCCTTAAAAAAAAGATGTTTTTCATGTAATAAATAAACAAAAAAGTACTTTTATATTGTTATACCCAAACATAATTGATTGATAAAAAGACCTTTTTACATGAGATATCCAAACTTAAAATCACTTTTATTTTTATAAAAGATCTTTTAAAAAAAAATCTTTTTTAAAAATAACGTCCATCAACAAGGAGGATTTCAACTTATTAGCAAGAAGTGGCAACATCTTGATGCTGTCTTGGTTCGCCTCATCAGCACAGGAAACCATATCTTTCTGCTGGAGCTTAGCAGACTCATACCTATCTTGACATACCATCCGAGATCTATTCAATTTCTCACCATGTTCAAAACTATTACACCAAGGAATTGATTGTCCAAATACTTTCAGCAAGTAAAACGTGCTGTTTGCGTATTCAATAGGAAATGGCCAACAACAAAAACTACTAAGCCTTTTATTTATTTATTTTTTAAAACAAAAAGCTCAACACAATAAGATGGAGTATTAATAAAAAATATTAGACAAATAAAATAAACTAATTTCTAATCATTTTCGACAATGCCATCAACAACCCAAAAGATCAAATATCACTCCACTCTTTGTAACTCCTAATTCACCTGTTGACTACTTCCGCAACACCTGTTTCTTCTTGAAAGACGAAGTGTTCCAAGTGATAACAATAAAACCAAACTCACCAACATTCTATTAATTCGACTGCACGATTGACCTCTAAACCACGTAAACTTACGGTCATTCAATTCTATATCCGCCAGTTCCATATCCTGTATTCATGTGTTAAAGCCTTTTAGCGCCTTACCTTTCTTCCAACTGTACAACCTTATTGAAGTCACCCATGTAATAAAGAGGAATTTGACATATTTCGAATAAAAAACTCAACTCTTTCCACACAGCAAACTTCTCCTCCCTTGTATGCGCATCATATACCAAACAAACCATACAATGAAAATTATTATTTGTCAATTTTTCTTCTATACACAACCATCTCTCCCCTTTGTGATAATTACTTAACCTAAATATCATATCATCTCACATTATTAATAAACCTCCAAAAGCACCTTCCGATCCCACTAATACCCACTGCATCATTATCCTAAAATTGCACTACATCAAACTTAATAATCACCTTCTTCTTTGTCTCTATCAGTCCTAACATATTCACATTATTTTTACGCTTAAATTTTTTGCTATTTTTCACTTTCTAACACCTCCTAAACCCCTCACATTCCAGAACTAAGATGAGTTCGGTTACATGGATCTATTAATCCTATATTTTCAATAGGAAATCAAACTAAAACTTCTGGAGATTCAAATAAGATCTTTGAATGCAATATTTTTCAAGATGTAGTCATAATTGCATACATATCTGCTCTTTTTGTTTATAACAAAATTCAAATAATGTTGAAAATTATCTTCTAAGTTGTTGGTAACCCCTATTGAGACTTCTCTATCAATACTTTAGCAATTAAAGAAGCAACAACAGTTAAGAAAAGAGAGACTTACTGAAACTTTTGCATCTCAGTATCAAAAGTCTATTGAACATTAGCAAGAGGAATGCTGCAATTTTCGTCACAATTAGTTATCTCTTGCTGCCTTCTGCTCCTATCAAAGCACTCATACGCACATTTGAAATACGCTTTCTTGTCAAAATTCTATCAAACAATGAACTATATAGAATCAAAAGCTGCTTCTTCAAAGTGCACGGCGCGCGGGATCAGAAAGGAACTAACCTTATTGTGCTTGCGGCTTAGTACAAAATGAACTAACCTTTATTCTCATACGTCCAAACAACCATGCAAGTGAGTTTTCTTTGGATAGCCCACCAGCACCATTAGCTGATCCTGATCTGTTACCAATTGACCTAAGAGGGTGCATGTACCCCCTCAACTCTTTAAATTTGTAGTTTTTGGACTTAGGAGTTAGGACCCGTATTACTACCAAAAAAATAAAAACTACTCAAGTGAAGTTGTTTACAGATTTTAGTTTTTTTTTTGGGTGACTAATTAAGATTTTAGTTTAATCCTTAGTAACCAAATTTTAGAATGTTAGAAAGGAAAATTATTTGTTACTTGCAGAATAATTCATCTTTATAAAAAATAAAAAGAAAAATANNNAGCCATCAAAATTTATTATTTTTAATTATTAATTTAATTTTTTTAGTTTAGTAATTCAACAACATATTTTTAGTCTACATTTTTAAATATTGATAATTAATTAATGACTAAAAATAATAAAATTCTAATAGCCTTTTAGTATTCCTCCTTATCATTCATCTTCATCTATATATATGTTCCATCATCACGACATCACCTATGAATCAAGAACTATTTGTTACTTAAAGCATCGGATGAAGGTTCTCAGTGGGGCAGGAGATGGATATATAAAATGGGGAGATTCATACATACCAAATACAGTCTCATTCATTGACTTCTTACCACGAAGGTTTTAATAATAATGTAGTCATTGATGTGCATTACTACAATCTTTATTCCGATTACTCAAAGAGCCTCGGATCTCAGCGGTGTCTCTTCAACTAACGCTCTTAGTATTGTTAGTAACATACAAACTAAACTCTAACCAATATTCTTCAACATACAATCAATGGAGCCTTAAGTGGATGATCGAGAATGGTTACATGCTATGATGCACTGATACAGACACGAGATACAACATGCTCAAGATACAATATATACAAATTTTAAAATCTTATAAGACAGGAAATACACGTACATATAAAATATAAAGTAATTTTTAAATAAATCATAATGAATGATATTTTGATATTTTATTAATATTAAAATATAAATTAATTTTTTAATTATTTTTAATATTTTATTTTAATTATATCAAGTATTTAAAATATTTTTGTTTTAATAAATAATAATATATATTATTTCTAATTTTATTTCAAAAATACATGTTAAGAATAAGATTGGACACACTAACACGAGATAATATTTCGGTGTGTCTAATTAAACATGTCTAATTTTTTTTTTATTATGACACAATTGAATACAACATACACGCGTATCGAATAAATATCGTTAAATATTATATTCAAAATACGTCCGATATATGAACAAGGCAGCTCAGTGAATTATCCACGCTTCATAGGTTACATAACTCTAAACTGAATTTCAGCATAAGATACGTTACTCTTTTGTTTTAGTTCACTGCTTAATAATGCTGAAAATTAAGCTGAACAAACTAATAATGATAAATTACTTTGTATCCCACTCATATAGCGTAATAAGTAACAACCATCCTACCTTCAAAGATCATATAGTTTTTATTATTTTTTGCATCAACGTCAACTTGAAATTGGGCTGAAAGACAATTTGGTGGGTTCTATAATTTAGTGCTCCTCATTAAATATAAAGATTTAACTGTTAAAACAGAAAACTGAGTGAAACATCAAAATAGTCATTGAGATTGGTGTCGTGTACTAAAATCGTTTATGAAATTTTAATTGTACTAATTACGTCCTTGAGATAGATTAACAAAAGTACACCACGTTAGTTTCTGGCCCATTTTCCATTAATGACGTGATGACATGGCTTAATGACGTGAAATGTTAGTGACACATGTCACTCCATGGTTTAGCTACGTGTAATGGTATGATGATGTGGTGACCAGTGACACGTGCCATGCGAATATAGATGGTTGTGCCACGTGTCACAATACTATTTGGCTACGTGTCCATTTGTGTCACGTGTCGCAATAGTATTCGACCACGTGTCGTTCATTATGTCATTATTATAGATGCAGCAAATTAGTCCCTCACTTTGTATTAAGTAACTCATTTAATTTTAGTTCTTGAAATTGAATGTCGTGCATCAAACTAGTCCCTTCACTGGTGTTTTCTCAATTTTTTTAAATTTAAAATATTCAATATCTTGTATCCACTAATTTCAATTCTATTTTTTCATATATCGTTTAAATACAAGTGCTTTCATAAAATTTTTTAAGATTTTAGTTTTAATTATATAATTTTTTTCTATAATAATTTAACATTAGTAAATTTTGTAATACATAAGTAAGTTATTTAAAAAAAGAATTATATGATTGATTAGACATATTTTTTTCATAAAAAAACATGTATTTTTAACAAGAATCAATAATTAAAATAAGTTTTTTTTTGTTCTTATGAAATACACGTTTCCATTGTGTGTAAATGGGCTAGACTAAAGGCACTTCAAGCACCTTCATTACCATCTCTGACCTCTTCAGTCTAGACGAAAGATGTTAGAGATGGTAGTGAGGGTGCTTGAAATGCCTTCATGCCAACTCCAGGACGGCAGTTAAGGGTATTCGCAAGAAAAAATATTTTATAAAAGCACTTGTATTTGAATAACATGTAAAAAAATAGAATTGAAATTAATGCATTAAAAAATATTAGAATTTTGAATTTATAGAAAAAAAATGAGAAAAAACAGGTGAAGGGACTAGTGCACAACTTTCAATTTCAAGGACTAAAATAAGTCACTTAATGCAAATTGCAAAGAGACTAATTTAGTGCATCTACAATGATGACATAATGGACGACACTTGGACGAATACTGTTGCGACACGCGGGACAAACAGACACGTGACCAAATATGATTGTGACACGTGGCACAACCATCCATATCAGCATGCCACGTGTCACTGGTCACCACATCATCATACTATTACACATGGTCAAACTATGGAGTGCCACGTGTCACTCATAGCCTATGTTATCAAGCTATGTCATCACGTCGTTAATGAAAAATGAGTCAGAGACTTACATAGTGTATTTTTGTCAATCTAAAAAACGTAATTGGTATAATTAGAATCTCAAAAACGATTTTAATGCACAACACCAAATAGAACTCACAAATCCAAACAAACGGAACCGAAAGCTTGTTCCTTTTTTTGGACAATAGAGAAATTTGGAACGGTGTAAGATAAGCTGGGCTATGGCAGAGATTGGGCTGCAAAGCAATTCGGTGGGTTCTATATTTCAATGCATCTCATTTTATACTTTTCTGATTTAATACATATTAGGAAAATAATTATGAAGATAACAAAACTTATTTATATTATGATTTTAAAATATGATT
>NC_029790.2:110745317-110756993 GCF_000816755.2 Arachis ipaensis | reverse complement strand
ATGATTAGATTTTTTTTTAGAGAGATATTTATTTTTATATTTAGTTTCTATAAATGAATAATAATATTTTTTTAAAATACAATAAAATTTATAAATTTCTTAATAATAATAAAAAATTTTCAACTTTTTTAAATAAAAAATTAAAATATACTTTTAATTATTTGTTTTTCTCATTTTCTCATTTTGTGATGGGCTCATGTAGCTGGCTTAGAATGAAATGGTGAGCCAAGCAAAAATAATGATAGACCTGTTGTGAAAGTTTGAGTGTTTATGATGGAGATTGGTCCATTATATTATATATATATCAACACTATATATCAAATTAAGACAAAAAAAAGCATTATATATTAAATGAATATAAGTAAATATATNACTAGATGAGATTTAAATAAATAAATAAATAAATATTATTATAATAAAAATTGTCATAACATTAAAATAATAGAATAAATAATTTAAATATTAAACAATAAAAAATTTTCGTTGCTAATCCCACGGCTAGCAAGCAGTGAATTAGTGAATATTGTTGAAGGAATTGAAGTGGAACACTGAGCTTTATTTTTTTAGTCATGGGCCAAGTCAAAAGACTCGAACTGAAAATAGCTCATAGTGATTTTCAGTGACCCAATTTGTAAGAACCAGGTTATCGGTAAACAGATTTTTCTAGCAAAAAAATAAATAAATAAAAAGAAAAAGAGAGTTACGAGGTCAAACTTGGCTTTATGAGAGTAATTAATTTTTTAAGTCAAATTTGACTAATAGATATTAAATACTATCTTATCATTGGCTAGTTACCACACCAGAAATTTTTGAGTTGCAAAAACACTTTTAGTGACAATTGTGCGCGCACCGAGAAAAATTCTCGTAACCAAAAACCTCAGAACCAGTGGTAAAAGTAATTTCTACTCAAGTAAATGTGTTTCTAGATTTATATTAGCTATCACTTTATGATTCACCTCTTTAAAAATAATTGTTAGCCATTAATCGTTTTACCGCTCGGTAAAAGTTATCTGAACCGAATTTTTGTCTAGTATTTTGCAAACGACTCCTAGAGGCCCCGAATCCTCTTGCTTACTACCCAAGTAACTCGGCCCCCATCTCTCAGCCTCTAGGACGAGATTATCTCGGCCTCTCACCCCTCTCTGCTGTGTTTTAAACCACGAGTAATTAACCGCGGTTAACTGCAGATAAACACGTCATTATGACGCTGACTGTGTTTCCTCAAAATCACGCCCCTTCTCTTTTGATATCAGCCCATTTTTCTCTAATTTTTCCAGCCATCTTTTACCACCTTTAATTAAGTTAGACTTCAGATTTTATTTAAGGAATTACCAAAGCAAAAATTCAATTACATTTTACCATAAAGAGAGAGATAAGAACCGTAAGTGAGAGAGGAGAAAAAATTTTGCACACCATACCTGCGTTTTCAGCCCATTATATCACCATTCATACACTATTCTCCAAGTGTTCTTCAAGGACTCAAACCATACAAGTACAAACTCTTGTCCATTTTTACCAATCTTTGTGTTTTTACCGAATTCGACTAGGTAAACTCTTGTTCTTTCTCCTTTTCTTTTTCTTTTCAAAATAACAGTAACCATTATGAATCATTACTCTCCTCTATGTATAGAGAAATTCTCTTGAAGCACCCATGGAGCACGCCTACAGAGTTAAGGAGTTTCGAGCTCACAGTGGCTAAATTCTAACGTTTTGTGACACTTTAGGCCCAAAAATGAAACTCACCACTACCAGCTGTGTTTCTGCCCTTGTATCCACATTTTCTAGTGTGAGAAATGTTTATTAACTGAATTATATAAGAGGTAAGGGTTAGGATTAGCTAGAGTATGGTTGTGCTTGTTTATGGTGCTTATATGAGACTCTTTGTGGTGAATTTATGCTTGTTTTGAATTTCTAGAAATTTTGTGAGTTGCCACTATTTTAGCTTGATGAATATGTGTAAAATACTGTTATATTGTCTCTGGATTTTTGTGTGAAAATAGCCGGAAACATGGAAGCGTTTAGGGTTTAAGTTTCAAGTTTTAAACGTCACAAAAAGTGAAGAAAAACATAAAAACTGCACCTCTGAAATTAAGAGCACGAAAATCATGGTAGAAAAGAGTTAAAAAGTAGTCAGAAAAATAGTTTTAATCCTATGGAACAAAGGAGGAAAGATAAAAAGAGTATTATGGTCATTTTTGGGTAAAAAGAGAGTCAAAAATATAATTTAAATGAAAAATAAGTAAAATTCTTAATTTAGTATCATTAAGGGTAAAATAGTAATTATATAAATTATTTGGGTCAAGATTATAATTATAAAAAAGTTTCAGACCTAAATAAAAGTTTTAGTAAAAGTTAGAAGTAAAACGGTAAAAAGTAGTAACTAGAATAAGTAAATAAAATTAATAAAGGGTAAATTTGGTTTTAGGTCCCTTAGGGTGAAAATTGGCATTTAATAAAATTATTAGGAATAATTTTAATCATAGGCAACTAATAGGATTAATCCGGTAAAATTTTGATGCTAAATAAGGTTAAACAGTAGAAACTAGAGTACTTAGGGGCATATTAATAATTTCAGGCATAAAGTCAAATTAAAATAAATAATTAACTTAATCAAGGAAAAAAAATATATTAGAAAAAAATATGAAGATACAATGGTAAAATAATAACATTAGGGGTGAAAGCATCATTAAAAACTTAATGAAAACAGTAAAAAGAAAAGTTAAATAAAAAGGGCAAAATGGTAAGATGTGACAAGGTTGAGACATTTTAAGAAAGATCCGGACACAAGTTTTTATAAAAGAAGGGAGGAGAAGTCCCTTAGAAAGAAATTTTGTTGAGATGTGCCGCGGAAGAAGAAACTGTAAACCCCAAGGTGCTAAGAAGTACCTGGCAGAGCGGACTTCTATCCCGCCTGGCCAGAGACTATATGAACGTGGGGACTGATGCGGGTAGAAATCAGCCAATTAAGAAATTAATATAAGAACTACGTTGCGAGTATAGTTGTTAACCAGGAAAAATCCGCTTATCAATTTAGAAGGGTTGTCACAAAATTAGAATAAAAATATTGGGAGTATGAATCCCAGGTCGTCTCCCAACGAGTTGACAAAAGGGTGCTATCTTATTAATCAGGAGTTTTCTGAGAAAATTTGAGAGTTGAATGACAGAAAATAAATAATTGTAAATTAAAAGAGATTTATATATTCAAAATAAAAAGCCTTGACTGGGGGAATGATTAATTGAAAGTTCTATCCTTATTGGAATTCTCTCAAGTGTAGTATAAAGAGGTTGTTATTTTCACTTAGTTAACCCTTACTAAATAAAGGAAAGTCAAGTGATTGAGCTAACTCTTATTTGCAAATTCTAGTCCTCTCCCTTGGGAAGGTCTAGCGTTAGTAAATAAAGAATTAGCCAACAACTTCCAATTCAACTAATCACTTGAGCATTCTAACTCAAGGGTCTCCTTTTAATCAACCTCTAAGTCAAGTTGGGAGTCTACTCTATTGACATGAATATAACTTGCACAAAATTAAAAAGAGAATAAAAAGAAGACATGATAGACAATAACTAAAACTTAATTAAAAGTAAAAGTAATCCTTTGCATTAATAAATTCTAAAACAATCCAATTGTAACTCTGAAAAAGGATTAAGGATATGGAATAGTAAGGGAATAAGAAAACAAACTAGAATAGTAGCAACTTCAACGGAGGTAATAACTCTTCTCAATATCCAAAGCAAAAGCATAAAACTAGAAAAATTATGAATGTGTAGAAAACCTAGAGGAAGAATAATTTCTCTCTCAGATCTAAAACTAGAACTAAAACTAAATTAATGAGAATCTCCCTTGAGTCTCTGCATGTTCTCTGGCTCTAGTTTGTATTTCTGGGCTGAAAACTGGGTCCAAACTCGGCCCGAAATCGCCCCAGCGTTTTCTGTGATTTCTGCAGATCGCGCATGTCACGCATACGCGTCAGTCACGCGTACGCGTCGCTGGTTATCTTTGTGTGTCACGCCTGCGCGTCAAGCATGCGCACGCGTCGTCTTGCAGAATTCCAATCCACGCGTACGCGTCAGGTACGCGCACACGTCACTGTGAAAATCTCCAGATCACGCGCACGCGTGAGCCATGCGTGCGCGTCGATGCTCGCTGGTTGTCTCCTTTATTTCTTGTGCTCCTTCCATTTTTGCAAGCTTCCTCTTCATCCTCTAAGCCATTCTTGCCCTATAAAGACTGAGAACACTGAACACACAGATCACTGCATCGAATGGTATAAAAGGGGAATTAAGATACACAAATTAAAGGCTTAGGAAGCAAGTTTTCAACCATAGAACAAAACTAGGAAGGAATTATAAAACCATGCAATTCGTATGAATAAGTGTGCAAAGACTTGATGAAACCACTCAATTGAGTACAAGATAAACCATAAAATAGTGGTTTATCAAACTTCCCATACTTAAACATTAGCATGTCCTCATGCTAAGCTCAAAGAGATCAAAAGAATAAATAGGAAAAAGTAAGACTCATGAAATGCAACCTATGTATGAATGCAGCTATATGCTAAGATGATTCTTTATACTTGGTTAAAAGTAAATAAGTTCTTCAAGACAAACATAAATTAGATATTACTAATTTAAATCATATAATAAATACAAGTAGACTTGTAAGTAGACAGCTCATGAAAGCAGGAAACATGGAATTAAGCATTGAACTCTCACTGGTAGTGTATGTGCACTCTAATCACTCAAGTGTATAGGGTAATCCACTCTAGTCTTCTCTAGTCATGCTTTCTAAACTTTATTCCTTACCTAACCAATCAACAAGTATTTAATGTACCAATGCAAACATCATGAGGTCTTTTCAAGGTTGTAATGGGGCTAAGGTAAAGGTGAGGGTATATATATATGGCTAAGTGAGCTATAAATTGAATCCTTGATTAACCTAAGCTCTCACCTATACACACACTCTATATACTTGTAAAATCATGCCTAGCTACCCAAAATTCCCACTTTTGCATCACACACTCATGCATCAACTTTTCTTTAGTTTCATCACATATGCATTGATCTTTTATTAGCTTAACATTGGGATAATTTTGTCCTCTTATTTATTTATTGAAAAAATTTTTATTTATTTATTTTATTATATATATATATATATAGAGAGAGAGAGAAAAGCAAACATAACTTATCAATGCACATGGATTTTTAATTTTTCTGGTCTCACATGAATAGGTACCCAAATTCCCAATATTTTATCATTTAAACACTGTACACTTTCATTAACCCAAGTTCTCACAGTTTTTCCACACTTAGTTAACACACTATCTTAAGCTAACCAAAGATTCAATTGGGGTATTTAATTGTTTTTCCGCTTAAGGCTAGTGATGTGGTAAAATATACAACAAATAGGGATTAAAAGGCTCAAGGTGGTTAACAAAGGTAATTGAAAGGGTAGGCCAATTGGGATAAGTGAGCTAATAACAAATGATGGCCTCAATCATAT
The DNA here is from genome assembly GCF_000816755.2 of Arachis ipaensis. Lineage (NCBI taxonomy): Eukaryota > Viridiplantae > Streptophyta > Magnoliopsida > Fabales > Fabaceae > Arachis > Arachis ipaensis. The sequence continues at coordinate 110,751,493 of NC_029790.2, read as the reverse complement.
GCATGCATATAACACATTAAACATTGGACATATAGAGTGGAACAAAATAAAAATTACTATCATAGAGAATAAAACACACAAGAATAAAATATTATGGTTAAATAGTGTAACCATGTAATTAAGCTCAAATTTCACAGGTTGTGTGTTCTTAACTCAAAAATCATGTTCCAATTTACAGTCTTCAAACAAGTTTATTGATAAAGTTTTTTTAATTTAAATTAGTGAAATATTATAAAATAGAGTCTTGAAAAGAAATTTATTAATTTTATCAAGCAAACATTCATGCAAACAATTATTATCATGCAATCTATTCTATCTAACAAAAGAAAAATAACCTATTGGTGTTAAGAAAAAGTACTTACCTCCGGAAGTCAGGTACTGACCGACCTCCCCACACTTAAAGCTTGGCACTGTCATCGGTGCCATCAGTTAGGAACAAAGGGGGACTTGTAACAACATCTCCACTGTCGGGATTGTCATGGCTCCCGGTGCTGGTAGGTGAGATGGATTCCGGAGTGTCTGGTTCTTCTTCAGGTGGGTGGTTGCCAACAATCAGCTCCTTGAGGTATGTAAATTGGCGCTTGTTACGGCGCTCCATTCGCTTTGCTTACCGGTCAAGCCGGTCCAACCTCTGAAGTATCTGTAAGAGCAGCTGATTTGTTGAAGGTGCTTGGGATGTGGAATGAGAAGGAATATCTTCGGCAGGGTCTGCAGTCCGGCTGATAGTGGCTGCTGGAGGTCTGATGTACTTCCCGTTGGGGACAATCTGATCATCCCGCGGAAGTGTGGTCTTGGTGTCCCCAGCTCTGTAGGAGACTCCGGCGGGAAAGGGTAGGTTGCCCGCAATCTGTACGTGTCCCATGGCGTTCCGGATGTGTCTTGGTAAGTTGAGAGGCTGGTCTGTAAGGATACACCAGAGGAGAACAGCCATATCTGCAGTGAAGGAGGACTCGTGAGTGCTCGGAAAGACGTAATGGGACATAATTTGTGCCCACACTCGGGCCTCCAAGGTGAGTGCTGAAGCCAATATTCCCTTAGGTCGGGTTCGATGGTATCCATAGATCCATCTACTGCCAGGTTGTGCTATAACTCTGAGGACGTCGTCCCAGTTAAATTGGTATGTCTGGCGCTTGATAGAGGCTTCTTGGTATGCGTCCAATCCTTCTGGGGCAGGGGGAGATATAAAGCGCGTTGAATGGCCCCTTCAGTTATGGAGAATTGCTTCTGACGGACATAGACAGATTGCAGGGTTGGCATGTGAAAATTAGAGTAGAATTCGACTACCCATGAAAGATTGACCTGCCGTGGCTGCCTCCGTAAGAATCCCCATTGTCTGTGCTCAATGTGGGGCTCAACAAACTCCACAATGTGGGTAGGAAGGATGAGTAGGTGCTCATTGTTGTAGTTTCTCTTAGTCAGGATGGGGAACATCTGCTCACAGTAGCGGTTAGTGAACCGCGCAGTGTCCCTTGCTGGAAAGGCTTTCTCTGTTTCATCGACCTTGATGATCCTCTTGACTCACTTTGTGGATGGCTTGACTGATGTTGAGGATGGTTCCGCAGCTAGTGCTCTTTTTGTTCCTCTCCTTGCCAGTGGTTTGGGAGTAGCTTTCTCTTTACCCATCTTGGTGGCCATCCTGAAAAGGGAAAAAGGAAAGTAACATGTGAAGCCAAGGGTTAAAGCGAGGAGGAGGACAATACAAGTGATAATCAATGCCAAGGTAAAGAAGGGTGTCGTTAACACATGGTCGTGACTACATGTAATCAGGACATCAATAGAAATATAGCATGATAAATTAAGACAATTAGATGCAAGATGTTTATTGGCATGCTGGCAAAGGCATGAGTAGCATAGATCAAGCATTAATTGCTTAATTTGATTATCAGTTGTAACAAACTAACAATCACGTTTGTATTGACAATTATATTCAATTAATAAAATTTTGGAAGGATTTTGTGAAAAACAGGCATTAGAGTAGAAGGATAGAATAATTAAAAATGCACAATACCATACGACTTTTTCATGGAGAATGATGAAGTGCTCTTGGTGCTCCACCCTTAGTTGTCCCATGTTGGAACTTAATTCTCCTAGGGAGGTGTTAATTTGCTCCCAATAGTTTTGTGGAGGAAAGTGCATCCCTTGAGGCATCTCAGGGATTTCATGATGAGGAATGCTCTTGTTGAGGTCCATGAGTGGGTTCTCTTGTTTGCTCCATCCTCTTTTTAGTGATGGGCTTATTCTCATCAATGAGGATGTCTTCCTCTATGTCAATTTCAGCTGAATTGCAGAGGTAACAAATGAGGTGAGGAAAGGCTAACCTTGCCAAAGTGGAGGACTTGTCAGCCACCTTGTAGAGTTCTTGAGGTATAATCTCATGAACTTCCACTTCCTCCCCAATCATGATACTATGGATCATGATGGCCCGATCCACAGTTACTTCGGATCGGTTGCTAGTAGGAATGATAGAGCGTTGGATGAACTCCAACCATCCTCTAGCCACAGGCTTAAGGTCCGGGCTTATCAATTGAACCGGGTTGCCTCTTGAGTCTCTTTTCCACTGAGCTCCTTCCACACATATGTCCATGAGGACTTGGTCCAACCTTTGATCAAAGTTGACCCTTCTAGTGTAGGAGCGTGCGTTTTCTTGCATCATTGGCAAGTTGAACACCAACCTTACATTTTTTGGACTGAAATCTAAGTATTTTTCCCGAACCATTGTAAGCCAATTCTTTGGGTTTGGGTTCATACTTTGATCATGGTTCCTAGTGATCCATGTGTTTGCATAGAACTCTTGAACCATTAAGATTCTGACTTGTTGAATAGGATTGGAGAGAACTTCCCATCATCTTCTTCTAATTTCATGTCAGATCTCCGGATACTCACTCCTTTTGAGCTTAAAAGAGACCTCAAGGATCACCTTTTTCTTGGCCACAACTTCATAGAAGTGGTCTTGATGGACCTTTGAGATGAATCTTTCCATCTCTCATGACTCAGAGGTGGAAGCAATTGCCTTCTCTTTCCTCTTTCTTGAGGTTTCTCTGGCCTTAGGTGCCATTAATGGTTATGGAAAAATATCGAGCAAAAGAAGAAGAAAATAGTAGAAGAAGAAGAAAATGGAGGAGATGGAGGGAGATATGTGGTTCGGCCAAAGGGTAGAAGTAGTGGTTCTAATGTGTGAAAATGAAGGAGTGGTGAGTGGTTTATATAGGGGTGGGGGGAGGGTTATTGGTGCACAAATTGTGAATCACACTTTTCACAACTCGTACCACTAACCAGCAAGTGCACTGGGTCGTCCAAGTAATACCTTACGTGAGTAAGGGTCGAATCCCACGGAGATTGTTGGTTTGAAGCAATCTATGGTTATCTTGTAAATCTTAGTCGGGAAATCAAATATGTTTATCAGTTGAATTGCGAATAACCAAGAGAGCATAAATTAAAGGTTACTTGTTATGCAGTAATGGAGAATATGTTGGAGTTTTGGAGATGCTTTGTCAGATCATCACCTCCATCACAGTTAAGTGCGAATGAACATCTTAGATAGGAACAAGCGTGTTTGAATGGAAAACAGAAATACTTGCATTACTTCATCGAGACACAGCAGAGCTCCTCACCCCCAACAATGGATTTTAGAGACTCATGCTGTCAAAGGGTACAAAGTTCAGATCTAAAATATCATGAGATACAAAATAAGTCTCTAAAAGTTGTTTAAATACTAAACTAGTAGCCTAGGTTTACAGAAAATGAGTAAACTATGATGGATGATGCAGAGATCCACTTCTGGGGCCCACTTGGTGTGTGCTGGGGCTGAGATTTAAGCAATTCACGTGCAGAGGCCATTTGTGGAGTTGAACGCCAGTTTTTGTGCCAGTTTGGGCGTTCAACTCCAGCTTTTGATCCTTTTCTGGCGCTGGATGCCAGAATTGGACAGAGAACTGGCGTTGAACGCCAGTTTACGTCATTTATCCTTGTGCAAAGTATGGACTATTATATATTGATGGAAAGCCCTGGATGTCTACTTTCCAACGCAATTGGAAGCATGCCATTTCGAGTTCTGTATCTCCAGAAAATCCACTTTGAGTGCAGGGAGGTCAGAATCCAACAGCATCAGCAGTCCTTTCTCAGCCTGAATCAGATTTTTGCTCAGCTCCTTCAATTTCAGCCAGAAAAATACCTAAAATTACAAAAAAACACACAACTCATAGTAAAGTCCAGAAATATGAATTTTTCCTAAAAACTAATGAAAATAGACTAAAAACTAACTAGAACATACTCAAAACTATATGAAATTAACCCCAAAAAGCGTATAAAATATCCGCTCATCACAACACCAAACTTAAACTGTTGCTTGTCCTCAAGCAACTAGACAAATAAAATAGAAGACTAATAGGTTGAGAAGTAATAATATCTCATAGTTTTTGAGTGAAGCTCAGATTCTAATTAGATGAGCGGGACTAGTAGCTTTTTGCTTCTGAACAGTTTTGGCATCTCACTTTATCCATTGAAGCTCAGAGTGATTGTCATCTATAGAAACTTAGAATTCAGATAGTGTTATTGATTCTCCTATTTCAGTGTGATGATTCTTGAACACAGCTATTTTATGAGTCTTGGTCGTGGCCAACAGACGTCTCAAGATACTCCCAGTATTCAGATTGAGGAATCTCTGGGAGGAATTCCTGTGCTCTCTTCTTGATGGGATCATCCTGTGCTTGTTGTTTTTCCATTGATGCTTTGGTGATTGGCTTCTCAACTGAGATATACTCAGTTATTCCCATCCTTACTCCAGCGTCCTTGCAGAGCAGAGAAATCACGCTTGGATAAGCCAACCTGACCTCTTTAGGATTTTTGTTAGCAATTTTGTAGAGTTCAACTGAAATCAGCTGATGAACCTCCACTTCCTTTCCCATCATGATGCAATGGATCATCACTGTTCTTTTAACTGTGACTTCAGAACGGTTGCTAGTAGGCAACAGAGAATGCCCAATGAAGTCTAGCCATCCTCTAGCGACTGGTTTGAGGTCCTCTCTCTTGAGTTGATTTGGGACACCCTTTGTGTTGGTGGTCCACCTGGCTCCAGGGATACATATGTCCTCTAAAATCTTATCCAGGCCCTTGTCTGCTCTCATCATCCTCCTGTTGAAGGAGTCTGGATCATCCTTCAGCTGAGGTAGCTTTAAGATCTCCCTGATCCTGTCATGGTGGGTATGAACAATCTTCCCTCTGACCACGGTCTGATAGTCACCTTTGGGGGCCATGATCTTAGTGATTTCGGATAAACACACCAAACTTAGAGGTTTGCTTGTCCTCAAGCAAAAGAAAAGAAAGGAGAGGGATAGAAGGAGAGCTAGGTGCAATTGTTGATGGAGGAGGAGGGAGGCCGAACCCATATTTAAAGGGATGGGGGGTGGGTTTTCGAAAAATTGGGAAAGATAGGATAAAAAGATTGATTTGAAAAAGATAAGATAGAGGATATAGTTTAAAATTGAGAAGATATGATAGATTTTTGAAAAAGATAAATCTAGATTTTGAAAAAAATAATATGGAGATTTGAAAAAGATATTGATTAGTTGAAAAGATTTTAGAGTGAAAAAGATAGATTTGTTTTTAGAAAAGATTTGAAAAGAGTTGGATTGAATTTGGAAAGAGGGATTTTTAGAAATTAAGGATTTTAGAAATCAGGGTTCTTAACATGTTTATGTAAAAATCATGCATTGAAACATAAAATTTGAAATTAGAATGGAAAAACGTGTGGAAAACTGAATTTGGCTCCTCCTTGCCATCCTGGCGTTTGAACGCCCAAACACTGCCTGTTTTGGGCGTTCAGCGCCCAATTGCTGCTCTCCTGGGCGTTTAACGCCCAGCTGCTACCATTACTGGCGTTCAACGCCCACTGGGTGCCCATTTCTGGCGTTGAACACCCAGATTGCTACCATTACTGGCGTTCAATGCCCAGTGGATGCCCATTTTGGGCGTTGAACGCCCAAAATACACTTTTACTGGCGTTTTCTTGCCAGTGAGCTTGTTTTCTCTGTTTTGTGTGCCGAGGTCTTCTGTAAATGATTCCTCACTTTAGTGTCAGTGAACTTTATATAAACAAATAAAAATAAAAATAAAAATAGGGCAAAATGCTTAGAGGATTGTTGCCCCATGGCTGGGTTGCCTCCCAGCAAGCGCTTCTG
>NC_029790.2:110743485-110745215 GCF_000816755.2 Arachis ipaensis | reverse complement strand
CATGGCAGAGTAAAGCTGTTTATTGCAGAAGTGAGTGCCCCCATCACTGATTAGTACTCTAGGGACACCAAACTTGCTAAAGATATGTTTCTGGAGGAACTTCAGCACTGTTTTAGTATCATTGGTGGGTGTGGCAATGGCCTCAACCCATTTTGATACATAGTCAACTGCTACCATAATATAAGTGTTTGAGTATGACGGTGGGAAATGTCCCATGAAGTCAATTCCCCATACGTCAAACAACCACTCTGAAAACATTTCAGAGGGACATTTTCGTAGCATCTCTCTGTATCTCTCCCAGGCATCATAAAGAGATTCATTATCTTCTTGTTTAAAGCCTTGGATGTCCAGCCTTAGCTGTGTCATCCTTTTTGGAGGGAAATATTGATTCAGGAATTTTTCTGTCAGCTGTTTCCATGTCCTTATGCTGGCCTTAGGTTGGTTATTCAACCACCTCTTAGCTTGATCTTTTACAACAAATGGAAATAGTAATAGTCTGTAGACATTCTGATCTATTTCTTTATCATGTACTGTGTCAGCAATTTGTAAAAACTGTGCCAGAAACTCTGTAGGTTCTTCCTGTGGAAGACCGGAATACTGGCAACTTTGCTGCACCATGATAATGAGCTGAGGATTCAACTCAAAGCTACTGACTCCAATGGAGGGTATGCAGATACTACTCCCATATGAAGCAGTAGAGGGGTTAGAATACGACCCCAGAGTCCTCCTGGACTGTTCATTTCCACTTAGATCCATGATGGAGAAAGGGAGATGATGTAAAAAAAAATTATTTATTTATTTATTTATTTATTTATTTCGAAAATGAGATAAATTAAAATAAAATAAATAAAAATGGTTAAAAATTTCTGAAAAAATGAGGAGAGAGAGAAGGTGGTTAGGAAGTTTTGAAAAGGATATGATGATTTTGAAAAAAAAAATTTTAATTTTGAAATAAAAATCTGAATTTTAAAGGTCACTTTGAAGACTCACAAGAACACAAGAACATGAAGGAAGAACACCAAACTTAAAATTTTTAGAAAACCAAAATAAATTTTTGAAAATTTTAAGAAAAATCAACAAGAAAACACCAAACTTAAAGTTTGGCACAGGATCTAATAGAAAAATTATTTTTTTTTTTTGAAAAAGGTTTTAATAAGAAAAAAAGGATTCTAAAATTTTAACACGACAATACTACAAGACTCTAAACAAAAAAGAAATTTTTCCTAATCTAAGCAACAAAATAAACCGTTAGTTGTCCAAACACGAACAATCCCCGGCAACGGCGCTAAAAACTTGGTGCACAAATTGTGAATCACACTTTTCACAACTCGTACCACTAACCAGCAAGTGCACTGGGTCGTCCAAGTAATACCTTACGTGAGTAAGGGTCGAATCCCACGGAGATTGTTGGTTTGAAGCAATCTATGGTTATCTTGTAAATCTTAGTCGGGAAGTCAAATATGTTTATCAGTTGAATTGCGAATAACCAAGAGAGCATAAATTAAAGGTTACTTGTTATGCAGTAATGGAGAATATGTTGGAGTTTTGGAGATGCTTTGTCTTCTGAATCTCTGCTTTCCTTTGTCTTCTAATTCACGCACGCACGTCCTCCTATGGCAAGCTGTATGTAGGGGATCACCGTCATCAATGGCTACATCCCATCCTCTCAGTGAAGAATATGCTCACATGCTCTGTCACAGCACGGCTAATCATCTATCGGTTCTCAATCA
>NC_029790.2:110731671-110743161 GCF_000816755.2 Arachis ipaensis | reverse complement strand
GATGGATGATGCAGAGATCCACTTCTGGGGCCCACTTGGTGTGTGCTGGGGCTGAGATTTAAGCAATTCATGTGCAGAGGCCATTTGTGGAGTTGAACGCCAGTTTTTGTGCCAGTTTGGGCGTTCAACTCCAGCTTTTGATCCTTTTCTGGCGCTGGACGCCAGAATTGGGCAGAGAACTGGCGTTGAACGCCAGTTTACGTTATCTATCCTTATGCAAAGTATGAACTATTATATATTTCTGGAAAGCCCTGGATGTCTACTTTCCAACGCAATTAGAAGCATGCCATTTCGAGTTCTGTAGCTCCAGAAAATCCACTTTGAGTGCAGGGAGGTCAGAATCCAACAGCATCAGCAGTCTTTTCTCAGCCTGAATCAGATTTTTGCTCAGCTCCTTCAATTTCAGCCAGAAAAATACCTGAAATTACAGAAAAACACATAACTCATAGTGAAGTCTAAACATAAAATAGCAATGGAAAATAAATAGATATAATTAAATAACATTAGGTTGCCTCCCAACAAGCGCTTCTTTAATGTCAATAGCTTGACAGTGAGCTCTCATGGAGCCTTACAGATAATCAGAGCAGGGTTGGGGCCTCTCAACACCAAACTTAGAGTTTGGTTGTGGCCTCTCAACACCAAACTTAGAGTTTGTTGTGGCCTCCCAACACCAACTTAGAGTTTGAATGTGGGAGTTTTGTTTGACTCTATATTGAGAGAAACTTTTCATGCTTCCTCTCCATGGTTACAGAAGGAGAACCTTGAGTCTTGAATACAAGGTAGTCTTCATTCAACTGAAGGACCAACTCTCCTCTGTCAACATTAATCACAGCTTTTGCTGTGGCTAGGAAGGGTCTGCCAAGGATGATGGATTCATCCTCATCCTTCCCATTGTCTAGGATTATAAAATCAGCACGGATGTAAAAACCTTCACTAGCACGTCCTCTACTAGTCCATAAGCCTGTTTCATTGATTTGTCTGCCATCTCTAGTGAGATTTTTGCAGTTTGTACATCAAAGATTCCCAGTTTCTCTATTACAGAGAGTGGCATGAGGTTTATCCCTGACTCCAGGTCACACAGAGCCTTCTCAAAGGTCATGGTGCCTATGGTACAAGGTATGAAGAATTTTTCGGGATCTGGTTTCTTCTGAGGTAATGTCAGCCTCATTAATGCACTCATTTCATTGGTGAGCAAGGGGGTTCATCCTCCCAAGTCTCATGACCAAACAACTTGGCATTCAGCTTCATGATTGCTCCTAGATACTTAGCAACTTGCTCTTCAGTGATGTCTTCATCCTCTTCAGAGGAAGAATATTCATCAGAGCTCATGAATGGCAGAAGGAAGTTCAATGGAATCTCTATGGTCTCTATATGAGCCTCAGATTCCTTTGGTTCCTCAAAAGGAAACTCCTTTCTATCCAGAGGACGTCCCATGAGGCTTTTCTCATTGGGACTCACGTCCTCCTCACTCTCTCCAGGTTCGGCCATGTTGATCATGGTTATGGCCTTGCACTCTCTCTTGGGGTTTTCTTCTGTATTGCTTGGAAGAGTACTGGGAGGAGTTTTAGTAATCTTCTTACTCAGCTGACCCACCTGTGCCTCCAAATTCCTAATAGAGGACCTTGTTTCATTCATGAAACTTAGTGTGGTCTTGGATAGATCAGAGACTATGGTTGCCAAGCCAGAATGGCTCTGTTCAGAATTTTCTGTCTGTTGCTGAGAAGATGATGGAAAAGGCTTGCTATTGCTAAACCTATTTCTTCCACCATTATTATTGAAGCCTTGTTGAGGCTTCTATTGGTCCTTCCATGAGAAATTCGGATGATTTCTCCATGAAGGATTATAGGTGTTTCCATAGGGTTCTCCCATGTAATTCACCTCTGCCATTGCAGGGTTCTCAGGATCATAAGCTTCTTCTTCAGAAGAAGCTTCTTTAGTACTGTTGGATGCAGCTTGCAATCCATTCAGACTCTGAGAAATCATATTGACTTGCTGAGTCAATATTTTGTTCTGAGCCAATATGGCATTCAGAGTATCAATTTCAAGAACTCCCTTCTTCTGAGGCGTCCCATTGTTTACAGGATTCCTCTCAAAGGTGTACATGAACTGGTTATTTGCAACCATTTTAATGAGTTCCTGAGCTTCTGCAAGGGTTTTCAGATGAAGAGATCCTCCTGCAGAATGGTCCAATGACATTTTTGACAACTCAGACAGACCATCATAGAATATACATATGATGCTCCATTCTGGAAGCATGTCAGAAGGACACCTTTTGATCAGTTGCTTATATCTTTCCCAAGCTTCATAGAGGAACTCTCCTTCCTTCTGTCTGAAGGTTTGGATTTCTACTCTAAGCTTGCTCATCTTTTGAGGTGGAAAGAATTTGGCCAGAAAAGCACTGACCAACTTATCCCAAGAGTTCAGGCTTTCCTTAGGTTGTGAATCCAATCATGTTCTAGCTCTGTCTCTTACAGCAAAAGGGAAAAGCATAAGCCTGTAGACCTCAGGATCAACTCCATTGGTCTTGACAGTGTCACAGATTTGCAAAAATTTAGCTAAGAACTGATGGGGATCTTCCAATAGAAGTCCATGAAACTTGCAATTCTGTTGCATTAGAGAAACTAATTGAGGCTTAAGCTCAAAGTTGTTTCCTCCAATGGCAGGAATTGAGATGCTTCTTCCATAGAAGTTAGAAGAGGGTGCAATAAAGTCACCAAGCATCTTCCTTGCATCTCCACCATTGTTATTAGGTTCGGCCATGTCTCCTTCTTTTTCGAAAATTTCTGCCAGGTCCTCTCCAGAGGGTTGTGCTTTAGCTTCTCTTAGTTTCCTCTTAAGAGTCCTTTCAGGTTCCGGATCAGCTTCAACAGGAATGTTCTTATTCTTGCTCCTGCTCATATGAAAAAGAAGAGAATAGAAAAGAAGAGGAATCCTCTATATCACAGTATAGAGATTCCTTTATGTGAGTAGAAGAAGAGAAAAATAGAAGAAGGAGAAGAGAAAAATTCGAATTTAATTTAAAATAAAAGAAAAATATTTTTATTTTTATTTTAATTATTAATTAGTATTTGAAATTTAAGAAGAAAATTAAAATTAAATTGAAAACTAATTAAATTAATTAATTAAAAAGATTTTTGAAAAAATGTTAGTGATTTTCGAAAATTAGAAAGGGAAAAATAGTCAGGTGGTTTTAAAAAAGATATGATTGAAACAGAAAACTTTTAAAATCAAACAAAAAGTCAAGTAGTTAATTGAAAATCATTTGAAAATCAATTTTGAAAAGATAAGAAGCTAGAAAAGATTTTGAAATTGATTTTGAAAAAGATTTGAAAAAGAAATTTAAAAAAATTTGATTTTGAAAATTGAAGTTGATTACTTGACTAACAAGAAACTAAAAGATATGATTCTAAAATTTAAAGATTGAACCTTTCTTAATAGGCAAGTAACAAACTTTAAAATTTTTGAATCAATCACATTAATTGTTAGTAAAAATTTTGAAATTATGAAATGAAATTAAGAAAAAGATTTTGAAAATCATTTTTAAAATTTTCGAAAATCATGAAAGAAAAATGAAAAATATTTGATTTTTGAAAAAGATAGAAATTTTTTTAAATTGAAAATTTTGACTTGAATAATAAGAAACAACTAAATTTAAAAACTTTTTGACTAAATCAATTCAAAATTTTCGAAATTTATGAGTGAAATAAGGAAAATTTTTTTTTTATTTTTGAATTTTAATGAGGATAGAGAAAAACATAAAAATGATGCAAAACATGAAAATTTAAGATCAAAATGAAAAATGCATGCAAGAACACTTTGAATGTCAAGATGAACACCAAGAACACTTTGAATGTCAAGATGGACACCAAGAACTTATTTTTGAAAATTTTTAAGAAAAGAAAAATATGCAAGACACCAAACTTAAAAAATTTTTAAACTTTAGACAATAAGAATTCAAAAATGCATATGAAAAACAATAAAAGACACAAAACAAGAAGATGCAAAGATCAAACAAAGAAAATCATCAAGAACAACTTGAAGATTATGAAGGACACATGCATGAATTTTTGAAAATTTTAAAAAAAATTAAAAAGATGCAATTGACACCAAACTTAAAAATTGACACTAGACTCAAACAAGAAACAAAATTCTTTTTGGTTTTATGATTTTATGAATTTTTTTTTGTATTTTTTGAAAATTATTTTGGAAAAGAAAATAAAGATTTCAAAATTTTTAATAAGAATTCCAAGAATCATTCAATGTTAGTCTAAAGCTTCGATCCAGGAATTAGACATGACTTACTAGCCAGCCAAGCTTTCAGTGAAAGCTTCGGTCCAAAATACTAGACATGGCCAATGGCCAGCCAAGCTTTAGCAGATCATTACATTCAACAACAAGATTGATAGAAGTCAACAAGCTCTTGTGATGATAAGTTGAAACCTCGGTCCAAAAGATCAGACATGGCTTCACAACCAGCCAGACTTCAACAGATCATCATGAAACTCTAGAATTCATTCTTAAAAATTCTGAGGCCATAGAATAATTTATTTGTTTTTATTTTAATTTTTTTTTGAAAATTTTTCGAAAATAAAAAGCTAAAAAAAATAAAATAAAATTACCTAATCTGAGCAACAAGATGAACCGTCAGTTGTCCAAACTCGAACAATCCCCGGAAACGGCGCCAAAAACTTGGTGCACGAAATTGTGATCTCAACTGCGCCAACAACTTGGTACGCACAATCATAATCTCAATTTCTGTTCACAACTCCGTGCAACTAACTAGCAAGTGCACTGGGTCGTCCAAGTAATAAACCTTACGTGAGTAAGTGTCGATCCCACGGAGATTGTCGGCTTGAAGCAAGCTATGGTCATCTTGTAATTCTCAGTTAGGCAAATTCAAATGGTTATGAGATTTTGATAATTAAAATATAATTAAAACAGAAAATAAGATAGAGATACTTATATAATTCATTGGTGAGAATTTCAGATAAGCGTATGGAGATGCTTGTTGCTTCTGAACCTCTGCTTTCCTATTGCTTTCATCCAATCATGCATACTCCTTTCCATGGCAAGCTGTATGTTGGGGGATCACCGTTGTCAATGGCTACCGTCCGTCCTCTCAGTGAAAATGGTCCAAATGCGTTGTCACCGCACGGCTAATCAGCTGTTGGTTCTCGATCATGTTGGAATAGGATCCATTGATCCTTTTGCGTCTGTCACTACGCCAACACTCGCGAGTTTGAAGCTCGTCACAGTCATCCCATCCCAGATCCTACTCGGAATACCACAGACAAGGTTTAGACTTTCCGGATATCAAGAATGGCCGCCAATAATTCTAGCCTATACCACGAAGACTCCGATCTTTCAGAATGGAGGCTAAGAGATAAACACTCAAGCTCGTTTTCATGTAGAACGGAAGAGGTTGTCAGGCACGTGTTCATAGGTGAGAATGATGATGAGTGTCACATAATCATCACATTCATCAGGTTGAAGTACGAGTGAACATCTTAGAATAAGAATAAGCTTGAATTGAATAGAAAAATAATAGTACTTTGCATTAATTCATGAAGAACAGCAGAGCTCCACACCTTAATCTATGGTGTGTAGAAACTCCACCGTTGAAAATACATAAGTGATAATGGTCCAGGCATGGCCGAATGGCCAGCCCCCTAAACGTGATCAATGAGATCAAAAGTGATACAAAGATGGTCAAAAGATGAAAATACAATAGTAAAAAGTCCTATTTATACTAAACTAGTTACTAGGATTTATAGAGATAAGTAAATGATGCAGAAATCCACTTTCAGGGCCCACTTGGTGTGTGCTTGGGCTGAGCATTGAGCTTTACATGTGTAGAGACTTCTCTTGGAGTTAAACGCCAGGTTGCAGCCTGTTTCTGACGTTTAACTCTGGTTTGTAACCTGTTTCTGGCGTTTAACTTAAGAATAGGACAGGAAGTTGGCGTTTGATTGCCAGTTTGCGTCGTCAAAACTCGGGTAAAGTATGGGCTATTATATATTGCTGGAAAGCCCAGGATGTCTACTTTCCAACTCAATTGAGAGCGCGCCAATTGGGTTTCTGTAGCTCCAGAAAATCCATTTCGAGTGCAGGGAGGTCAGAATCCAATAGCATCTGCAGTCCTTTTTCAGCCTCTAAATCAGATTTTTCCTCAAGTCCCTCAATTTCAGCCAGAAAATACCTAAAATCACAGAAAAATACACAAACTCATAGTAAAGTTCAGAAATGTGAATTTTGAATAAAAAATAATAAAAATATACTAAAAATTAACTAAAACATACTGAAAACTACCTAAAACAATGCCAAAAAGCGTATAAATTATCCACCCATCATAGCTCCAGCGCAACCTTCACCATCAGGCTCAAAAGATTAACGATTATCGAGAGAGGTATCAGGAGATCCTCACCCGCGTGACGTCTACGGATGAGCTTAGGCTGGAGTTTAGGGAGTCGTTGGAGCGGATGTAGCGTATAGAGGCTTAGATAGAGGTGTACTAGCCCTAGATGCGCACTGCTGGCATCGACCCTGCTGGTGGCACACGGACATCATCACCGCCTCCTGCACCGTTGACTCAAGGCCACAGGACTGACGATGACAATGACTACCTGGATCTGTAGATATTAGGTTTTTATTTTATTATTTCATACATTTATTTGGTGTACTTGACTTTTTTTTAATTTGCACATTGTATTATTTATGAATTGACCACTAATTTTGTGAAAAAAATTTAAATTTAAAATTAAAATTAACCATTTATTTCAAATTCCAAAAAAATGACATTACCGTCAGAATTACCGTAGGAATAATCCGATGGTAACATGGCGCGAAACAACATGTTTTGGTGCCAACATTATCATCGGAAAAATATGCCGATAACCAATTCATTTCCTCAGCTGGTAATCCGTCGTAAAATTTGACGGTAATTACCGTTAGACGAAATGAATCCGATGGTAAACATTTATTGGCGAGATTTATACTGTCTGATTGTTTTCGATGATAAATCCGATGGTACTCAACGTTTTTCTTGTAATGTGTAGCTTATCAAGCTACAAATTCAGCCTCCATAGTAGAATGTGAAATACACGTTTGTTTCTTTAAGGCTCAACTTATTGCTCCACTACCTATGGTGAAAATCCATCCTGAAGTGAATTTATTATCACTAAGATTTGTAATCCAACTTGCATCAGAATAACCTTCTAAAACTATGGGATAATCACTATAATATAATTCCAAGTTTATAGTTCATATGAGATAACCAAGAACCCTTGTTATAGCTTTTAAATGTTGATTGCTAGGCTTTACTATAAATCTTGATAATTTGCACACAGAAAATGCTATATCGGGTTTGGTGTAATGCATTACATATATTAAACTTCCTATAACACTAGCATATTCGAATTGTGTTATAAGTCTTCCCATGTTTTCTTCTAATTTAAAATTAGGATCATATGGTATATTGGATTATTTAATTGTGAGTTGATTAAACTTTTTCAATACCTTTTTGATATAATGAGATTGACTTAAAGTAAAGCCAACTTCATTCTTATGCACTTTTATACCTAATATTGTATCAACTTCATTCAAATCCTTCATTTTGAATTTAGAAGTTAGATACTCCTTTGTTACACAAATTCCTTCTAAATTTGTTCCGATGATTAACATATCATCAACATATAGACAAATGATTACTCAAGAATCCTTGGTAAATTTTGAGTAAATACATTTATTTGTACTATTATGTGAGCAGCAATTTGATAATACTACTGAATCAAACTTCTCATTCCATTGATTAGGCGCTTGTTTTAGGTCATACAAAGATTTAATTAATTTACAAACATTTTTTTCATTTTCGGATAGCACATAGCCTTCCGGTTGCTCCGTATAAATTTCTTTATTAAGATCTCCGTTTTAAAAAGCCATTTTAACATCCATTTAATGTATATGAAGTTTATGAATAGATGCTAATGCTATAAAAGTCCTAATAGAAGTCGTTCTTGCCATAGTTGCGTAGGTATAAAAAAAGTCTAGACATTCTTGTTATCTAAACTTCTTGGCCACTAACCTTGCTTTAAAAGTTTGTAATAAATCATCAGTATTATACTTTCTTCTAAATACCCACTTACATCCTATAGTCTTTGATCTTGGAGACAAATCAACCAAAATCCAAGTATTGTTTGATAATATTGAGTCTATTTCATCTTTTATTACTTCGTTCCAAAAAGTAGAATCCCTTGAAGCCATAGCCTCTTTGAACGTTTGAGGATTACCCTCTATGTTCATCACAATAAGAATCTTGTTTGTTACAGAATCCTTAATTCCTTCTACTAAAAAAGTGATAGCCTGGGAAAAAATAAATCTGGACCCAAGTCTTTTTTTTCCCCTCACTCTCAAGCTCTTCCTTAGTTCAATCAATTCTTTGTGGCTTAGACGTTTATTATTTTAATTATTTATTTCTTGTGAAATATTAGTACATTTTGGGAATTTTCTGAACTAGAATTTAAATCATTGATAAATTTATTTTCAATAAATTCTACCTTTCTTGATTCAACAACTACATTAGATACTAAGTCTAATATTTTATATGCTTTAGAATTTTGACATATCCTATGAAAGTGTATTTTATGATTCTTGGCCCCAATTTGAATCTCTTTTGATTAGGAACCCGATAAAAGGCTAAACATCCCCATACTGTCAAATAATTCAAATTAGATTTTCTTCCTTTTCAAATTTTATAAGGAGAAATCTTTCTATGTCTTGATGGTATCCTATTATGGATATGACATGTTGTCAATAATGCTTCACCCCACAAATTATAAGACAACTTTGCATTTAGTAACATTGAATTAACCATATTCACTAAGGTACGATTTTTCCTTTCCACTGAATCATTTTATTGTGGAGTATACGGAGCAGAAGATTTATGCACAATACCATATAATTCACAAAGGTTGTCAAATTCATTAAAAAAATATTTTCCGCCTCAATCACTACAAAAAAAAACTTCTATTTTCTTATCATGCATATTTTTTTACTTCCATTTTATATTTCTTAAATATTTTAAAAGTTTCATCTTTATTTCTAAGCAAATACACATAAGTAAATCTAGAACAATCATCAATAAAAATTATAGAATATCTTTTTTCTCCTCTAGTAATATTATCATTTAACTCACAAATATCACTATGAAGCAATTCTAATAAATGTGTATTTCTTTCAACTTTAGAAAAAGATTTTTTAATAGTTTTGGATTGTATGCAAATATCACATTTTCTATTAAAATTCTTGTTATTAAGAATAATATAGTTATTTTGATACATATATTCAATAGATTTGTAATTTAAGTGTGCTAATCTACTATGTTATAAATCACGAGAATCAACAACGTACAAAGAAATATTCACTTTATTATTAATACTAAATTTAAACATGCTTTTAGTATAATATCCCTTTTCTATGAATACATCATTCTTGAGCAAGATCACTTTATCAGATTCTATTACCTTTTTAAATCCTTTCTTATACAAGAAACTAACAGAAACTAAATTTTTTCTCAAATCCGAAACATGAAGTACATTTATTAAACTTAATTTCTTTTTAGATGTAAAATTTAATTCCACAGTTCCTTGGCCACCAACTTTGGCTGAGTTGTCATTGCCCATCAAGACTTTTCTGTTGTTCACTTTTTCATATGTTTTGAATTGGTTGCGATAATTACAAACATGAACAGTAGCCCCAAAATCTAACCACCATTCAAGTGATTTTTCTTGTGTTGTCATGTTGAGTTCTGTAACTATACCAATATGCATATTTTGTACCTTTTTTGCAACCATAGCAACTAAGTCCTTTTCTTCCACTAAATTGTCCTTTAATGCTTCTTTTTTCAAAAATTTATATTTTTTGATGTAATGCCCTTTCTTTCTTGTGACAATGATAACATTCTCTTTGTTATTCTTGTCTTGTGTAGGATCCTTTAAGAACTTTCTTTTTTTTCTTATTGGTGTTGTCTTTGAAAAAGGTACACAACATCACATTTTCGAGTTTTTTCCTCTATACTTATTTGCTTTAGTAATTTCTCAATTATAAAGTCCTCACCAAGATGTAAAAGTTTCTTCCTGTAATCATTCCAAGATGAAAGTAATTTTAAAATAATTGCTCCAACTTGTAATCATTTGGAAATCACCACTTGTAGATCACTAAGTCTACTTACAAGGATTTGTAATTCATGAATTTGATTCATAACAGGCATAGTATCATTCGTAATAAAATAAAAATATTTCATCATAATAAACTTATCTGTTCTTTGTCGTTCAGTGTTGTACTTTTCTTCTAAAGACTTCTAAATCTCCAATGGTGATTGAATTGATAGGTAAATATCATAGAGTCAGTCGGATAAAGTGTTGAGAATATGACCTCGATATGCAAAAGTATCTTCATCATGCTTCTTCGTTAATTGAGTAATCTTTTTCTTCTCTTCTGGTGTGGCATTTTCAGCGTCATCGGCAATTGGTGTTAAGGGTGTTCATAGATCGGATCGGATCCGATCCGCATATCCGCGGTATTTATCTGAATCCGATCCGAAAATTGCGGATATGGATCCGATCCGCATACTTATAGGATGGAATTGCGAATTTTATGTAGGTATCCGCATATCCGCATATCTGCAAAAATAAATAAATAAATAAGTAAATATTCTTCTTATGTTTTATTTCAACTAATAATTATCATATATGTTATATTATTTTAATTTTATTATTTAAGAAAAGTATGTTTAATATTATTTTAAGAGTAAACATATTTAAAAGAATAGAAAAAAAGAATTTTATTAATATTTTTTCTTAATAAAAATAAGCTTTTAAAAATAATTTTTATATTTTGCGGATATATCCGATATTCGATCTGATCCGATACGCACATTTGCAGATCGGATCGGATCCAAGCCTAAAAACTGCGGATATTGGATCGATCCGATGATTTTAGTGTGGATCGGATCGAGATTTTGACCATATCCGATCCGATTCGATCCGCGTTCACCCCTAATTGGTGTAGTCTTTGGATCAATAACATACGTAAGATTGAGAATCGTAAGAAATAACATCATCTTGTCCTTTCAATGGTTGAAGTTTGTTCCATCAAAGCTATCTAACTTGACAAACTCTTAATTTATGACTTTAAATATGGTGTTTTGATCTTGAGCCATCTTCACAAACATTTCTTTAAAATTGTTAGGAAAATAATTATGAAAAAGATGATAAGACTTATTTATGTTATGGTTTCAAGGCACGATTGGATCACTTTCTTTAGAGAGATATTTATCCCCACACTTAATTACTATAGGTTGATGACAATACTCTTTCAAAATATAATAACTCCTATAAATCTCTTACTTAGCAATAATAAAAAATTTTTAACTTTCTTAAACAAGAAATTAAAAATACACTTTGAATTATTTGTTTTTCTCACTTTCCAAATAAT
>NC_029790.2:110730080-110730770 GCF_000816755.2 Arachis ipaensis | reverse complement strand
TGAATAAGTATGACTTTTAGTTATTCATTGAGTGTAATTTTTGGTTATTCATTGAATAGACAGTACCGTTAATACCAATATATATAAAAGTAATGGTTCAAGAATAAACTAAACTGAAACGGTCATTGTTTAATTGTTTATATTTAATATTAATATGTAAATACTCTTCAATACAACATATTGTCTCACCAAAAATAAAACAAAAACTCTGGAAATTTGCTCCTTTGTTTTAAATACTAGTTTTATTTTTATTTTATCTAAAAGTGAGTCTTAATTTTTCTTTTCCTTTTATTTATCTTTTATATCAAGAAAGTGAGTGTAGTTTGAAGTTTTAACTTGTTGCTTCACGCCACCACAACTTTGTGGTACAGTCCTCCATCACGTGGCAGAACTGTTATAGCTTTTGTCACGCACGTAAAGAACATTTGGAACAAGGTTATTTTGACCCTGTTTCCTAGCTATTCATACCAAGAACAAGAACAAGGAAAAGCATAGAATTCAGTAAACTATTAATTTATCCATACCTAGCATGCACATATCTTGCATACGCCATGTGACATAAAATTAAGTACACTATATACTCTAAAAATATCTTCTTTTTTTTTATTCTTAACTTTTAAAAAAATATTACTAACATTTAATTTATATTAATTTTATATTCTATATGTTTTAATTTTACTTATATGCATC
>NC_029790.2:110724938-110730031 GCF_000816755.2 Arachis ipaensis | reverse complement strand
TAATAATAATAATAATAATAATAATAATAATAATAATAATAATAATAATAATAACAAATACCTATATATATGGCTGTATTGTATATATGCATATATATACAATGAACACATTCTTGTTGTCATCAACTTCTAGTGATTTTGGGTTCAAACCCTAAGGTTGTTACATACATTATTTCTCAAAACATAATCAAAGACTTAAAAAAAGGTACATACATCCTTATCAATTTAATTAACATTATACTGTACCTGCAGTAGTCAATATTGGCAGAAAAGCAATGTATATGCGAACATGAAATTCAACCCCAAAAACAATATGTCAATATCTTATGATATCATTTCATCTAATATAGTTGACAAATACAAAAATAATGTTATATCAATAGCTGCATGCAGTAGGTAGACAACTCTAACAACAGCTACTACTTTTAAATTGTCATTTCATTTATCCATAGAAATTGTAACCGTCATTTTGAAATTAAGCTCTATAATTTCTGCTAATAGTTTGTAACCACTCAAATAAAAACCAGAATATATATAGAAGAACAAAAATGTTATTTACAAATAAAAAGTTATCACCAGTTTATGTATAAACATATATGATATTTAAGTTATTTAAATATATATTTTATATGAATATTTTTTCTTTTTACAAATAGTATGATTGATACAAGAAACATGATAATTATCAAGTAGAGTTGTTTATTATATAACAATTATTGTTGTAAATATTACTAAGTATAAAAGGGAGAGGGTACACATGTACTGAAAGAATACGAAGCTACAATAGTAGCTAGGGTTTCTTAGGTTAAAGTAAGTACCATATGACAGCATGTGAGACAAACATGGCGGCTTCCATAATTGGGTGGGGAAAATAATGCAAAATAAACAGAAATTTTTATCCATCTTCAACCAAATTATTGTTACTAAGGGTTTGCCAAGAACTAGAAACTCAACGGGTCGGACTGACTTGGATAGAACTTTTATATATAATAATGTAAATCTAAGACTTAGATTTATATGATTTAAGTTCTCTACGGGGTTAATCCATATCAAAATGACACACTAACAATTTTCAATAACGAATTGCTTTATAATAAGTATTAAAAATAACTGCCTTTGATTTTATACCTATAATATTTGAGAGCTGGTACTGTTGGTTTTTCTCTTATAAGTTCAGAAATCTGAACTAGAGGACAGTTGTTTATTATTGCTGTTTATTAAAGTACATAAAACCCTATTTTTTCTCCCAAACTAAAGAATAATTATTAATGGCAAATTAAACTATCAACATATTTTTTTTCCATTGTATTTTCTAATTCGAGAGATCAAAAACCAATCTATCATGGATCTGGCCAATTGATTGTAGCATACATAAGGTAGGATTTAAAGTCTCGACACTTACTTAAATACACAGGTAAGTTGACCAATCGACTAACCCAAGTTAGTTATCAACATAAATAAATTGAAAATGAAAAATAGATCTTCATGTGTTATAAAAGAATTATTTTAATTTCGACAACATAGAGATCTGTAGATCTAGATATATACCTAGATCTGATAGATAGAAAATTTGGGGAAGAAGAAATTAAACGATGATTATATATGTACCTTTGGATTGGGTTGTGTTGTTGATGGTGAAAGTTGATTGCTTCTTTGGTAGGTTGTAACATTATATATAGGAAAGGTAGGTGTGAGGAATGAAGCCTGGTCCGAGATCAATATAATCAATCCCCCACCATCCATATTCATATAAATCTCATGCATCAATTATTCATCATCATAATACAAATTAAAAAAAAAATGATATATTTGTAGATATATATCTTGGATCAAACCTCATTCCAAACACCCACTCTCCTTAGCTTCCTTCCACTATCCCTTTTCATCTATTATTGTTCGATATGTGTATGTATATATAAAAATGTGAAATTTTATTATCTATCTTTGGCAACAAGCAAAGCTAGTAAGGGAAAAGCAAAATAAAAAGGAAAAAGAATATGATTCAGATGAGAGAGACAATGATTTCGGATCAAACTTCATTCCAGACACCCTCCTTTAATTTCCTTCTTCAACATGAACAATAATAATAATAATAAATCTCCGATCCACACTAATTAAGGAGAAAAAAAAAGAGCAAGATTTAATTTACTAGAGAAAGGGTTAGAAATATATGATATTATAGATGGGATATATATGGGTGTATATATAGAAGTTTAGTTAGAAGTTAGAAGCATGTAGTGTTATATATAGGTAGGTTTGATAAGGAGTCATATTTATTAATTAGGAGTAACACTGTTTTTCACTATCTCTTTGGCTCCATCTTGTTTGTGCGTATCTATCTTTCTCTTAGCTTTTTCAAGGTTCAAGAACTCCTCACTCTGCTGCAAGGCACTCAAGTTCTCAATCACTCTCTACTCCACTAACAATATTAATAATAAATCAAAGAGAGAGAGAAAGATAAAGAGTTGAAAAAGAAGATGAAAGACAGGTCATAATAAGAATACAATAATGAAAAAGGAGGGGGATGGGTCTTGTCTTCTTCTAATTCAGGGCTGAATGAAAGAGTGGTAGTAGAATATACTTTTACAGAGCAAAATAAATTAATTAAAGAAGGGTAAAGTATACTTTTATTTCGGTGAAATTTCACAAAAGTTTTAAAAATATTTTTAATTTTTATTTTATTTTAATTTTATTTTAAAAGTTTTTGATTTGTATCAAATATATTTCTGACGGTTAATTTTTTAAAAAATTTAAAATCAACCTTACAACAATTATATAAAAACAATCTTTAATATAAGCAAATCAAACATAATTGTCATACAATATTATTGAATTAGTCTTAAAGTTTTTGAAATTTTAGCTATCGAAAATATATTTAATGCAAATAAAAAATTTTTGAAACAAAATTTAAACAAAATAAAACTTAGAGATATTTTTAAAATTTTTACCGAACTTTAAAAACAAAAAATATACTTTCCCTATTCAAAAAAAGTTTGAGACAACAATTTTTATTGATATTGACAAGTATTTTTGTTAGAATTATATTTTTCTTTTAGCCTTAGGATTAGAACTGTATTTATATTAGCATTCTGCTAGTGCATTTTAACTTTAATTTCTTTTGATATTAGAAAATTTGTTGGTTAATTATGCCCTAAAAATAATATGCTAGTCCTATAACATTACTGTAGTATTGCTATTACTTAAGTTAAAGAAAAGGGAGAAAGAATTAATTATTAAGCACTGAAAATAACGAGTAGGACCACAAGAAGAAAGAAAGCTAGCAGGGACATATGGGCCTCCACAAGCCTCAATTTCTTTTCGTATTCTTACCAAATTAAAAGTGTGTTGTGTTGATGCCTTGATGAGATCTCCTTGGACTCACCCTTAAAAGAAAAGTCATATATGTGATCAATCACATTTTTTCTTTATCTGATATATATTTAGAGTGAATAAATAAAAATACATAAAAAAAAATGAAAATAGACAAAAATGCATATCAGAATTTTTAAATATCAAAATACACCTCAAAAACTATTTTTAATAAATAAAAGTATACACTAAAATTTTGTAAATATCATATCCTTATATTAACGGCATATTTTTTATTTGTACTTTGATATTTATTATCTTTAATGTGTGTTTTTATCCATTGCAAACTTTTTTATTTGTATTTTTGTCTATTTACTCTATATTTATATCTGTATATGTTAAAAAATGTAACGTTAATATCTTTTATAAAATGTTTGGCCATTGTAATTGAGCTGGTTTCTTTCAAATTTGGCTTTTGTGATTGTCTTGACATGTCTTTTAATTTGTGCTGTATGTTGGTGTAGGTACTTATGAAATAATGTTGCAAGATATATAGATAGTTTTTCAAATGTTTGCGTTTTGTTTCTGATTGTTTCTCATGATGTGGCTAATTATGTACGTATAATTTACTTATATTTAGATTAATTGTGCTTTGAGATTAAGAAGTTTGAGTCATATTGCAATTTTCTCTTAGCTAGTGTTTTAATTTTTCTATCTAAATCGTTATAATTTCTTATGTAATTGTTGTCTAGTAGGGTTGAAGCCGTTTTTGCTTCATGTTTTAATGAAAGGTATTGTAATTTTTATATTTCTATCATTTCAAAGTAAATAATAATTAATTGCCTAAAAGATATATTTTTTTAAAGAAAAGTGAATATATATAATATTATTTAGAGTAATATATAGGTCCTCTCCTTTGTCGTTGGTAAGTTGTCTCAAAATATGGGTTGAAAACACTTGATGTTTAATATAATAATATTGAAATATCTTATATTAAAAATCAATGTTGGATCAGCATCATCTATAATATAGAAGAATACATATAGTTTTGGACAAAAAAAAAACAAATAATTAAAAGGAAAAAAGAAAAAGTTATTTTCAACTACTAACAACAATGCAAAGTAGCAGACATGTACCTATATCCTGAAGGAAAGTGTCACCACCACTGATGTTGCTTTTTGAGTACATAAATGTTAATGTCATCACTGTTGTTTTCCCTTCTCAACAGAGTTCATGTTACTGATTTCACTCTCTTATGCCCGCAGCGCATATTCCAAGGTTTTTGAAAGCAAAAGATCTTATTCCAAATATTAGTGGTGGGATTAGGGATGCATGTGTGGAGAGTATTAGCTATAATATCAGTGTTTCGTTTGATTTTTGTAATCCCCACACGGTGTCGAATTAAATTTGTATCAAAAATCTCAATTCGAAAAGTACATAGTTAGATATTACTTCTCTTAAAAGAGTGAATCCATCAGATAAAGACGCTAAAAACGTCTTTTTATAAAGATATTTTTAATAATTAAAATTTAACACATATAATCGATTAAATCGTGTTATTTTTGTCAAAATTAGACTAGACAAATTCATTTGACCGAAAAATAGTGAATCAAATCTTAAACTGGTCTAAATTTATATTATTTTTTATAGAAAATGATTATAATATATACCCTAAACTTTAAGATTTAAGATTGGTATGCTATTTTTTTATTTTCTGATTTTAAATCCTAAGAGTTTTAATTATATATATATATTATCTTCATAAAATCAGTAAAAGATATTAT
>NC_029790.2:110688953-110724852 GCF_000816755.2 Arachis ipaensis | reverse complement strand
AAATATATATATATATATAAAAGAGTATTTTAATCATTCTCTATAATAAGGATATTGTAGTTATTTTTTATAAAAAAATAATATTAATTTAGACCAGTTTAAGATTTGATTCACCATTTTTTTGGTTAAATCAATTTGTCTAGCCAAATTTTGACAAAAATAACATAATTTAATCGATTATATATGTTAAATTTTAATTATTGAAAAACATCTTTAAAAAAAGATGTTTTAGGCGTCTTTATCTAAGTGGCTCCCTTTAAAATTTACTTAGTATATATGTTGATCGATATTACTTATGCAAGAAATGTATGAAATATTTAGTGATATTAAATTGTGCCAAATAATATAAAGAATTGTAATAAAAAATACATAAAATAAATAAAAATTTTAAATAAATAGAAAAATGAAAGGGCAATTGGAAAGAAAACAAAATACTTGAAGAAAAGAAGAATAAAATACTCAAAAAAAATAAAGAAAATAAATTAAAAGTTGACTCTGACACTCACATGCACTTGCACTTTATTGTCTTCCGTTACGTCAGTGTGACAAAAAATTTGCAGAATTTTTAGTGTGATTATGAAGTGTTCAAATTGAAGTTCCTAGCTCTTCTATACTTCTCCTATTTATAGACCACAATGTTAAATTGTTGATTGCTTTTTCCTTGCCACGATCTATCTTTTTCCTTTTTCTCGAGCTCTCACAACTCACAACCTTGTCTTGACTGTGAAGGACCTTGTCATCCAAGTTGGACATCCCACGTCTTCTCTTTTACCTTAGTTTCTAAGCCTCACGTACTGTATAGTGCTACCAGATAAAACTATGTGCGATTATCAATTTTGACCTAGGTTCTTTTTGACTCGACTCATCTCATATATAATATAGTCGACATTCTATTTTATCATGGTTGAATTTGTACAATTAGTCAAAATTTTGTACTAACAAATTACTTTACGTCTCATGTGCCGATCACGTGTTACTTTTCAAATTCAGAATTTGACAAGACAGTTACACCGTTTCTGAAATAGTGCACGTGTTTTTCTAAAAATACACAAACATCTTTGGAACTTTTAATGTCCTCTTCCCTTTAAAATAATTTCAAAAATATTGCCATTTCTTTAATATTTTCTCACTTACCAATCTTGCAAAGAAAAGACTTTTCTTCAGCTTCTCTCATCGTTTCCATGGATCCCAACCTATTCAACAACACGCCTCACGGTTACTTTTTCTATTGTTCCAGCAACCATGGCTTCTGCATCCTCTTCCGTTCGAACCATTGTTGCCACTGCGGTAGCTTCTGCATCTGGCGTGGCTACTGCTGTTTAACAATTTTCTCAACCTCACAAGGATAATGATGATGTCCAAATCGTTCCTCCTACTCCATTGATAGCTGACGTGACCGAGTTTTATAATGATGATGAGAGTCTAAAATCTCCCAATCTGGATCTTGAAATCGCAGAGCTTTGGAGAAGCTAGATATTCCTTCCTTTTAAGGTTACTGGCTTATATTCATTTCTAGGACCTATTTCCACCTAAGAGCAAATTGAATCCATTTTTCGTTTCTTTCCATCCCCACCTGAGTACCTCCCTTTGATTTTTTGTAAAAACATTAAAGCTTCTTATTTTCGATGCAAAATTAGCGCCCGAACACAGTGCTTAGTGCCCAAAACCAAAGCCCGGCGCCCAGATTCAATGCCCAACACCCAAACACCAAAGTCTAGTGCCCAAACACCAAAGCTCAGTGCCTAGTGCCCAAGTCATGAAGTCTGGCGCCAACAGCATAAAACCTAGCGCCGAGGCCATGTCCCCCTTCCAGAGAGTTTTGAATCAAGCCCAAACTCTCCAAATTTAAGTGATTAGTTATTGTTAAATCTTTCTAGAAAGTTAGATATTCGTTTAGTTTGAATTTTGAATTGTTGTTTTAAAGTTTAGTTTGAATTCAAGTTAGTTATCTTATTTTTCGGAGATAAGAAGATAAGATTGGTTTTCTTCTTTTACTTTATTTTCTTCATCTTCTTCTTTTACTTTGTTTTCTTCATTATCATGAGTAACTAAACCTCCGTTCTTGAAGGTTAGGAGCTCTATTTGATTTATGGATTTATAATGTGAGTGTTTCTTTATTTTAATTCATGCTTTTCTATTGAGTTTTGTTCTTCATCATTAATGGTTAGAAGTATTAAAAAATATTCTAATTCTGTCTTGGATTCTATTATTATTTTAGAAAAATTAATTTTAGAATTAGCTTGAAACTCATCTCATAATCTTCAATTATTTAGAACTAGTCTTTGAATACGTGACATATAATTCAGCTAGGCATAGTTTTTGAATATTGTGTAGCTTAAAATCGAAATTGTTCTTCACCTCTTCTCTTAATTAGTTAACCAAAAGATTCTAATTAATTAAGTTAAGAGAAATTGAATTACCAAGGAATTGAAATTTAGTTATCAATGATTTGCTATGAAAAGATTTTTGCATGAGCTAAAATAAGAAAGCATAAGCTTGTTCTTCTAAGAATCTAACATCTCTGAGTCCTTCAGCATCCTCATTCATATATTACTTCTTAATTCTCTAAGCCCTCTCCCATTCACATTCTACAATCATCTTAACTGTTAATTTTTTCTCTTATATGTTCTTTCTTTTCTTTGAGATCCACAAACCTCTTGCCAAGGTTTGATTGATCTGATTAGAGATTCAATTAGACGTTACTTGCCTCAATCCATTAATTCTCATGAAAATGATATCCGCTCACCGTGGTATTACTTGAATGATATGGTGCACTTGCCAATATCTGAGCACATTAATTTTT
The DNA here is from genome assembly GCF_000816755.2 of Arachis ipaensis. Lineage (NCBI taxonomy): Eukaryota > Viridiplantae > Streptophyta > Magnoliopsida > Fabales > Fabaceae > Arachis > Arachis ipaensis. The sequence goes on along the minus strand of NC_029790.2, from coordinate 110,722,049 downwards.
GACTCAACATTCTAATTTTCTTCTTTTAACCTGGATGTCGAGATTAGCTCCGACTTATAAAACTGTGTGAAAATTGGTAGGGATTACTTCCACTCTTAAACTAGCTACCTTCGATCTATCATATACTGCACCCCTTTTAGGAGCTAGTTTATATTTTTGGTGTCCTACTACTAACAACTTTAATTTTTCATTTGGGATGATGGGTCGTACCTTGATGGAAGTGTCTGTCCTGACTAGCATGCCTCCTGATGGAACTGTGTGTCATGGGCTACTGAGTACCCCGATGATGTCTTCGACATCAACTTTGACTCGACTTTTATGTCGGATTTTATCCAAAATAACATGGGATCTGAGGGTGAACCCGTCACCGATAGCAAGCACGTAGCCTTTTGCTTTTATGGCTTAATGCTTTCGTGTTTTGCCTAAATCCATTCAGATTTAGAAGAACAACTATTTACTTATCATGCTTTATCATAAGAAATACATCGACCTTCCTTCCTTGATTCTAGGTCCAACTGTATGAAACCTTGTCTTTAATAGTCGGTGAGATTCGTCAAGGTAAAGCTTCCATTAACCCTTTTGGTTCACTTTGGATTGTAAATTTATGGTTAAAAGCTATACTTGAACTTCGATTCACAGCTTCTTCTTCAAATATCCCAAAAACTCCAATTGATGTGATTATGAAGTGTTTAGATTGAAGTCCCTAGCTCTTCTATACTTCTCCTATTTATAGACCACAATGTTGAATTGTTGATTGCTTTTTCCTTGTCACGGTCTATCTTTCCCCTTTTTCTCGAGCTCTCACAACTCACGACCTTGACTGTGAAAGACCTTGTCGTCCAAGTTGGACATCCCACATCTTCTCTTTTACCTTGGTTTCCAAGCCTCACGTACTGTATAGTGCTACCAGATAAAACCATGTACGATTATCAATTTTGACCTAGGTTCTTTTTGACTCGACTCATCTCATATATAGTATAGTCGACATTCTGCTTTATCATGGTCGAATTTGCATAATTAGTCAAAATTTTGTACTAACAAATTGCCCAATAAAACTTATCATTCTAGAAAAATGATAAGTTTTACGTGTCATGTGCTGATCACGTGTTACTTTTCAAATTCAGAATTTGAAAAGGCAGTTATACAGTTTCTAAAATAGTGCACGCATTTTCCTGAAAATACACAACGTCTTTGGGACTTTTAATGTTCTCTTTCCTTTAAAACAATTTCAAAAACATTGCCATTTCTTTACTATTTTCTCACTTACCAATCTTGCAAAGAAAAGACTTTTTTTCAACTTCTCTCATCGTTTCCATGGATCCTAACCTGTTCAACAACACGCCTCACCTTTTGTTACTGTCACGTCTTTCCACTTTTGCAGCTATTGCTGCACTATCAGTGTTACTTCCTCTATTGTTCTGGCAACCATGGCTTCTGCATCCTCTTCCGTTCCAACCATTGTTGAAAAGCAATAGTTCTAACCTTAATTGAGCTAAATCAGTGCATTAATTAAAATACTAACCAAAGGGGAGTAGCAACGTTCTGGCCTGAGGTCCCTTGCTGGCGCTAGTTTGGTGTTTAGCGTCCGGGGAGGGTGCTGCAAGCTTTTTCCTTTTTAGTTTAAAATTCTGCCAAATTGCTCCGAATTTCACCTGAAATCATAAAAACACTAAAACAACTCAAAGTAGCATCCAAAGGGGACTTTTGCACTAAAATTAAGTAAAATTAAATAAAATCTAACTAAAAACAACTAGAAAATGATGAGAAAAAGGGTACAAGATGCTCACGCATCACCAATATCCTTGAGTGTGTCTTCAACAAAACTCTACTTGAGCCTGTCATAAGCGTTCTCCAAATCAATTTTGATAGTCATCCACCCCTCTCGGATCTTTTTTATTTCTCATCGAATGAATCACCTCCTGAGCAATAATAATATTGTCAGAGCTCTATCTTCTTGGAACAAAACTGCATTGGGTGGGCTGGACAATTTTGTTCATGAGCTTCTGTAGTCAATTAGCAATGATCTTGGTAACCACTTTACAAGTGACATTACAAAGACTGATGGGGCACATTTGCCTGAGGCTGGTAACCGGGTCTGATTTAGGAATAAGGGTGATCAGGGTTTTATTAATCTCCCCAACCTTCTCAAGATCCACGAAAATTTGTTGCACCAAGGAACACATATCTGTTCCAACACGATCCCATTGACTTTGATAAAAAAACAGCTTGGAGGCCATCTTTTTCTGGTACTTTAAAACTTCCCATATTAAAAATTACTTCCTTAATCTCCATATTAGAAACCATGTTGCCGATCTGGTTGAGCTCTTCACTACTAACGTTAGGGAAGGAATTATTGAGGATGAAAGAAACATCAGGCAGGGAGTCCTTATAAAGATCCACAAAAAAATCCTTAGCTAAGTCCTCCAATAAATTTGGCTCAGTGATCAGATTTCCAGCATCATCAATGAGGGAAGATAATTTAATTTAGTCCGTCTTCTCCTAACCATGGTTAAGCCATGGAAAATTTTTTTGCTTCTGTCACCAAATTCAATCCACTTGATTTCTAAAACCATAGTAATTCTTCATGAGCCAGGAACTCCTCATACTCTTCCAAAGCTGATTCTGAAGGTTCTCCAGAAAATAATTACGATTAATATTAGTAGCCAAACTGGAGGCAATACCTTGAAACTTTCTCAAGAGATCAGAGTTCTTTTTCTCTTGAAAATATCCCCAAAAATATTAGTATTCCAATCCTTTAAAGAATTTTTTAAGCTGACAACACCACTGTTCCAAGAAGAAGAGACATCCCAGGAATTAAAAACCAAATTTGTAAAATCTGGATGCGCCAGCCAAGCCCTAACAAAATGAAAAGGCCTCTAATTCCTATTTTGGAAGGAAGCAACGTGTGGTTGCAGACAAATAGGAGAGTGATCAGAATTAAAATTGGGCATATGCCTCAGGGTGCCCTCAGGAAACGATAATTTTCACTCTAAATTGCTCAAACCTCTATCCAATCTCTCAACAATGTTACCTCTTTTCCAAATGAACGGCCAACCCACAAAACCCAGATCAATAAGCCCATAGTCTGAGAAACATCTCTGAAAATCAGGACAAGCACTATGAACAACATTAGTAGAGCCTCCCCTTCATTCATAATCGTGGAGCATAGCATTAAAATCACCTAAAAGACATCAAGGGTAATATTACCCACCAGGGACCGTAAATTACTCCAAAGGATCCTTTTGTTAACACGTTGGGGGCTACCATACACCGCAGATAGGAGCCATGGGATCGAGTCACCACTAACAACCTTAAGATGCACCATCTGGCTATTGTGATCCAGGACATCAACCTTCTAAGTACCAGAGTCCCAGAGGCACCAGATCCCACCAAACCTGCTATTGGCTTCAACAATGAAAGAGCTATCGAACCCTATTTTATTCCTAATCCAAACACCACACGACCCACTGATCTGAGTCTCTAAAAGAGTAATGAAATTAGCACTATATTCCTTTTTGAGGTCTCTAATAAGAGAATGGAAATCTTTACTACTGGCACCCTGACAATTCCAACTAATAACATTCATTATAACAAAAAAAGAGAGGTGGAGTCACCAGCGGCAAAGTTACACCGGAGCATGAGACCCTGACTTGCCATTCTGCTTACCAAGGGATAAATTCCTCTTTGATTTTTTTACCACCAAAATCAATTATAATCTCAACTGGGGGACTTTCAAGATCTTTTCCTGATTATTAGGTAAATTTTGATCAATCATGCCTCTAACCTTCTCTTGATTCACTACAAGAAAATGAAACATTTATAACAAAAACTTTGTAACAAATTTAAAATTGTTACAAAAAATTATTTTTTTTGTAACAAAAATTAGTAATTGTTACATAATAATAATATTTCGTAACAACAATACAATTTGTTACAAAATATTTTGATATTTTGTAAAGACTTAATTTTTTTTTGTTACAAATGATATTGACTTTTGTAACGAACCAGTGTTTTGTTACAAAATTTTAAAATATTTTGTATTAAAAGATGAAGTTGTTGTAAAAGTTTAAAATATTTTGTAACATTCTGTTCCTCACCTTTATTTTTCATTCTATTGTTTGTCGTCATCGACCATTTAAATAAAATTTTGAAAAACTCTCTTAAGAATAAAATATAGAGTTATGATTTTTTTCTCTCTCTACTAGTCCAAAACCCACTATAACCCAACACTCATTATTAAGCTGGTAAAACCTTCGATTGTTAAAATTTTTTTAGATGTTTTCCGGTTTGGTGCACCCTCCAAAACGACGCGTGCTTTGACCTTCATTTAAAAAAAACAAAACCTAAATGGCCAAAAACCTAAAACTCCCCAATGCAGCTCAGTCCTCCCTTTCCTCTCCCATCTGAAACTTTGAACTTTGAAATTGAAAGATCAAAGAACCCTAGCCCCCAGCCCCACAGCCACCGTAGCCACTGTAGTCCCGCAACCCCGCAGCCCCCACAGCCCCCACATTCCCATTCTCCATGGTCGTCCCCTTCCCTTCGTTGCATGTCTCAACCTAGTCTCTCTTCACTGCGTGCGCTGTCGCTGCTTCTTCGCCCCTTGTTGTCTGTCATCGCTACACAGCTCCTCGCCGTGGGTCGTCGTGGTTCCGCTCGTCGCCGTGTGTCATTTTTGCTTCTCTACCCCCTCGCCGGTCTTACTGGGTGGTCTTTGCTTCTCTGCTCCTCACTCACCGTCTCTGTCCTCGTCGTCATCGGTGTGCTATGACTCTTGTGAGGAAGTCCTGAAAGTTTCCTGCTATGAGGCTTTTCATGTTAGTGTAAAGCTGTAGGTTTCGGCACACTATTCTAACTTAATTAGTGATGTGAGAAGGATAATGATAATTATGTGATTTTTTTTATAGAGTGATTATTGGCATTGGTATTCATAAGAAAAGAGTTAATTAGCAAGAGTGGCTGATGGTTTGTCGATTTCTTGAGTTGTTGGGTGTTCAGATAACTGGTGGTGATGGGTAGCTAGAAGAGGGTAAGTGGGTAAGGTAGCAATTCATTGTTACAATTCTTCAAAGCATTTCTCCCCAAAACATTTCTCTATTAGCATAATGACTCTGACCAAAAGTTTATTTTGACATCTTTCTCTTGAAAAATAATTTAGCCTTACATTTTCTCTACTAAAGACCTTCAAACTAATTAAGCTCCACATAGGCTTGCTTCTTGAGATTTTGTTAACTAAAGTGACAATGATGAGGGCTTAAATGATAGGGTTAATGACGATGGAAAGTGTTCCGAGAGTTACCTGAAACTGTAGGTCGATCTCGGACGAGATCTTCTGTACTGGTCGGAGATGACGTGTCCGGCTGGTGGATGGCGGCCGGAGCTGTCGTGTCCGACTTGTGGGACTGGCTGCACTGCTGATCCTTCGTCACCGGAGGGTGGGGGTACCTGCAAGAGACTCCGATGCTTAAGTTAGCATGGGTATTAAACAGGTTTTTAGTAGAATCAGAGTATGAGTTATACCTGGGTGCTCCAGTGTATTTATAATGGTGTAGAGTGACCTTTTTAGATAAGATAAGTTAGTTATCTTATCTTATCTTATCTTTGAGTTGAGGTAAGCTTATCTTCAAGGAAACTGCCCTTATCTCTATAGGCTTGGACCGCCTTTGTATTTGGGTCGTGCTCCTTTATTTGGGCCCCTTACTGGGCTTTTCTGTCGATTTGACCGACCTCTTTGAGAAGAGGTCGGATAGCCTGACCTGAGGAGGTCGGTCGCTTTATTACTGAACATCCCGGATCGGATAGCTCGACCCAGGGTGTGAACAGTGCCCCTGCTTGAGCTCGGTCTTCTGTTTTGAGGTCGAGTCCTTGACTTCGATCTTTCTCCAGTGAAGCCGAACTCGAGCATTTTGTCGATTCCTTTCTTTGTAGAACCTTTTTGAATGTGGAACGTTTTCTTCTAAAAGTGCGCGCTTTTATATCAGCGCTTTGTTCTTGGGAACGTGCAAGGGTTTAATACCTTCATTAATTGGTATTAATTGCCCCGTTTCCCTTGGCTTTATTTTGAATTTTTACAATTAGAAACGGTTTCTCTCCTTCATTTTTCTTTGTAACTTCTCCCTTCGTTCTCTCGCTTTCTGTTTTTCGCCTACAGCTTGCCTTTTCTTGTGTTGCGGCGTCATTCAGCGATCCGGCGATTCCGTCTTTCCATCTTTAACTCTTCTGAAGCTTTCCGCTTTTTTCCAGGTTGGTTCTATTTACAGTTTCTTCACTTTTTTCGTTGCTTTGTCTTTGGTTTTCTAGTAAATCTTTGACTGCATGTCGAAAAAAGCTTGAACCTTTCTATGATCTTGTGTTTGCTTGTCGCTATAATGTGTTTTTTTTCTTTTTTCGTTTTTACGCATACTCCTGGTATTTCTGTTTGAGGCTTCCGAGGGCTTTGTATGTTCTACTATTGCTTCTGGCTATTTTTGAAAAAACTGTATCTTGCTCGTAATTTCAAAAGATTGCCCCTTTGATTTCTGCCATTTTTGGTGGCCTTCCTTGTTGCTGTACCTTTGTAGGAGATAACGATACCCATAATTTGATTTTCGCCTTTTGTTCGGAGTGCATTTTCTTGACTTCCTCTTGATTCTTTTGTTGCTTGTTAGTTCTGTCTAAGACTGTGAATTTTGGGAAGTAATTATTTTGATGATTTTTGATTTGTAACTCGTGGCTTTTCTTCTCGGAGTGTTATCTTCCTGTCAGGACGTGTAGAGATGTAAACTTGTAGGTTTCCTTGAGCCCTCGCTTCCTAACTTGCCCCCCAAAAGGATGCCCCTGGATCTTTGGTGTGGGTTTCGGGGGTTTCCTTTTTGTCTGTATTGCTCCGTGTCGCGCTTGTCCGAGCTGTTCTGAGATGTTTTGTTTTTTATCCGAGATGTTTTTTTGGGTTAGTAATCTGTTTTCTTCTCTTCTTGCTGTAGGACTAGTTGACCTCATGTCTTCTCGCAAGAACATTGTTGAGACATCTTCCCAAGTCCCTGAGGGCATGGCTGATTGGGTGGATTCAATGGTTCTTTTGTGTGTTTCTTTGGTTGATTCTGAATTTTGTCAGCAACTTAGGCAATTTCATAGGGTTTGTAGTAGTGTTGGTGAGGAAAAGAATTACGAACTTGTACCTCCCACTTCTGAAGAGAGAGTTTGTTTTTCTACTCGGGTTGTTGGAGATCGCCTTTTTTTCTATGCTTACGATTTCTTTTTTGGCCAGATGAGTATCACCCTTCCTTTTACTAATTTTGAGACCAACCTGTTATGGTCTTGTAATGTTGCTCCTTCCCAACTTCACCCCAATTCCTGGGGTTTCATAAAAATCTTTCAATTGTTGTGTCATGGATTCGGTATTCCTGCTTCGCAATCCCTTTTCTTCTTTCTCTTTGTTTTGACGAAACCTGGGATAGTTAAGAAAAAAGCCGCTTGGGTTTCTTTCCGAGCTTCCCAAGGAAAAAAAGGTCTTCTTTATGTTTGATGAATCTTTTTGTAATTTTAAAAATTACTTTTTTAAAGTCCTAGCTGTTGAAGGAGCTCGGCCGTTTTTTCTGGATGAGAATGACGAGCCCGCCTTTCCCTTGGAATGGCAAAAGGACGTGAGGGTATCTAGATATTCATGGGAAATGTTGGATGAGGCTGAGCAAGCTTTCGTGACTATTCTGGAAGAGACCTACGGTCAGCCTCCCCATCTCGACACAAAAAAATTTTTAACCAATCCCACTGATGAGCGGATAATTTATACGCTTTTTGACATTGTTTTTAGTATGTTTTTAGTAGGATCTAGTTACTTTTAGGGATGTTTTCATTAGTTTTTATGTTAAATTCACATTTCTGGACTTTACTATGAGTTTGTGTGCTTTTCTGTGATTTCAGGTATTTTCTGGCTGAAATTGAGGGACTTGAGCAGAAATCAGATTCAGAGGTTGAAAAAGGACTGCTGATGCTGTTGGATTCTGACCTCCCTGCACTCAAAGTGGATTTTCTGGAGCTACAGAACTCGAAATGGCGCGCTTCCAATTGCGTTGGAAAGTAGACATCCAGGGCTTTCCAGCAATATATAATAGTCTATACTTTGGCACTGACAACGGTGATGCCCTTGCATACAGCCAGCCATGGAAAGGAGTAAGACTAATTGGATGAAGATAGCAGGAAAGCAGAGGTTCAGAGGAACGAAAAGCATCTCCATTCGCTTGTCTGAAATTCCTACCTATGATTTACATAAGTATTTCTATCCTTACTTTATGTTTTATTTACATAATATATTGTAGCCCATATGAGTCAACTTAACTGAGATTTACAAGGTGCCCATAGCTTGCTTCATACCAACAATCTCCGTGGGATTCGACCCTTACTCACGTAAGGTATTACTTGGACGACCCAGTGCACTTGCTGGTTAGTTGTATCGAAGTTGTGACAATTATGAATTAAGATCAGAGCACCAAGCTCTGGAGCCATTACCAGGATTTGTTCGAGCCTGGAGATCACAATTTCGTGCACCACCCACTCTCCTCCGAACTGAGCTGGGTAGTTAATTTTTTTATTTTCCTTTTTGTCTTCTCCTATATTTTTTGCAAGCTCTTTTCTGATTTGTTAATTGATTCCTTACTGTTGTGCTTTGCTTGCAGAGATGATTAAGGATAATGAATCTACGAAGGTCTTTAAGAGGGCGAGGAAAGCTGCCGCAGCTAAAAACGTCTCGGCCAAGGCGGCCGGGGAGGGATCATCCCAGGCTCAGTCAAAGCCGGCATTTCCGAGCTCACCTGGGGCAAGGAAAGTAATCCTGACTCCCCGGGTTCGTTTGATTGATCCTCCCCAAGCCTCTGCTGCTACTTCTGGTGCTCCTCCCAACAAAAAGCAAAAAATCCTTGAGCCTTTCAACCCTGATGCCCCTGATTTTGACGCGGTCGAGTTTGTAGATCAGTAGATCGGTCCTTATGGTGCCCTCCCTATGGATGATGTATCACTCCTTCGTCATTTGGACTTCATAACTCGAAGTAGTGTTAAGATGGCGCACATGGGGGCTGCCTTGTACCGAACTGCCCAAAATCTTCCTCTTCATGCCACCAAAGCCTTCATGGAGGAGGCTAAACAGGAGTTTGATCGGATGAAGGGCTTGAAGGAGGGGCTCGAAGTGAAAGTGACAAAACTGGAGAAGGAGCTGGAGAGCGAGAAAGCTAGCTCCCTTGCCTTGGCGGCTTCTGTGAGGTTGGCCGAGGACACGGCATTGAGGCATAAAGATAGCTATGTTACATCCTATCGGGAGGTAATGCGTCTGAGGGAGGAGTTGGAGTCTGCCCGAGCTGATTACTCCATGCTCCAAGGTCACCTTGTCAGCAGCGTGAATGCTGCTTATGAGAACCTGAAGAAGCAGGTTCAAATTCTGGCTCCCGAGGTCGATCTTTCTCTCTTCAGCCTGGACAATGTTGTGAGGGATGGTAAGATTGTCCCTGACGACCCGGATGATGATGATGTCGAACCTCCCCCTGTGCCTGCCGCCAAAGTGTCAACTTTTTTAGTTCCTTCTGTTGAGGTCGGTCATCCCGTATCCGAACCGGACTGTCAAATCTTGAATCGAGATGATGGGACCGTGGATGCTGTGCCCATTCAGACTCGCCCTGCTTCTCCCCGTGCTGATGCTACCGGGAAGGCTTCTGATGCTTAACTGAACATTTTTATCTTTGTTGTGTAGATATCCCGGCTTGTGGGCTTTTAAACTCTTTATTTTGTAAATTTTTATTTTGCTGACTGTTGACACTTGTTTAGTTGCTTGTTTAGCAACCTTAGGCTACAAAACAAAAAATAGCTTCCAAGTTCTTGGGACTGATTTGGGTAGCCCCTTTGAATTTGTTTTTATCACAACTTCGCGCCTTTAGTATCATATTGATCTTTATCTCGTCTAGGCACTTTTTCTAGGCTTTTGGTAGTGCTTGGGGTCTTGTTGTTCGATCTCTTTGAGTGGTTTTTGTGCTTTTGGCTTTGATTCCTTTTGAGGCAAAAATCTTGTTATTTTGGACCTTTTGTGAGGTCTCTGGCAAGTATTACTTTTATAGCCTTTGCACTTTATGTGGATCGACTTCGTCATGTCGGATTAAGTTATTTTGTGATCCTCTTTCTTGGACTTTGTTCAAGTCTCTTTCAGGGATTACTTCTATAACTTTATGTTTTGGACCGACTTCGTCATGTCGGATTAAGTTATTTTGTAATCCTCTTTCTTGGACTTTGTTCAAGTCTCTTTCAGGGATTACTTCTATAACTTTATGTTTTGGGCCAACTTCGTCATGTCGGATTAAGTTATTTCGTAATCCTCTTTCTTGGACTTTGTTCAGGCCTCTTTCAGGGATTACTTCTATAACTTTATGTTTTAGGCCAACTTCGTCATGTCGGATTAAGTTATTTCGTAATCCTCTTTCTTGGACTTTGTTCAAGTCTCTTTCAAGGATTACTTCTATAACTTTATGTTTTGGACCGACTTTGTCATGTCGGGTTAAGTTATTTTGTAATCCTCTTTCTTGGACTTTGTTCAAGTCTCTTTCAGGGATTACTTCTATAACTTTATGTTTTGGGCCGACTTCGTCATGTCGAGCCCTTCTAAGTTACTTTATCCTCTTTCTTGGACCTTGTTCAGGTCTCTTTCAGGGATTACTTCTATAACTTTATGTTTTGGGCCGACTTCGTCATGTCGAGCCCTTCTAAGTTAAAGTAATCCTCTTTTATAGGGTTGGCCAGACCTCTTTCCAGGGTTTACTTATAACTTGGTTTGACTTGGTCTGACTTCTTAACGTTGGCCAGTCTTTTAAGTTATTATTTAGCAATCCATCAGGACCTCGTCAGGTCCTTTCTCCAGATCACTTTCGATAACTTCTTACATTATTCTGTTTTCATCTTTGCCGATTTATAGAAGGTGGATTAAATCCTCGTTTAATCGACCTTTAGATGAATTTTGTTTTCATCTCTGTTGGTCTTTATCGTGATTGTGCAGTGAATTTGTTTCACTTTCTGCCAATCTGTCGCTTTATAATCGAACGATGAATGTTTTAGATTAATGTGTCTTGAAAACTTGTAGAACATCTAATGTATTTTATTTAAAATGAAAATGAAAATATGTACATATAGAGAGTTTTTTTTGAGTCGGATAATTTCTGGATCTCAACTTGGTGCCTCATTAAAAAACCTTTTCAGGAAAAAGAGTGCATCCTATGATGAGATCTTTTACCTTCTCTAGCTATAGTACCTTCTTAGGTTGCAGGCGTGCCACGACCTGGGAAGTTCTCGCCCGTCGAGTTCGGATAATCTGTAGTAGCCCTTCCCAAGTACTTCTATGACTCGGTAGGGTCCTTTCCAGTTTGCTGCCAGCTTTCCTTCTCCAGGTCGAGTTGTTCCAATATCATTTCGGATTAGGATGAGATCATTCTCAGCGAAACCTCTTGGCACTACCTTTTGATTGTATCTGGAAGCCATTCGACGTTTTAGTGCTTCTTCCCTGATCCGAGCCCTTTCTTGGATCTCATAAAGTAGGTCGAGCTCTTCCCTTTGAAGTTGGGAGTTGGCTTCTTCATTGTAATGGACCACTCTAGGCGACCCTTCCTCGATCTCTACCGGGATCATTGCCTCCGTTCCGTATGCTAGTCGGAAGGGTGATTCCTTTGTGGTGGAATGTGGCGTTGTTCGATATACCCATAGGACTTGTGGAAGCTCTTCGGCCCAAGCTCCCTTTGCCTCTTGTAATCTCCGTTTTAGCCCGGCCAATATGACTTTGTTAGCAGTTTCGGCTTGTCCATTGGCTTGGGGATGTTCGACGGAGGTGAACTGGTGCTTTATGTTCAAGTCGGCTACTAATTTTCTGAAGCCTGCATCTGTGAATTGGGTGCCATTGTCTGTGGTGATGGAGTATGGAACCCCGAACCTTGTGACAATGTTCCTATATAGGATTTTTTGACTTCTTTGAGTAGTGACGTTAGCTAGGGGTTCTGCCTCGATCCACTTTGTGAAATAGTCTATCCCTACTATGAGGAATTTAACGTGTCCCGATCCTTAGAGAAAGGGTCCGAGAAGGTCGAGTCCCCATTTCGCGAATGGCCAAGGTGAGGTTACGCTAATGAGCTCCTCTGGTGGGGCGATATGAAAGTTGACATGTTTTTGACATGGTGGACACGTCTTTACAAATTCTGTAGCCTCCTTTTGTAGAGTTGGCCAATAAAATCCTGTCCGAAGTACTTTTTTGGTGAGTGCTTGTGCTCCGAGATGGTTGCCACAGATGTCACTGTGTATTTCTTCTAGAACTTCCTTCGTGTTGGAAGTCGGTACACATTTTAGCAATGGTATTGAAATTCTTCTTTTGTATAGAGTATTGTTTATGATAATGTAGTATTGTGCCTCCCGCTTTGACCTCTTTGCCTCCTTTTCATCTGTAGGGAGTGTTTCTGTTTTGAGGTAGTTAATTATGGGGGTCATCCATCCTTGATCCTGACCTGTTATGGCTAGGACTTTTTCCTCTTCCGAGATTGACGGGTTCTGTAGCATTTCCTGGATGAGGCTTCTATTGTTGCCCCCTGGTTTGGTGCTGGCTAGTTTTGAGAGTGCATCAGCTCGGGCATTTTGTTCGCGGGATATGTGGCGGATCTCATATTCCCCGAGTTGTCCGAGCTGTTCCCTGGTATTATCCAAATATTTTTTCATGGTGGGATCTTTGGCTTGGTAGCTCCCTGTTATTTGTGAGGTGACTACTTGTGAGTCGCTGAAGATGATGAGTTTTTCGGCTCCCACCTCCTTAGCTAGCTTCAAACCAGCTAGTAGTGCCTCATATTCCGCCTGGTTGTTTGAGGCAGGGAACCCGAATTTGAGGGAAAACTCAATTTGGGTTCCTTGGTTGCTTTCAATTATCACACCTGCGCCGCTTCCAGTTTTATTCGAGGAACCGTCCACGTACATATTCCATTCTATGGGGGTTTCCAGGGTGTCTGTAAATTCTGCAATGAAGTCAGCTAAGTATTGTGATTTAATGGCTGTCCGAGCTTCGTATTGAAGGTCGAATTCAGACAACTCGACTGCCCATTGTAGGATTCTGCCTGCCAGATCTGTTTTCTGCAATATCCCTTTTATGGGCTGGTTGGTCCGAACCTTAATGGTGTGAGCTTGGAAGTACGGGCGGAGACGTCGAGATGTTAATATGAGCGCATAGGCAAATTTTTCTATTTTTTGGTAGTTCAGCTCGGATCCCTGTAGCGCTTTACTAATGAAGTATACAGGTTATTGCCCTTTGTCGTCCTCTCGAACCAGTGCTGAGGCTACTGCTCGACTTCCTACCGCGAGGTATAATATGAGTGGTTCTCCTTCTCGTGGCCGAGATAGGATAGGTGGCCGTCCCAGAAATCTTTTGAAATCTTGGAATGCTTGTTCTCACTCCTTTGTCCATTCGAACTTCTTTCCTTTCCTTAGAGTAGCATAGAAAGGAAGAGATCTTATCGCTGATCCTGCTAGGAATCTGGATAAGGCTGCCAGTCTCCCGTTAAGTTGTTGTAGCTCTTTGACACAAGTTGGGCTCTTCATGTTGAGTATTGCCTCGCATTTATCCAGATTTGTCTCAATTCCTCTTTGTGTGAGCATAAAACCTAAGAACTTGCCTGCTTCTACTGCAAAGGTGCATTTTGCAGGATTGAGTCGCATGCCATGTTTCCTTATAATGTCGAACACTTGGACCAGGTTGGACAATAATGTCTCTTCACTTTGTGTTTTTATTAATATGTCGTCCACGTAGACTTCCATGACTTTTCCGATATGATTTGAAAAGACTTTATTCATTAGCCTTTGATAAGTAGCTCCCGCATTCTTGAGACCAAAAGGCATCACAATGTAGCAGTAATTTGCTTTTGGTGTTAAAAACGAGGTTTTTTCTTGATCGGGTGGATACATGGGGATTTGATTGTATCCGGAATATGCATCCATAAACGACAGGTACTTATATCCGAAGGAGGCATCTACCAGAGCATCGATACTTGGGAGTGGATAAGGGTCTTTGGGGCAGGCTTTGTTGAGATCTGTATAGTCGGTGCATATTCGCCACTTCCTGTTTGATTTTTTCACCAAGACGACATTAGCTAACCATAGTGGGTACTTGACTTCTCTTATGAATCATGCCTCCAGTAGAGCTTGTACTTGCTCTTCCACAGCTTGGGATCTTTCGGGTCCGAGCTTTCTACGCCTCTGTTGTACTGGCCGAGATCCAGGGTAGACTGCTAGCTTATGACACATTAACTCGGGGTCTAGCATGTCTGCAGCCTTCCACGCAAAGAGGTCGACATTGTCTCGTAAGAACTGTATAAGTAATTCTTTTATGTCTCTTTTTAAAGTCGTGCCGATATTGGTTGTTTTGTCCGGAATGTCTTCGATCTGGACTTTCTCTATTTTGCCTTCAGGTTGTGGACGGAGTTCTTCTCGCCTCCGCACCCAACCGAGTTCGATTGTGTGGAATTCTTCTTCTCTGCCTCTGAGGTTTAGACTTTCGTTATAACAGCGGCGTGCCATCTTCTGATCTGCTTTTATCGTAGCTATCCCTTCTGCAGTTGGGAATTTCATGCATAGATGTGGGGTTGAAACTATTGCGCCGAGTTGATTTAATGTCGTTCGACCTATTAGGGCATTGTAGGCTGAACTCACGTCGACCACGATGTAGTATATTTTGAGTGTTTTGGATTGGTTTCCTTTCCCGAAGGTTGTGTGTAGCGGGATGTATCCCAGTGGTTGCACTGGAATGTCTCCCAGTCCGAACAGGGTGTTTGGATATGCTTTGAGTTCTTTATCTTCCAGGCCGAGCTTGTCGAAGGCAGCTTTGAATAAGATATCGGCGGAGCTCCCTTGGTCTATCAGTGTGCGATGGAGATTTGCATTTGCCAGTATAATGGTGATGACCATGGGATCGTCATGTCCTGAGATGATGCCGGATGCGTCTTCCTTGGTAAACATAATTGCGGGGATGTCGGGTGCTTCCTCTTTTCCTTCGACATGATATACTTCTTTGAGATATCTTTTGTGAGATGATTTGGAGATTCCTCCTCCTGCGAATCCTCCGTGTATCATATGGACATGTCTTTCTGGTGTTCGAGGTGATCGCTCGGTTCTTCCCACCTCCTCGTCTCTTCTCCTTTTTCTTTGTTCATCGTCTCGGGTGGCCAGGAACCGATCTAGTTTTCCTTCTCTCACTAATTTTTCTATGACATTTTTTAAGTCAAAGCATTCGTTGGTGGAGTGCCCACAGACTCGATGGTATTCACAATATTCATTCCGGTTTCCTCCTCCTCTTTTGCCTTTGAGTGGTCGAGCTGGGTGTATTTTTTCTGTGTGGCAGACTTCTTTGTAAACATCCACCAGAGACACCCTAAGAGGGGTGTAATTATGATATTTTTTAATTTTTTCCCCTTGTCGATCTTCCTTCTTTTTGGATTCTTTTTCTTTATCCCAGTAGGTGAATCCGGATTTTGAGGTTTCTCCTAGTCGAGAATTTTCTTCCATGTTAATATATTTCTCCGCTCATTTTTGCACTTCGTCCAGAGATGTAGGGTACTTCTTTGATATGGATTGGCTAAAAGGTCCTTCTCGTAGGCCATTGATGAGGCCTATGATGGTGGCCTCTGTTGGTAAGCTTTGTATGTCTAGGCATGTTTTGTTGAATCTTTCCATGTAGTTGCGAAGACTTTCCCGATCTCCTTGCTTGATTCCTAGTAGGCTGGGGGCGTACTTAGCCTTGTCTTTTTGGATGAAAAATCTGGCCAGGAACTTTTTGGCTAGGTCATCAAAGCTTGAGATGGACTTCGGAGGTAGGTTGTCGAACCATCTGATTGCTGTCTTTGTGAGAGTTATTGGAAAAGCTTTGCAACGAACTGCATCTGAGGCGTCGGTAAGGTACATTCTAGTTCTGAAATTGCTGAGGTGATGGTTGGGATCCGTAGTGCCATCGTACAAAGTCATATCCGGAAGTTTGAAGTCCTTAGGAATTTTGGTCTTCATGATTTCCTTAGTGAATGGATCTTGATCTTTGCGTGAGTTGTCCTCAGGGATGGTCCGAGTAGCTCTTGCTTTGAGATCGGCTTCGAGTTTTAGAAGTTTATCTTCTAATTCTCAACGTCGTCTTACCTCTCTTTGTAGATCCTTCCCGACTTCTCGTTGATGATGGGTTTCTTTTTCAAGTTGCTTTAATCGATCTTGAAGCGCTTCTAACACTCCTGGATTTGATGAATTTTTGTCCCCGTTGGGTTCCGGAGTGTCTTTTAGCATAGTGTCCGCGTTTTTGTGCGGTGTTCTATCCTCTAGATCTGAATCGTGGTCGTTGTCATGAGCGTCTGCCATGGTGAAGGGATGACTTCCAAGGTCCCCATCAACGGCGCCAATGTTCTGAGGGTTACCTGAAACTGTAGGTCGATCTCGGACGAGATCTTCTGTACTGGTCGGAGATGACGTGTTCGGCTGGTGGATGGTGGCCGGAGCTGTCGTGTCCGACTTGTGGGACTGGCTGCACTGCTGATCCTTCGTCACCGGAGGGTGGGGGTACCTGCAAGAGACTCCGATGCTTAAGTTAGCATGGGTATTAAACAGGTTTTTAGTAGAATCAGAGTATGAGTTATACCTGGGTGCTCCAGTGTATTTATAATGGTGTAGAGTGACCTTTTTAGATAAGATATCTTTGAGTTGAGGTAAGCTTATCTTCAAGGGAACTGCCCTTATCTCTATAGGCTTGGACCGCCTTTGGAGTTGGGTCGTGTTCCTTTATTTGGGCTCCTTACTGGACTTTCCTGTCGATTTGACCGACCTCTTTGAGAAGAGGTCAGATAGCCTGACCTGAGGAGGTTGGTCGCTTTATTACTGAACATTCCGGATCGGATAGCTCGACCCAGGGTGTGAACAGAAAGAATGAAGAACTGGATGATAAATTTGATGATTTTCTTGATAGCAAGCCTGTTCTAGAACTGCAGGGTGGGGTGTGGATCCAAAGAGGGGTTGGAGATGGTAGTCATTGTTTAATTGTTTATGATTTTTATTTGTTACTATAGACATTACTATAGATGAGAACTAACCAGACTTGTAAATTATCAAACCAATTTCTAACTAATTTCTACTTATCAACCTTACTTTTCTTGTTTTGGAGTTAAGCAATTCTGCTGTGTACTAACAGATTCTTTATTGTTGTTGATTATATTTGGTTGATTGTAATTTTGTTGATTCAGGCAGATTATTCAATAGTGTAATAATCGCTTAGCTAATTTTGTTGATTATATTTGGTTGATTGTAATTGTAATTTTGTTGATTAATTTTGTTGAATTTGTTGTTGTGTTGCTTAAAAAATCACTTAGCTAAATCTTTTGTTGCTGTAAATTTTTTTGTTCCTTTGCCATGTATATTGATTTTTTTTTGTTGAATGGAAAATTTAAGATGGGTGTATAGTTTCTGTGATGAGGATATTGATGCTTTGATAAGCATGTGCTTATGCCTTTGGTTGGTAATGCAATAGGGTTTTGAATTTTAGTAGATTGTTGATATTGGCAAAACTCTGCCATTGTTCATGGAGCTTCAAATTTTAGGTGACAGGATGCGAAGAGCCATGCTCTACAAAGTGTCTTGTTTTCAATGTTGCAGGTCTCATTTAATTTGAGCTGAACCGTTTGGTTATGTTGGCTGTGTGATTTCCTCACATGTTTGTGCTAGCTGAACAATTTGAAACTATAGGTACTAGAGAAAGTAGAGCTCAAATTTTCTAGACAAAAATTTTTAGAATTGTATTAATTGACATCATATTGTTATTGATCTTGTCCTAGATATTAATTGCTAATTTCATTTTATAATTATCTTTTGATTTTATAGGTACTTTACATCAACAAAGTGTTGGTGCTAAAGGTTTGAAAATGGTTTTAAAGCTTAGGAGGAATGGCTCTGCTGCATCTAATATAAGTAGTGTTGCTTCTTATTGTGTTGCAATATTATGCTTACTATTTCAGAGTTTATTTGTAGCTCCTTTAAAGCGCATGAGTAGCTTGTGTTTCGATGAAAAGCTGTTTTTTCTGTCACTTTACAAGGTGATTTAATTTCCTTAAACTTCTATTATCTCATATTTGATAACAACCTACTCTGTTACATAGATTTCGAAAAAAGAAGTTCTAAGAACATTTTCTTTGTGCAGGTCTTGATTTCTATCTCAGAAACTGCTCCCATCATTTTATACATTAGAGATGTTGAGAGGCTTGTTCTACAATCATCAAGGTTATACAACTTGATACATAATGCTTCATTGTTTTTGAAAATTGGTAGGCATTTATCCTTTTTCATGCTCTTATTGACGAAGAATCTAAGTTATAATTAGTGTTATATCTTGTTTCTAATTTTTGTTTTGGTTTTTTATATATATTTTTTATATCTTGTTTCTTATGTTAAACAGTGACAAGTGACAAGTGATTCGTGCAAAAATATTCTATCGTAATCTGGAAACAGTTAGTATAAATGATCATAATTATTATGATTATTTAAGTTATTGATTATTTAAGTTAATAGTGTGAGATTATGCAAATTTTTTTAATCAATTGCTTTGTCAAGGTCTAAACTCTACTCTTCGATTGTTACATCGATAGGTGGAAGCCATCAAAAAATTTACTGAGTATGTTTCTCAACTGAAAAAGAGTTGGAAAAGGACATGGTAAGAATTTTAAAGTTTGTATTCATTGTTGAATAATACGAGTATAGTTTTTTATTTTTTCTGAGCATTTTTAAAGGAAAAACAAATCTTGTTTCTTAAGCTAGTGTTTTTTGGTTGGTGGTCTTTTCAGGTGTGTGGCACTTATTAGAAGCTTTTCCATGAGAAAGGAGATGTATGAATATGATGGAGTTTGTAATTTGTAGTTTATATTTTGGAGATTTATAATTCCTTATTTTTCTTGTCCTATGCATCTATCTAGTTCATTAGAATTCTTCAATGTGTCTTGTTAGTTTGTAATTTAAAGTTATGGAAGATTTATAAAACAATCTTAGTTAAATGAAAGATATTTGAACTATCTGTGTTATTATATATTATATAAATGTTGACTTGTTGAGTAAATTAGTTAATATATTAATTAATTAAAAAATAATATAATTTGGCAAATTATGCGTGTAATTTGTATTAAAAAAAGTACTACAAAATAAATAGTATTTTGTAACTAGAAAAAAATGTTACAAAATCAAGTTACATTTGGTAACAGAATTTTATAATAGGAAAAAAATATTGTCACCAAAAATATTTTGAAGATCAAAATTTATCACTTTTGTAACGACTTTTGATTTTTTGTATCACAAAAATTTGTTACAAAATATTACTTTGAATTGTAACAGTTTCATTTTTTGTTACAAAAACTTTTTGTAACGGGACATACTGCAACGGCCCTCTTTTTTTGTTACAAAATCCTTTTGTTTCAAAATTTTTATTTTTTGTAACAATTTTTTGTGTTACAAATATTGCTTTTTCTTGTAGTGATTATTCATGCCCTTCTTCCGCCTAAAGTTACGTTTAACTAACATTCATGGATCAAAATCAGGGAGATTTTGATTCCTTTGATTACCACATCCAGAGTTTTGATTCTTTCCATTTTGGTTCTCAATCTTAGTAGATGGTTGGTCTTTGGAAACCATAGGGTTCCCTTCCATGCCAGCTTCCTGGCCCGCCATCTTTCCTGCCGTCTCTTCAGTGCACATATCAAACCTGTGACCATACTTGTCCCAGGAGAAGCAAATTTGGTGCAATTCTTCATATTCAATATAGAGTTCTGATCCAAGTACCGAGATCCTAGGGACAAGTTTTTTTAGTAAGATCAATTTCGACACAAATTCTAGCAAAGCGGCCTCTAGAATGGATCAAAGTCGACCGGTCAATTTTGAGCATGTGTCCAATAGTAGACCCAACTCTCCATAGAAACTTATGGTTATAGAACTCAATAGAAAAGTTTGGTATCCGAATCCAGGCAGCAATTTTCCTCACTTCTTTCTCAGATTCCAAGAAAAAAGGTCGCCATCTTTGCACAATGAGATAGTGTCCGGAAATCATCCAAGGTCCTTCCATTAAAGCATGAGAATAGTCTTCCACATCTAAAAGTGAACCAAAAAATAATCACAATCCATATCAATAACATTAATAGAACCTTTCTTACCCCAGTCTCTCTTTAGACGTTCCATAAATCCTAGGCCAACTCTTTTGCCCAAGAGCTTGACAAAGAGTAGTGTAGATCTCCATGGTTTACACCACTTATCGAACTCTTCCTTCGAAATAGGTATGGTGGGACAAAGTTTGAACGGTCCTTCTTCTTGGGTATCTTTATCAACATCTTAGTACCATCTATCCTCTGGATCCGATATGTCTTTATTAACCTCTTCCATGTCAATATGCTTATCCTCAATGATAGAGCCCGCCACGGTGAGGAGTGTATCTTTATACGAGGTTTTGGAAACCCCCGACTTATTTCCATCACAAGGACCAGTAACCTCCATGTCCTCACTTGGTTGATTAAGATCAACGCTAGCATGCATTTTCACCTTCTTGGTGCTACGCTTCACCAAGTCTTCTTCCTGCTTAGAAACTCTAGCAGAGCCTTCTTTAGTCATTTTTAAATGATATATTATTTGGAAAACATTCATAGTTAAAACTTGTCAATTTGACCTAATTATTATTGCATGTTAAAACTATAATATCCATGAAGGTTACCAAGTATTTTTTTCAATCATAGCCATGCCTTATTTCTGTCGACTTCACCGTCTTTGTCAACACTAACACAACCCATTTTATTGGATGATTAATTTTTTTTGCCAAAATATTTACTAGTTAACACACAATCAACATTACTGCCTTGCTGTTGAAGTAATTTACCTTATTAGATTTTGGAATCCCTATCAAAATAAGTGTTGAAATACAACTTAAAAATATTTTCTAGTTGACATATCAATTTATAATATTAAAAAGTGAAAAAAAAATCAAACTCTTAATTATTCACAACCCATACACCCTTATCCATTATGCTATAACTCGGTCTTTATTATATACTATGAGTCATAACTCATAATTTTTTGTCTTAATTCTAACTTAATGACTATCATTACTAATTTAATGACCAACAGTCATAACATCAATTTTTATTCATCAATCCTTTATCTATAGAAGACACCTTCTATAACTCAATAAAGAAACATACTCAATTAATTTCATGATTTTTATATATCTATAAACTATTTATGAATATTCTATATTCATAAAATTCTTATATCTCTTAAATACTTATTAACTTGAGCGTAAGAGTATCTTTTGCAGATATCTATCCTCCATATTTTTTCTTAGCAAAGTATACCTCCTGTACTGTACCCCTAAGATCTCAGATAAAATCGGGTCATACCTCGGCACAACGGCTCTATCCCAACAGAACGCTCCCCACAATCTCGGAAGGAAATCAGTCACCAGAATCTCGGATGAAATGAACTATTAAACTCCACACCAAGCTATAAAACGGGGCATGGCATTAATGATAAAACACACACAAAATAATTCATCTAAAAAATAACACACTACGGAACAGTATCTGCAATCGTATACACACTCTTTGCTTAGTTTATTTCTCTACTGACTTGGGCGTCGGAGTCTTTTTTGCAAGTACCACGCTCGGGTCTGAGTTTACGAGGATATTACCGATCCGGCTAAAGCTATCAGGAACACCAAGGTCAACAAGGAGCCGATGTATAGCTCAGAAAGAGTATCCTTGCAAGAATATTTGGCGCCCACCGTGGGGCCGAAAGTTTAACTTCACCCCATCCCGATATTTTAATTTTTATAACCCATCCATATCTGCTTTGTACCCCTTTTTTCTTTGCAGAAAAGGAAGCATGACTAATCACTTGGAGACCCAACAACCTCCTCAAACCAATGCCGATCTCATGGCCACTAACGCCGCTCTCCTAGCAGAAAATCAGCGGATGGCCGAACTGTTAGCAGCAATGCAAAATAACGAATATCAAAAAGTCGATAGCAAAAAAACAAACGCTGATTAACACGAAGAGCATCAGTCAGAGTCCAACGCAAAGACAGGAGAAACACCCCCAAAACCGAAAGACGACGAACCAACCTGTTTTCCGAGGAGATAATGAATTTCAAAATGCCTAAGAATTTTACACTCCCTATGACCCTAATACCATATAAGGGGATCGGAGATCCTAAAGTTCATGTCACGAAATTTGAGTCTATGATGTCAAAACCGAAAGATGACAAACCAACCCGTTTTCTGAGGAGATAATGTATTTCAAAATGCCTAAGAAATTTACACTCCCTGTGACCCTAACACCATATAAGGGGATTGGAGATCCTAAAGTTCATGTCACGAAATTTGAGTCTATGATGTTTCTCAATAGCGACTCCGATCCCATCCTGTGCCGATCCTTTCCCTTTTTTTAGATGGAGCTGCTTTATTATGGTTTTCTAATTTGCCTGTAGGATCCATAACCAGCTTTGACGAGTTCACCAAGATGTTCATCAATCATTTCGCAGCGTCTAAAATCTATGTGAGGGATTTAGACTACCTCAGCACAATCAAACAAGGGCAGCACGAAAGCCTAAAGGATTACATGACACGCTTCACAACAGCAGCCATGAAAATCTCTGACCTTCATCCAGAAGTATAGCTGCATGCCATCAAAAGTGACCTTTGACCTGGAAAATTCCAGGAAGCTATAGCTGTGACGAAATCGAAAACATTAGCGGAGTTCCGAGACAAAGCCACTAGACAAATCGAAATAGAGGAATTGCATGAAACATGAAGGAACGAGAGGCCACCATCACGAAAGGAAGAAGACAAGCCGAACAGGTTCCATAACAAAGATTCCAAAAAATCTTTTAAACTAACTCCAAAATTTGATTCGTATACTAGGTTTAATACCAGAAGAGAAGACATCATTAAAGAGATACTGCACAACAAACTCATAAAGTCACCAATCAAGGCAGGAACATACCAGGATAAAAAATACATGGATAAAAGCAAACATTGCACATTCCACCAAAAGTTCGGTCACATCACTAATGAATGCGTAGTAGCTAAAGACCTACTGGAGAGGTTAGCAAGACAGGGACTACTGGACAAATACGTTAGCTCTAGGAGTCGAAAGGAGCCAACCGAGGACATGAACAAGCCAAACTATGCCTTGGATCACAAAGAAAAAGGAACATGACGTGGCCCGATAGAGACCCCTGCCTCCAAGGGAGTCATAAACTACATATCAGGTGGTTTCACTGGAGGAGGAATCACTAACACAGCCAGGAAAAGAAGTTATCAGACTATGATGACAATAGAAGGGTCTCATCAAAACCAACCAGTCCTAACTTCAGCTGCCCACATCAGTTTCAATACTGACGACTTTAAATCACAGATGCCAAATCTAAACGACCTAGTGGTGATCTCGGTGCACATGGGAGAACTAACCATAAAGAAGGTCCTGCTCGATCCAGGAAGCAGTGCCGATGTCCTATTCTACTCCATATTAAAAAAGATGCAGCTAAGCGACAAGGTGTTGCAACCATCAGGAGGAGAATTGGCAGGGATCTCAGGTGAAACAATCCCTATATCAGGTTATGTATGGTTAAGAATAACACTGGGAGAATCCTCAAATTCCAAAACACTAGACATCCAGCTCCTGGTAGCGATTGTGTTAGCCCTTACAATATCATTTTAGGACGCCCGTCCCTTAACTCTTTTGGAGCTATTGTCTCTATCATTCATCTATGTTTCAAGTTTCCTTTGTAGGATAACACAATGGCGACGGTCCATGCTGACCATAAAGAAGCTAGACAATGCTACAATGCGAGTTTGAAGAAAATCACAAAGGAGGCCTTTCCGAGAATCCATTCTGTATACAACTCGGAAAGCATTCCCACCCTGGCTGAAATGGACCCCAGGGACAACAACAGTCGCCCCTCCCCAACGGACGACCTGGAAAAGGTACAATTGGTGAAACAAATCAATATACTAATATCGGTTCAACTTTTTCTGCAGAAACGAAATAACACTTGGAAGGCAAATTAAAGGCCAATGCCGACCTGTTTGCCTGGACCCCTACTGACATGCCAGGGATTGACCCGAATTTCATATGCCACAAATTAGTGGTCAACCCTAATGCACGACCTATAAGACAAAAGAAACGTAACCTGGGCACGGAAAGAAGAATTGCAGCAGCAGTAAAAACACAAAAACTACTTGATGCAGGTTTCATCTAATAAATTCGCTTTCCTCATGGCTAGCAAACGTGATTATGGTTAGAAAAAGCTCGGAAAAATGGCGGATGTGTGTAAACTTCACAGATCTAAACAAGGCTTCCTTAAAGGACTCCTACCTGTTGCCGAACATTGACAGACTAGTAGACGACACCTTTGGATACCAAGTACTAAGTTTCATGGATGCCTACTCTGAATACAACCAGATACAAATGCACCCAGATGACGAAGATAAAATAGCGTTTATAACTGACCAAGGTAATTTTTGCTATAAGGTAATGCCTTTTGGCCTAAAAAGAGCAGGAGCGACTTATCAAAGGCTGATGGACAAAATATTTAAAAATCAAATCGGACGGAATATCGAAATATACGTCGATGATATGGTCGTCAAATCCAGCTCAGAGAAACAACACCAAGCCGACCTTCAGGATATTTTCCAGCAACTCCGAGCTTATAATATGAGACTAAACCCAAAAAAGTGCGCATTTGGCGTATAGAAAGGCAAATTCCTCGAGTTTTTGTTAACAAACCGAGGAATAGAAGCAAACCCTGACAAATGTCAAGCAGTCCTAAACATGTATTCACCAAAGACGATCAAAGAAGTGCAACGACTCATAGGTTGCCTAGCAGCCCTATCCAGATTCATGCCAGCCGCAGCAACCAGATCCTATCATTTCTTCAAAACCATGAAGAAGTAAGATAAATTCGCTTGGATAGAAGATTGCGAAAAAGCATTTTCTGAATTCAAACATATCTTGGGGTCACCACCTATACTCAAGAAACCGGAGCAAGGTAAACCACTCTTTCTATTTCTTTCAATTTCCACTAACACTATCAGTTCTATGCTTGTAATAGAAACAGGAAAAGAACAACACTCGATGTATTTTGTAAGAAAGTCTTACAAAATGCCGAGACAAGGTACCCGATGATAGAAAAACTGTCATTCGGTCTAGTAATCACTGCTCGGTGTTTGAGGCACTATTTTCAAACACACCCAATCATAGTTCAGACAGGTCATCCTCTACGACAAATACTATCAAAGCCGGACTTAGCAGGACGGTTGACCAAATGAGCAATTGAGCTCTCTGAATTCGATATATCATATCAATCACGAGGATTGCCTAAAGCACAGGCATTAGCCGACTTCATTTCAAAGTTCACGGATAAAGAAGAACATATCAAAACATGGAAATTATATGTGGACGGAGCATCAAATGAAAATGGATGTAGAGCAGGAATTGTCCTGAAAGACAACAGTGGAGTCCAAGCCGAATAGTCAATCAAGTTTCTTTTTGAAACAACCAACAACCAGGCCGAATATGAAGCTCTACTAGCAGACCTAAAGTTAGCCAAGGAAGTAAGGATCTCCAGCTTAAAAGTACACTGTGACTCACTCCTCGTGGTACAACAGGTAAACGGTCACTTTCAGGTACGAGATTCACTTTTAGAAAAATATCTAAACTCGGTCAAAACCCTAATGAAATTTTTTCAAAGTTTTGAAATACTATATATACCTAGAGAACAAAACTGCAGGGCTGACATTTTATCCAAATTAGCTACATATAGGATAGCCGATCAAATAGACAAAATGCATCACCTTATACTAACAGAATCAAGTTTAGATACAAAATCTGTTTTAAGCGTGTCATAGGAAGAAGATTGGCAAAGCACATTCATTCGCTACTTAAAAAGCGGAGAAATACCAGAAGGTGAAAACCCAAGAACATTCAGATACAAAGCAAACCAGTATACCTTATTAGGGGCCGACCTATACAGGCGAGGTATTTCCCGACCTCTTCTGAAATACCTCGGTCGAACAGAAGCAGAAACAACCATGAACGAGCTACATGATAGAATCTGCGGATACCACATTGGAAGTAGGAACCTAACTACAAGAATACTCCGAGCAGGAAACTTCTGACCGACATTGAGAAAAGATTACAGAGATAAGGTACAAAATTGTGATGCATGTCAAAGATGTGCAACGCTCATCGACAACCCAGCCAAGCTTTTACATACCTCAAATGTTAGCTGGCTGTTTCACAAACGGGAAATGGACATACTCGGACCATTCCCAATCTCAACAGGACAGGTAAAATTCCTTCTGATAGCTGTCGATTATTTCACAAAATGAATAGAAGCACAGCCTCTTGCAAAAATTACAGCCAAAAAGGTAAAAAATTTCATTTGGAAATCAATTATATGTAGATTTGGTTTACTTAGAGAAATCGTATCTGATAATGGCAGACAGTTTACAGATAAAAAGATCGCGTCATATCTAACCGACCTACATATTAAGCACCGTTTTTCCTCCGTCGAACACCCACAAACCAATGGGCTCGCGGAGGCAGCTAACAAAGTTATCTTGCAGGCCTTAAAAAAGAAATTAACAGATGGTAAGGGACGATGGGCCGAGCATATACCAAAAGTGTTGTGGAGTTATAACACATGCCACACAACAACAAATGAAAGCCCATTCCGACTAGTATATGGTGCAGACTGCATGATACCTCACCAGACTAAGGCATCAAGCCATGCAAGCAATCTATGTAAGTATGAAATGGTCAGGTACTCTTTTTTCTGATCAGGAGGTTTTATCCCTAAGGAGGGTTTTACTCGGATAGGTTTTAACGAGGCCGACCACTTCATACCTTCCTTAAACGTCTCATTCGTATATCAATAAATATCACATTCAGCTCAACTATCTATGCTTCAAACAATACTAAATACATATCAATCAAACTGACAAGTCAGCATTGGAAATCAAGACCATCTAACAAATCGAACCGACCACATAAGTCAAAAACGCCAATTCAAAATATCATCAAACAAAGATAAAAATCTATCCAAAACTATTACCAAAATCAACATCTATTATCTAACTAGCACACAAAGGCTAGAATTAACATCCATACATATAAGAGCTTTTTATAAAGTATTATAAGCAGTCAAAACCGACACCAAAATGGTCAGACAACACAAGTCCAAAATATTCCGATCAAATCGGAAAGCTACAAAACTAAAAATACAAACGTCTTTCAAGAATGAGGAGGAATGCTCTCAGCCTGCTCCTCGCCAACCTCATCATCAGCAAGTTCACCATTAACAACAATTTTTTCCACATTGAGTTTCCTTACATCAAAGTTTGGGAAAAACAAATGAGACTTGGCTGACGGCACGATCAAACCCAGCTATGAACATATCCATCTTTTCCTCCTCAAGCTCGTTAAGACAAGCAGTCATTTCACCCTTGGTTTTATCATTCTCCTTAACTTCAACTTGCAGCAATCTAATTTGTTCCTGGAGGTGGCCAACTTCATCCTCCTTCTCCTTGATCTTTGCGGTCACGTCAACAACAACCTCTTCCCTTTCCTTCAGCAAACGCTCAAGAGACAACTCCTTTTCAACCACTACCTGTTGCTCCGAACCCAACAACTCAGTAGCACGACCAACACACAACAGTCGAGAAGCAACAATTTGCAGAGACAACAATATAACCAATCAAAACACTCTATAGGGACGAAAAAAGGGAATAAAGAGAAAATCCAACCTGAATAAATTTGCCCATCCCCTCGACTCCAGTCCAACGTATGTGACCCATATCTCCAAAATATTGGGATACACGATCTGTGATGACTTGCATCATCTACCCTTCTTTCTTGCATAAAAAGGACCACAAAAGAGCATAATCTCGTTTGATCATTGCAATTCATGCAATATTTGATGAATAGTATAGTACATTGCTTTGAAATGAGTTTGTACTGAATTTCAGGTGAAAAAGACATAAAAAATGGGAAGAAAATAACAAAACAAGCTGGGCGTGTGAAACTGGCGTGCCACTTGGAGCAAACGCCACAAAAGTGCACCAGCGTGGCACGCCAGTACTGAAGTCCATAGGGGATTCTCAAGCATTTACATAGGCGTGGCACGCCAGAAACTGGGCGTGGCACGCCGGTACAGATTTCCAAAAAGCAACAATGAAGGCCATTAAAGGGGCGTGGCACGCCAGGTTGGGCATGGCACGCCTAGCCCATCACTTACTAAAGGGCGTGTCACTTGGTGTCAAAGGCGTGGTACGCCAGCTTCAAAAGTCACTTGGGCGTGCCACTTGGAGTCAGGCGTGGCACGCCAAGCTTAAGAAACCCACAAATGAATGGGCGTGCCACTTGGGCAGCATGGCGTGGCATGCTAGTACAAGATTCCAGAGGAGAATTTGAAGGCTAAAAAGGCCTGGGCGTGCCACTTGAGGTCGAAGGCGTGGCACGCCAAGCTCTCACCCTCACTTGGGCGTGCCACTTGAGCATCTAGGCGTGGCATGCCAATGTACAAGAAAACCAAAGCAAGGGCTGGGCATGCCACTTGGTATCGAAGGCGTGGCACACCAGCTCAAAAGTCTCACTATGGCGTGCCACTTGCATGTTGGGCATGGCACGCCAGCTAATGGAACCAAGGCAAAATGAAGGGCGTGGCACGCTGGTTATATTTTCCAGAGAGGAAGTTAGGAGGCCAACCATAAGGGCGTGCCACTTGGTATCGAAGGCGTGGCACGCCAGCATCCATCCTCGACCCAGGCGTGCCACTTGAGTCTCAGGCGTGGCACGCCATCATCACCAATTAACCAAGAAAAGGACTGGGTGTGCCACTTGAATGTTGGGCGTGGCACGTCAGCGAAGGAGCCAAGCACACAAATGGGCGTGGCATGCCAGATCCTGGGCGTGCCACGCTAGTTCAACTTTCCAGAGAGATGGATCAAGCACACAGCAAGGGCGTGGCACGCCAGACCCTGGGCGTGCCACGCTAGTTCAATTTTCCGAAAGCAAGAAGAAGAGGGAGAAGACCTGGGCGTGCCACTTAGGCTCGAAGGCGTGGCACACCAGGGAGGCTAATGAAGGAGGGCGTGCCACTTGAAGAGCTAGGCGTGGCACGCTAAGCCAGAATCAGAGGAAGGCGTGGCACGCTACTAAAGCGCCAGCCACACGCCAGCTGGGAGATCACGTTTATTAAGTTTCTTTTCCCTCCAAATTGTAATTTTCTTTTCACTTTTGTTTTTTCTTTTATTTTGAGAGTTAGGAGTAGTATAAATAACCTCAAGAAGTACTGAGAAAGGGGTTAAGCAGTTAGAGAGAGCTTTTAGTTTTACTTTTCACTTCATCTTGAGTACTTTTCTCTAAACTATGAGTAGCTAAATTCCCTCTCATTGAGAGAGGGAGCTTTGTTGTACTTGATGGATTAATGATAGTGAATTTCTTCTTCTTTTCATCTTCTCTTTGATTTGCTAGAAGGAATTTTGTTTTTCATGCTTAGTGTTCAATCATCTTGGAAAAGAGATTGAATGCAAAATGGGTTTCATGGGAACCTTGGAAAAGGAAACATGAAACCATGCTAGAAATCCCTTCTCACACTTGAGTAGAATCTGGGTTTGGTGTTTGGATATGGTGACATATAATCCTCCCTCTATTTGGACCTATGATGATGTATGGTATAATCAGGGACCAAGCATATCTCTCTTCATGAGCAATTAGACCAAGGAATTGGCTATTGATCAAGATCTGAGAGATTGAGTCACCAAGGGATTGGGACTCAATCAATCATGATTGCCAAGAGGTCAATGAGTTGCATGATTGAAGAACATATAAGCTGAATTTAATCCAAAGAGACAACATCTCCCAATCTCAATGAATTTCCCTTATTCTCATCTACCACTTTCTTTATAGCTTTCGTTTACATTTTGCAAATCCCCATCCCTGTTTATAATTCAGTCATTTATGTTTCTGCCCTTTACATTCTT
Source organism: Arachis ipaensis (assembly GCF_000816755.2). NCBI lineage: Eukaryota > Viridiplantae > Streptophyta > Magnoliopsida > Fabales > Fabaceae > Arachis > Arachis ipaensis. Next base: position 110,691,987 of record NC_029790.2, on the reverse strand, counting down.
GCCATTTCTATTCCTGCACTTTACTGCTTTTCTTTATAATTCAGTCATTTACGTTTTTGCCCATTTAAAATTCTGCAATCACAATCTATTCTGTTAGCTTAACTAATTCACTAATTGATTAAAATTGCTCAAATCTACCAATCTCTGTGGATACGATCCCACTCCACAGTGGGTTATTACTTGACGATGATTTTGGTGCGCTTGCCAAAAGAGCAGATTCATAATAAAAAATTTTATGGGGTGTGAATTCTAGACTCATCAAGCTGCAAGCTCGAAAATCAAAAATTGGTCGCTCCACAGAGAATAAGAGTTCGCCCCAGGAATAAAACCATGCAATTTTCGTTGCCTTTCAAAAACAGACTTCACAGCAACACTTTGGTCACCTTCCGAGATCACTTCCAAGGAATTTTTCGACTCAGTTTTTCTCCTTTTTTGAGAAGGAGGAGGCTGAGCAGCGGAAAAAACGGCATCCCCATCTGTCTCTTTCACAACCCCAGAAGTACTACCACATTTCTCACCTTTCTTTTTCAAATACGCCTGAAACTTAGCAGCATTCAAATTCGGAACCCTACTACCTACCACAACAAAAAGCAGAAGGTGAACAAATACACAATCAGACAAAATCAAAAAACATAAAAACAAAATTACCTATATACAATTCCAGCCTTTCCATGTCATTTTCCTCTTCATATCTCAATAAATTTGGAATAGACAAACATTCCCGAGCAGCAAAGTGTTCAATTAAAAACTCTAACAAACAGTCCTCTTCCTCACTTCTCTCACTAGTTTCGAGGATTTGCAACGGTTTCGAACACCAATATAAAGAAAATTTTTCTATCATCTCGTCATCTAAATAAAAAAGATATTCAGATTCTAAAGAGCGAACCTTCACAAACATCGATTTAAAGTTTTTAAAAGAAGATTTACACAATAAGAAGAGAGAGCGGCCATGGAAGCCACTTAGAAACACCTAAAGCCCTTTACGAACCCCTTTCGATTGAAACAAAGAAAAGAAAACATTCAGAGAAGGGGGAGACTTCAGAAAACTCATCAGACATTCAAATGCACGCAAAAATGCCCAGGAATTTGGATGCAACTGCGACGGAGCACAGTTCAGCTGAGTCAAAACTTTACATTCAAAATCTGAAAAATACATATAAAAATATAAAAATAACCCCAGTCCCCTCTCTTCTCACAAACCCTCTCCTCACTAGAATAGGGAAGAAATTCAATACGAACGCCAGAACCCCCTTAACAAACTTTGGGGCTTCTAAAACAAGAAGTGACTCATGATCACAGTATGACGACGCACGAGTCTTCACATCAACATGGACCCAATGATAAGGGTTCTCTTTATTTACTTTGACAACTTTCACCTTTTCTTTCTCTTTTTCTTTAGCCATTTTTTCAGAAAATAAACAGAGAAAAAGAAATGAAAGGAACACTGAGAAGACGAGAAGACATTTAGAAGAGGAGAAGACTAACCTCTGGAAGACATGTCTTCTCACACTTATCAAATTTTTGCAAACTGAAGTCGTGTCTCGTGTTTTCCAAAACAGCACAAGTTTAATTACAACCCACTATTCTAGTAGGAAGTTGAAACAATAATTACGCGCCCAATGCAAAATGGTCCGGCTCCTTCACAGCTAAGCGCAAATTTATTGCAGCCCAATTCACAAAGCAAAAACTTTTTTCAAAAAGCATTTTTTATTTGTATATTTTTTGAAATCCATTTATTTTTTAGCCCAAGCTTAAAACGCGCGTTGAGCTTGGGGCTTCAGTATTCTACCTCAAAATGCCGAGGTATAACTCTAAAAAAAAAACTCAACTTGCTGAAACTATATCAAGTCAAGCTTGGGGGCTGTGTACTGTACCCCTAAGATCTCGGATAAAACCGAGTCATACCTCGGCACAACGGCTCTATCCCAACAGAACGCTCCCCACAATCTCGGAAGGAAATCAGTCACCAGAATTTCAGACGAAATGAACTATTAAACTCCACACCAAGCTATAAAATGGGGCACGGTATCAATGATAAAACACACAAAATAATTTGTCTCAAAAACAACACACTATGGAACAGTATCCGCAATTGTATACACACTCTTTGCTTAGTTTATTTCTATACTAACTTAGGTATCAGAATCCTTTTTGTAGGTACCACGCTCGGGTCTGAATTTACGGGAATATTATCGATCTGGCTAAAGCTATCAGGCACACCAAGGTCAACCAGGAGTCGACGTATAACTCGAAAAGAGTATCCTTGCAAGAACACCTCCTATAAAAAAAATAATAAATTCAATTTTTCCTAAAACGAGATATACCTCAAAGCTGTTACCAACAAGTATACATCCTTAATTTATTTATTTTGTCCTTTCCCTTTGTCTTAGCTCATGTGCCACAAGACACAAGTCCAAAATAATGGTTATTAATTAAGAGTGGCTTAAGAATGGGTAACTTATTGATCTAGGTATTTAATTAGTTCATCATTTAGTGGTTTAGTCTATGATCGAATAACTTATTAATAATCATCATCCCGTAATTAACTACTCTTCATAACCATTATTGTGTGGTTGTCTAAAGTGCAGTGGTTTGACATAGTTGAATTAAAAGCTAAGGACAAGTAGTGGACAATGATAGTTATAATTAACATTTCCCCCCTCCATGATTATCTTGCACACTCTTCTTCAATTCATATATATAGTTTCGTCTGTGTTTATCAATGAACACTTGATGATGAGGTTAATAAGCAAAAGTCAAATCATTAGTTTCAAATAATTGGGCTACTAGTACATATTGTCAAACACAATTGACATTGCATACATAAAACCTATTATATTTACAATAAAATTGATTCGATATAATGTACAATGAGTGTTAATAAAATTGAGTAATGTAGACAATCTAATTAACTTGATGCAATTATTTGTAACTCTGATTTCAGAAGTTAAACTCTTGATCATAAAATTATATAACGACAACTCAATTGTTATTACTCTAAGATTCTTTTATAAATGAATATTAATAAAATAAA
>NC_029790.2:110682324-110688903 GCF_000816755.2 Arachis ipaensis | reverse complement strand
AGAAAATATATATGTATATAACTATTTTCAATTCATAATAAATCTCATTTCAATTTTTCTTTTATATTCATAAATAAATATTCATTATTATTAACAATAAATAATTAAATTATTTAATTAATTAAAATGTATATTATTATAATTATATTACAAAGTAGAAAAAGAAAAGTAATACGTTCACATTGTTTATGGGCTCGTCACATCATCATATTTATAGTGGATTTGTCACTTTTTTTTGCTTTCTCTCAACCTTCTTCTTCATCTACCACTTGTCCCACAACATTTCCAATCAACCTTTTTCTTTGTATACTGCATTTATTTTTCTTCTTCCTTTATTTATTTATATTATTTATTTTTCTTTTCCAAATTTTCTCTGTTCTCCAATTTCTTCTCCCTGACAGAATTGCATGATTTCGATGCAATGGTGAAACAAACAGGGCCAGAGAGCAAACAAGGCCATTGTTCATAAACATGCCATTGATGGTTCATGTCTCCAAATTTGTTTAGCCTTAAAGGTGCAATGCTAGGATTTACTCTGTTAACTGTTTGTTGGAAAAGGGTCTCACTATTAAGTCATTCATAGTAAATCTGAACAGTATGTCTAAGATTTTGATTCTTAAAAAGTTTAAATTAGACACTTTAATTCTCAACAAATTTAATACTTTAAAGATTTTTGAGATAGATTAGTCCCTCTAAAAATACTTGTCAGTCTAATTTTTTTATAATAAAATTTGTTAGGAACTTATTTATCTATTACATATATTAAAAATAATAAAAAAACTTATTTATCTATTACGTATATTTTTATAAAAATTTATTAAAAATTAAAATGTCTAATTTAAAATTTATTAAGAACTAATTTAAGTATATACTACTCTAAGTTTTATTATTCTTAGTATACTAAAAAAATGGTTTTGTCATTTGTTACCATTGAGAAGTTTTACGTTAATTATATATGGTCTATAGTAGCGATTATTACAATAACCATGATACTTATACAATTTTGACAATTCTTAAGATCACACTCTTTTATATTTTTGTAACATTTTTAACTTTATTTTTTTTAGTTAGATATCTTAAGAGTTGTTTCCAACGGTTATAGCCTTGTACGAATAACATTTTTTTTTTAAAACAGTGTGAGAGTAATTATAAGGTCCCTAATTAATAAAATACAGAAGGTTCGAGAAGGTGAATATCAATTATCATTGGAATAAATAGAACGGATTAAAAATTTTGTTACCAAATCTCACAAAAAGTCATACTAACTATTTTGTGGAAAATTACCCTCAGCAGCTGAGCTCCTCACCAATTTTTGTCTCCTATCACAAACCACAAACCTCAAACTTGCATGCATGTGCTTTTTTCCCTGTAATGCTTTTACATTTTTAACGACTTTATCACTGCATTGAACCAAGTGATGAAGAATCCAACGCATGAAAAAGTGTAGTTTCATGAGAATAAATCCTGCTGCTGATATCTGTGTTTTTTGTCTGGACATAAGCACTTCAAAATGCTTATCACCTTTAAATATAAATCTGAACATGGCTAGCTCAAATGGTTAGAATTTTTATTCTAATTCTACTCCAATTTGTTAATATAGAAATTAATTTGGATAGTGTTATGATTATTAATTAATTTTATTGGCAGATGATCTGTTTTTTTTATGAAAAAAACACGACTGTTCATAAACTTTATAAAATTTAGGTCTCCAATTCTGAACACATAACAAAACAAACATATTGTGATTTCATCTGGTTCTGTGATTCAAAAATTGGAAGTTTCAAATTAAATAAAAAAATTTATTGGCAATGACTGGAGGTACGTAAATTATTGGTTTTATAAAAATATTTAACATGTGGTATAAAGCAAAATTGTCTCTAGCTTACCATTTTAAAATTTAATTACTGTGTATTATTTTGATAATTTTTTTTTTAAAAAATATATAGTATGAATTTTGGAATAAGTAACCATTGAAACTTTTGAAACTGAAATTGACGCACCATAAGAAGTCAAAAGGAATTCTCCAAATTTGTGTCATAGTTGTTCTTCATAGTGGCATGATTTTCATAGATTTTCTCATTTTTTAATTAAAAAAAAAAAGAAAGGAAAGATGCTGGAAGAGAGAAAACAGATGGATTTTGTTTATTATATAATATTGAATGCTTTCTAGTTTCACTAAAAAAAATTTTCAAATTTTGGTAGGAGTGAAATTTGAATTTGGATCTTCTAAATATTGACAAAATAGGTGTTTACCAGATCATCTTCACTTTTGATATTATTCATGTTATTGAATTTATTTATTTAATGATTATATTTGCATGCAATATAAATTCTTTCGCTGCATATTATATTGTGATTAATATATGATTTATTGAGAAGTAGCCACAGCATCCTTGATAATAATTATATTTAAAAAAATTACATAAATATTAATATGATATATTTGTAGTTGTTGTGAATTATATAGTGAACTTATCCACAGAAATTTATTATGTTATTCACATATAATTAGGTTGAAATAAAAAATATTTTTACTTCTTAATTAACCTACAGATATTATGAAGTAGTATTTTATTTTCTAGTTTCAATATTTTAGTTAATATAGTGAATATTATATGTGTTAAAATTTTTGTCCACAAATAAATTTTAATGACATTATAATTTATATTTATTTTGATATGATTTATATTGACATGTATTATCATATGTTGTTTACTCGTTAGCTTAAAAAAAAGACATGATAAAGCACTTATTAAAAAATTTATAAATCATAAGTCTAGAAAGAAGAAAGAAGAAAACTNAGAGTACGCGACTATACCAAATTAGTGTATTGCATTGTATGTATATCACCCATCACACTCATTCTATAACCAATATAATTGGGTTTGGGTCCATTAATATAAATAGGTTTGAATATTAGGCATTATTAAAAAAATATGAATAGGTGTGTTAGAAATTGTAACAAAATGGTGAATACGTGAACTCCGAAATATCTTATGACATCACCCACGTAATGATTTTTTTTTTTTCTATCCCTGATTTTTCTATGCCATTACACACTCCATCACTCGTTTCTATATTTCTTTTTTCAAAAGTTATTATGGATATTGTAACACTCTCACTATTAGAATGACATGTTTTTTATTATGCTATTTTGATAGCAAGAAGTATTACGACGACTTCATATATTTAATAATAAAATAGAAGTCTTTGACTCGAAATCGTATCATTATTCTTTTTAAAAAAGCGGAAAAAGAATACATTTTAGATAAAACAAAACAAGTATATACATGTACAAAACTTCTTACTCAAGTAACTTATACATATTATATACATACAAATTATACAATTCTTATTCCTCTTACATAATATAATATTGATGGCAAAGGGTAAATAAATAAAAACTAAACAACATTATTGACTAATTAAAATGCAATACAACTATTCGTGAGCTTTTTCATCCGTCTCCTGAAAAGATAAAGCTGTAGGGGGTGAGAACCTAACCACACGGTCTCACCACAGAGTTTCAGAATTGTCATAATAAGATATTTAAAGAAAAATCTATTTTTAAACTCAGTGATTATTGTTCGTCCTTTGAATCTTTTAAAAACTAACAACTAGTCATCCAAAAACCTTTTTCGAAAATCAATATTTAAATATCCAGAAATCCAAAACCTTTTTTTTCTTATAAGAAAATCTTAATAAAAAATAACCACACAATCAATCAACATAATCATCAATTCAGCACCAAAGTTCATTCTCAAAAGTAGCACACTAGGACAAACACAGGCAAAACAGACAAGAAAAGTACAAGTTTAGGTAACAGTTATAGCAAATAGCTCAAGTAGCAGTTAATAACAGTTTAATAATTAGGCAAACCAAAATAAATTCAAACCCAAGCAAAGCATACAAATGCATATGATGCATGCCTATCCTATGGCTAATGAGCTCATCTGTCAGTTATACAGCCAACCCGACAAGTCTGGTTTGCTAAACCTTTGGACTGTCCCCGACGCGCATCCCCATGAGTCTATGCATAGTTTTTTCTCATATATATATCAAATTGCTCAATGGAGGTACCATTTCCGGGAATTTATAAGTGTCCAGTCACTCTTACGTCATAGGATCAACAGAGTATCAAGTCTCAACCTGGAACAAGTGGTGGCAAGCCACTGCGTCTACCCAGGAAAACTCGTGTCTCAGATAATTCAAATTCATAAGAAATATGAATAATTCATTCAACATTCATCAATATCTAAGTCATTCTCAATATTATCATCATTCGTCAATCTATATCTCATTTCCAAATTCATTTCAAGAAATCATATTTCAAAATCAATCCTCATCATCCTTCTTTCCATTCTGTTCATCAACGATCCCAATTCAAAACATAATTCTTTCTTCTCTAAATAAATCAATCTTAAAACATATAATGTTTAAAACCAAATCTTTTTAAATAATTACTTCAAACAAAACTTCCAATTTTATAAAATTTCGACAGTATCTCTTCTAAAACTCGAACTCTATCACTCTTTTCGGGACCCATCCAAATATTCCTCAAACTCTTTCTCAACCATTTCCAAATCTCAATCATTTTCCAAAATTCAACCAGTTCTAATATCAAATTATTTTCAAATCCAACCATTTCCAATAATAAATCTTTTTCAAAATTAAACCAGCTCAAATATTAAATCATTTATAAAATCAAACTAATTCAAAATTAAACCTCTTCCAAAATTAATTCATTTTCATATCTTAAATCATTTTCAAAGCTGATTCATTTACATTATCAAGTTAAATTCAAAACCAAGAAAAACCACTTTTCATAATAATCAATTAAATAACTTTTCAAACTAATTTCTTTTAAAAAGTCACACACCACTCAAGCAATCAAGCAATCAGTTATTCAGTCCAGCAAACAACCACATTCATAAGACAATCATAATCACAGACATATGTTTTTCACATTAATATCTATTTATAACAACTCTATAAGATAAAATAAATTTTAAGAAAACACCTACCTCGATAAGTCGAAACACATAAGCCTTTTTCCTCGGCCCGAAAACAACGACAACCGCGACCTCAGCTCCACTCACTTCCGCCACAACAGAAGCAACCTTAATCGCAACGTGTGGCCCCGGAGACTAAATCCTAAAACGTTAACGTCGCAAGAATCTTAACAATATACAACAGAGCAGCGACTAAAAGAGTTCAAAACTGAAACAAGGAATAGCTTACCGTACTAAAGAGGAACGACTAAACCGAGTAGCCGCAACGACAACAACACTCGCTGTAACAACGACTCAGAGCAAAGGCGGAAGCAGCGGGATGGTAGCTTTGACGGCGGCGTACAATAGAGAAACTCGCGGTGATTGTATAACCTGATGTAGACAACCTCAGTAATAACTCACGGTAAACCAACTTAACAAAAAAGAAGATCTGAGGCAAGATTCGAGCTTACCAAGCAGACCTAGGCTTCAGTGGCAGTTTCTGGTGGCAGCGGCGGTGGCGTGGAGCTTCGGCGAGGGCACTGAAACTAACATGCAATGATTGTAACATTTCCAAAAACTCAAAAGAAACGAAACCCAATACTTAAAACCTTACCGGAAGAGTTTTTTCTGGTGACGGCAGAGGGTCTCAGGCGGCAGCTGCGTTCCTTTGTAGCAGAGGCACGACCAAAAGCTCCGGCAGCAGCGGATCTGGTGGCGGTTCAGTTGAAGACGACAAAGGCGACGCCACACGCGCGTCCCCTCTCTTCTCACGAACTCCCTCTCTCTCCTCGGTTTCAATGGCGACAACGGCGGCTCCAAGGCGAACCAACGGCGACGGGTCGGGCTGGACGGACCGGCGGCGACGGGCGAGATGCATATCTCCTCTCCCTGCGGCTGAGCAACCTCGCGCACGTTCTTCCTCTCTCTTCCCTCCGCTCTTCGCGCTCTCTCCCTCCTCTGTGCAACACAGCGGTGCGACGGCAGCTGGATGTGGTGGCAGTGGCACAGCTAGCAGCGGCGGTCTCCCTTCTCCTTCCTCTTCGGATCGCAACTCCCCCTCTTCTCTCCTTCCCCTGCTCCTGTCTCCCCTTTCTTTTCTTTCTTTCTTTCTCTGCTTTTGTTTCCTGAAGCAATTGGGTTTAGGTTTGGGGAAGGGGATGGCGGTGGGGTAGAGGGTTAGGATTATGGCAGTTTAGGTAATTTTAATAAAATTAGGGGTATAGAGTATTAATTAAAAATCCAATTTAATCCTTTATTAAGATCACTATAATTTAAAAATTTTGAGTAGTATATAACAATAATAATTATTTTTCTATATTAAATTAATTAATTTGATTCCATTAGAATTTTTTACTCAATTTTTAGTATTTAATAGTCAATTTGAGAATTTTATTTTAAATATGGATTTTCATAATCAATTCTCGAACTTAAATAAATTCATGTTCTTTATTAGAAATTGGTTGAGATTTGAAAGAATAATATTATTTGTCCATAACTGTTTCTTTTTTTTTAACGTTAGCTTTAATTTTGTCATAGTAACTACACCAGTTGAAAGAACTTTTTAAATTATAAATATTATAAAGAA
>NC_029790.2:110673003-110682291 GCF_000816755.2 Arachis ipaensis | reverse complement strand
TAAAAATTTTCAATTAAGTTCTTTTAACTTTTTTTTAACATTTGTTTTTATATTTAGTGTAGGATGAATTATAAAATATTTCAAAAAAATATATATTTTAGGATTAGTGTATATTTTCTAAAAGATGAAAATTACGAGAATCTAATTAATTTTTTTACTAATAAAATGATTTAATTATTGTTCGGTAGGTCGGGTACCGGACCGATCGGGTGAATGTCCTGATCAACAAAAAGGGGGGAGGTCGTCTGGTCGTACGTCTTCGGGTTGGAGCAGGCGAGGTCCCGAACTCTGTGGATGTGGGGGGGTGTCACCTGCAAAGACACTTCGACGCGCAAGTCAATGAAGTGTGCAGGCGAAAAAGGGATAGAGTCATGTCATGTACCTTGGGGGAAGGGTAGGTCCTTCCCCTTATATACTGTGTCAGAGGTGGGCCCGATAAGGGCAGGCCCACTTGCTCCGAGGTGTGCTCCTCACAGCTGTAACAGAGCTGTCAGGGACGCGTGTCCGGGTCGGCTGCGGGGCGTCCCACCTTCGACCGTTTAGGTCGGGTGGCTCTCGGGTCGGGCCAGCCCGTGAGGGGACTTGGGCCAGGCCGTAACAGTGCCCCCACGCGCTAGTAATAGTCGTAAGAGCTATTAGTGGCGTGTTACTTCTTGTTCCATGCGTCGTCGTCAGGTTGGCCGCCCGTGGGAGGGACGTGCCCCCTTCGCGCGTGTCTTTTGGTTGCTGAGGCAACCGTTCGTCGCTTCGTTCTTTGCGTTGAGCATTAAATTCTCATAATGGGTTGCAAAATCCTGCACGTAAAGATCATTTTGCCCCTGGCCCTTTCGCGCTTTGTGTAGCGGTTTTTAAACAGTTTGTTTCAATTTTTCTTTTTCCATTCTCGCTTCTACCATTTCATTCTTCTGCATCCAGAAAATCCCAGAGCACCCCAGAGCATCCCAGGGCTTCATCCTAGCATCTTTGTGCATTTCTCCTTCTTCCCTCTCCGTTTTTACAACCATTTCAGGTAACCTTTGGTCCTTTCTCTTTTCTGCTTCGTTGTTGTATGCTTGTTATTTGTGTCTTGCTTGATTTTTGTTGTTAGATGACTTTTTAGTGCTAAGTAGATGTGTTGGGGGAGGGGTACCATTCCAGGGTAGGTTTTTAAGTGGCTTGCGTGATAAGTATAGCTTTAGTCATGCTTGATCTTAACTGTTTGAATAGGATGGACATAGTTTCTGGGTCATTCCCGGACTCCCAACCTCATAGACTAATGGAGTGGTATCCCCATTGTAGGTATGCCTCGCGTCGTCTCCCGGGCTTCTGTTTCCGCCGTGAACTATGATCCCTACGCTTGGGTGACCTCAGATGTGAAGGACTCGCCAAATCAAATGGATTTGGAGGAGTTGACGGAATTTCGGCAGGCCGGGTATCTTTGCGGGGGGACAGACGAGGAGGCCAATTATGAGACCTTCGTTCCTGCCCCCAACGAGCGGTTGTACGAGATCAATTTTTGCTCTTCTCGGGTTGCCGACTGGATTTGGTTTTACAAAGCCATGTTCACCCAGGTCGGCGTTTGCATTCCGTTTTCCGATTTCCAGATGTCGCTTCTTAATCGGATATCCGTGTTGCCGTCACAGCTCCATCCGAACAGCTGGGCTTCTATCCACTGTTTTGAGATGGTTTGTGAATATCTCGAGTTGCTGGTGTCGGTGGATGTCTTCCTCTTCTTCTTCAACCTTACCAACCCCTCCAGACAAAGGAAGGCGAGGAAAGGGTTCCTGTCCTTCTGATCTGCCCAAGGTCGGAGGGTATTTGGCCTGTTCGAGGACTCCTATCATGGGTTCAAGGACAAATTCTTCAAAGTTCGCCCCGTTAAAGGTCGCCATCCCTTTTGGTTGTCGTTAGAGGGGGAACGCCTCATCCCGACGTATTGGAGCTTTGGGGCGGGGTCTAATTCTTTCATTAAGGTGACCTACAAGGGAATGTCCCCTGTAAATAAGAGGATTGCCGATGTGTTATTTGCTCTTTTTGGAAAGCCTTATGGGTGAACGGGAGTCCGCCAGGAGTTATATTTGTGAGCTGTTTTGTCTTGTACTTTTGCATTGTTTGTTATTTAATTTGCTCTTCCCGACTTCACGACTAATCGTATTTGTTTCTCTGTTGTAGTGGAGATGTCTGCTTCGGTGACTGGACTCGAAAATTTGGTCAAGACCTTCTTAGAGGATAGCGATGAGGAGAAGGCTGACGAGAAGGATGCTGGGAAGCCGAAAGGCCCTTCCGGGGAAAAGGAGAATCAAGTTGTACCTTCCCCCCGAGACGTCGAGACGTCCGATAAGAATTTCGTCGGGAGGCAGGCTTCTCCCGCTCCCGATGAGACGGCCAGTATTGAGCAGTCGCCCCCTACTCAGCGGGAGCATGATGATATGAAGCTTGTCCCCACTCCCAAAAGACGAAGGGCATCTTCCAGCCCGGAGGGGGCTCTCACCGTGATGGAGAGGAACTTCGACGCTGGGGCCTTTATTGATAATCAACTGATTCCCGGTACGGAGGATCACTTCCTTGGAACCGAACTCACGGGGCAGGCGAGGTTGATGTATCGTACCCTTCTCCGTGGGGCGGTGATAGCTCGGAAGGCCGAGTTCGAGTTGTTGGGCATGCAGGCGTTGCGAAGGAAGCTCGATACTGCCACCCAGGCCAACAACGAATTCAAGGTCCAGGTTGAAAAGCTTCAAGAGCAATTGGCCGCGGCGGAGAGGGGGCGCAAGGATGCCGAGGAGAAGGCTGCGTCCTTTGAGAAAAAAATGAATGCCTCCGACGCCACCGTCTCCCGTTTAACCGAGCGGAAGATGACTCTAGTGAGCCAGCTCAATGCCGCGCAAGGTCGGGTGGTCGTTGCGGAGAAGGAACGTGACGCGGCCGTCTCATCGACTGAGGCTGCGCGAGCCGAGGCGGAAGAGTTGAAAAGGAAATACAAGGCGGTCAGGGAGCAGGGAAAGAACGCAATCTTTATGACCGAGGAGGCTCTCAAGGCCTAGGTGAAGGTCGTGGTTCCAAAATTCGACACGTCGGCTATTGGAGTCTTCAAAACAATCCAGGACGGCAAGATTGTCGATATGCCTCGGAAGTGAACTCTTGTAACTTGCGCTTTTGTTTCCTTGTAGAATACTTGTTGAAACCGTTAACTTTTATACTTTAGTGGTCGCCTGGTCGGCTTCTAATTATCGCCTTTATCTGTTTTGTTTAGTAGCGTTTTGTTTTGTTACCGTTTTTTCGGTGTGAACTTATTGCTTGTGTCCGTTCTGCCGTTATGTTGGTAACTCAGGCGAAACCGTCTTGGTCTTATTATCGCGGCCGTTTGTTATGGCTTTGACGTGTTTGGCTCTCGGGGTGATCAATCCCGGGTTGCCGTATCGTTGTCCCGTTTGTCATTCGATACATATTGGGGAATAGTAGATAGGAGAATTTGGACAAGTAAAAAGTAGTCATTAGCTAGACAGTTCTTTGAACACGGTAGGTGTTTAATGAGAGTAAATAATTGGAAATTAACATTTGATAAGATTAAACACCTATCTAACTCGCTGGGCCGCTTGGCTAATGTGCTCAAGCTACGAGTAGAATCTTCTTAGGTTACCTGCGTTCCATGTTCTCGGGATTTCTTTGCCGTCGAGACTTTCCAGCTTGTAGGCGCCTTTGCCAAGCACTTCTCTGACTCTGTAGGGGCCTTCCCAGTTTGCCGCCAGTTTTCCTTCTCTTGGGGACGGCGGCCCGATGTTGTTTCATCGTAGGACGAGGTATCTTTCCTCAAATTCCCTTCTGAGGACCTTGGTGTTGTATCGCAGGGCTATCCTCTGTTTCAGCACTACCTCTGACAAATGGGCCATCTCTCTGACCTCGTCCACCAGATCTTTGTCCACTGCTTCTTCTACTCCGGCAAGGAATAGCCGCGGACTCGGCTCTCCGATCTCCACAGGTATCACGGCTTCGACCCCATATGTTAAGCGAAAGGGAGTTTTCCCGGTGGAGCTTTGCTCGGTTGTCCGATAGAACCAGAGAACCGAGGCGAGCTCGTCGGCCCACGCGCCTTTCTTGCTATCTAAACGCTTTTTAAGACCCAGTAAGATGATCTTATTTACAGATTCCACTTGCCCGTTTGTTTGGGGGTGTTCGACTGAGGAGAACTTCTGTTTTATCCCCAAGCCGATGAGAAACTCTGCGAACTTCTTGTCAGTGAATTGCGTCCCGTTATCTGAGATGACGATTTCCGGGATGCCGAAGCGAGTTATCACCTGCCTCCACATGAACTTCCTACAATTGGATGAGGATATGCTGGCAAGCGGTTCAGCCTCTATCCATTTGGTGTAGTAGTCGATGACAACTATGAGGTATTTGACCTGTCCTGGGCCAATTAGGAAGGGTCCCAAGAGGTCGACTCCCCACTGTGCGAAGGGTCGAGTGGACGTTAGTAAACTCAGCTCGGAGGCTGGCGCTCTGTGGAAGTTGGCGTTTTGTTGACACTTTGCGCATTTCCTTATAAACTCCTTGGAGTCATTCATCATGGTCGGCCAGTAGTACCCAGCTCGGATGAGCTTCCTTTCTAGGGCTTTGCCCCCGATACGGTGGCCGCAGCACCCCTCATGGACTTCTCTGAGAACGTAGTCCGTCTGGTCGGGGTGCAGACACTTCAGCAAAGGTTGGCTGAGTTCCTTTTTGAATAGCTGATCCTGTATGATCGTATATTTGGCGGCCTCCCTTCTTATCGCTTTGGCATCCTTCTCGTCCTGGGGGAGTTTGCCGTTTTCCAAGAAGTCAGCGATGGGGTCCATCCAAGAAGGGGCTGATTTGGTCAGGTGGAGGGCAACTGCTGGCTCTTTCGTGATGCCCTGGATGAGGGAGCGGTTGCCGGTTCCAGGTTTTGTGCTCGCCAGCTTGGATAGGAGGTCAGCCCGTGTGTTCCTCTCCCTGGAAATGTGTTGGACCGTGACCTCTTCAAATTGTTTGCCCAGCTCTTTGACCTTCTCTAAGTACTTCTGTAGTAATGAATCTCTGGCTGGATAGCTCCCGTTCACTTGCGAAGTGATGACTTGCGAGTCACTGCATATTTCCAACCTCTTGGCTCCGACTTCCTGGGCTAGAACTAAACCCCCTAGGAGGGCTTCGTATTCTGCTTGGTTGTTTGATACGGGAAACTCAAACTTAATCGATTGTTCATAGACGACTCCTGCCGGACTTTCTAAAATGATCTTGGCGCCCCCAGACGTCTGGTTGGAGGCTCCATCTACATGGAGCTTCCACCGTGTGTCCGTGTCCTCCGTTGGATTCCCAGTTACTTCCACCAGGAAGTCGGCCATTGCTTGCACCTTAATCGCGTGTCGGGGTTCGTAGCCTATGTCGTATTGGGATAGTTCGATGGCCCAGGTCATCATTCTTCCCGCTAGATCGGGCTTTTGGAGCACCTGACGAATCCCCTGGTCCGTTTTCACGACCACCTGGTGACTCTGGAAGTATTGTCGCAATCGGCGGGAGGAGACCAGAAGTGCCAACGCCAGCTTCTCTAGCTTGCTGTATCTGAGTTTTGCCCCTTGCAGTGCTCTACTCACAAAGTAGATCGGTTGCTGGGCCTTCCCTTCTTCCCGTACCAATACCGTTGTGAGCGCCCCCTCTGTGATGGCTAGGTATAGATAGAGTGGTTCTCCGGCTTTCGGCTTCCCGAGCATTGGGGGTGCTGCTAGAATCTCTTTGAAGTGGTTGAAGGCTTCTTCGCACGCGGGGGTCCACTCAAATGCTATTCCCTTTTTAATCAAAGCAAAAAAGGGTAGGGCCTTTGCTGCTGACGCACCGAGGAATCGGGACAACGCTGTGAGCCTTCCCGTCAGCTGCTGAACATCTTTAATGCAGCCCGGACTCCTCATCTAGAGTATTGCTTGGCACTTTTCAGGGTTGGCCTCTTCTCCCCTCTAGGTTATCATGAATCCCAAAAATTTTCCGGCCTCCATGGCAAAAGCGCACTTAAGCGGGTTGAGCCTCATGCCGTGTTGTCGGAGGAACGCGAACACGTTCTCCAGGTCACTTATGAGATCATCTGGGCGGGTGGTTTTTGCGAGGATATCATCCACTTAGACTTCTACCATTTTGCCGATGAGGTTGCTGAATATTTTGTTCATCAGTCTCTGGTACATTGCCCCTGCGTTCTTTAGGCCAAACGGCATCACTCTATAGCAGTAGGTCCCCCCTGGCGTTATGAACGCCGTTATATCCTCGTCTGGCCAGTGCATCGGTATCTGATTGTAACCGGAGTAGGCATCCATAAAACTCAGATACCGGTATCCCGCAGCCGCGTCGACGAGTGCGTCGATGTTGGGAAGGGGGTAGCAATCCTTAGGGCATGCTTTATTAAGATCGGAGTAGTCCACACACATTCTCCATTTCCCATTGTGCTTTTTTACCAAGACCACGTTTGATAGCCAGGTCGAATAGTCTAGCTCCCGGATGAACCTTGCTTCGAGGAGGCCGGCCGTCTGTCTGTACACTTCCTCCACTCTCTCCTGAGACATTTTTCTCCTTCTTTGGGCCACTGGTTTGGCTTCCGGTCTGACGGCTAGGTGGTGCGACATGAGATTGGAGTTTATGCCCGGCATGTCGGCAGGTGTCCAGGCAAACAAATCGCCATTAGCTCTGATCATTTCCATCAAAGGTTCTTTTAACTCATGGGGGAGGTTCCTATTCACGAACGTGAATTTTTCCTCTGAGTTCCTGACCCTAAACTTCTCTAGGTCCCCTTCGGGTTCGGGTCTCGGTTTGTCATCGACTCTGGCATCCAGGTCGGCGAGAAGTATTCCCGATGCCTCTTTAGACTTTTTCCTTAACGAGAGACTGGCGTTGTCGCAAGCGACTGCCGTTTCCAGGTCTCCTCTCACAGATCCTACTAAACCTTCTTCAGTTATGAACTTCATTACTAACATCCTTGTGCTGATGACTCCTCCTAGGTCGTTGATTGTCTTTCTCCCCAGGATGATGTTGTAGGCTGTGGAGTCCCGTAGGATCACAAATTCGGCCATTACCGTTCTCTTCCCCTGTCCTTGTCCCAGTGAGATCGGCAGGGTAATTATGCCATCTGGCTTGATGAAATGGTCGCCAAGCCCTACGACACCGTGCTGGTGCGTCTGTAGGTCGTCGTCCCTCAGGCCCAAAGCATCGAACACATTGCGGAACATGATGTTCGAGTCTGCCCCGTATCTACAAGGATTCGTTTGACGAGACCGGTTCCTACCCTGGCCGTTATGACCATGGGAGGACTCTCTCCGATCTCGTCGAACCACTGATCTTCCGGGCCGAACGAAATGGGTGGGAGCTTCCTAGTGCTTCGTGTGGAGGATGAGGAGACCACCAGGACTTTGGCGTCTTTCTTGTGTGCCGACTTTGACCTAGGTGCTGCATTCCTAGCTGTTACCACGTTCACTATGGTGAGGCCCTGGTCGTCGTCCTCCGGTTCTTGGCATCGCTTCGGTGCCCGAGTCTTATACTCACCATCGTGGTCGCAATTTCGTTGCCTCGGCTCCCTTATGAGGTGGGAAAATGCGGCTAGCTTTCCATCCCTGATGGCCTGCTCCAGCGCGTCCTTTAGATCGAAGCAGTCTTGGGTTTTATGCCCATAGCCCTTGTGATAGTCACAGTAGAGGCTTTGGTTTCCCCTTGTTCGTTCCTTCAGTGGTCGGGGCTTCGACAAGATCCCCTTTTCGGTAATTTGTTGATAAACTTCCATGATCGGCGCGGTGAGGGGGGTGTAGTTGGTGAACTTCCCAACACGAGGAAATGGTCTGGGAGCCTTGCTCGGGCCGCCGTCTCTGGCGTGTTCCTTTTGTCCTTCTCCGCTTCCGCGGTGCTGGTCTTGATTGTGAGCGGGCTGCCGTTTGTTGGCAGCCACGACTCGGCTCACTTCTTCGTCGTTGATGTACTCCTTGGCCATACATTGGATTTCCTGCATACTCCACACTGGTTTCGTGGTAAGGTGCTTTCTGAAGTCCTCGTTCAGAAGTCCATTCGTCAGGCATAAACTCGCGACCGAGTCTGTCAGTCCGTCGATTTCCAGGCATTCATCGTTGAATCTTTCTAAGTATTTCCTAGTCGACTCGTCGGGTTGCTGGGTTACCCCGAGCAGGTTGATTGGGTGCTTCGCCTTTGCGATCCTAGTCGTGAATTGGGCTAAGAAGGCGTGGCTGATGTCTGCGAAGCCGGTCACCGAGCCCTGCGGGAGGTTATTGAACCACCGTATTGCAGGCCCCGCCAGGGTGACCGGGAAGGCGAGGCATCTTACCTCGTCTCCCACTCCCTCAAGGTTCATTCTGGCCTCAAAGGCCGTGAGGTGTTCCAGCGGGTCTTGCGTTCCGTCGTACCTCATGTCCGTTGGCTTGTCAAAGTGTTTTGGCAGCCGGACCTCGAGTATGGAACGATGAAATGGGGTCGCCCCCATTATTTCGAGTCCCCGCGTTCTCCTCGTTCTTCCTTCGTCGTCCTTCCGACGAGCGTCTTCGGTTCCCCAACCTGTAGTGTGCCGCCATTCTTGTCTGGCGTAGATGACAGGGTCATGGCGTCTCCTAGTGCGTTGATGAGCGGATAATTTATACGCTTTTTGACATTGTTTTTAGTATGTTTTTAGTAGGATCTAGTTATTTTTAGGGATGTTTTTAATAGATTTGTGTTAAATTCACATTTCTGGACTTTACTATGAGTTTGTGTGTTTTTCTGTGATTTCAGGTATTTTCTGGCTGAAATTGAGGGACTTGAGCAGAAATCAGATTCAGAGGTTGAAAAAGGACTGCTGATGCTGTTGGATTCTGACCTCCCTGCACTCAAAGTGGATTTTCTGGAGCTACAGAACTCGAAATGGCACGCTTCCAATTGCGTTGGAAAGTAGACATCTAGGGCTTTCCAGAAATATATAATAGTCCATACTTTGGCCAAGAATTGACGACGTAAACTGGCGTTCAACATTCGAAAACACCATTATCACTTTATATATGCCTGACTGAGATTTACAAGGTGACCATAGCTTGCTTCATACCAACAATCTCCGTGGGATTCGACCCTTACTCACGTAAGGTATTACTTGGACGACCCAGTGCACTTGCTGGTTAGTTGTATCGAAATTGTGACAAGCATGAATTAAGATCAGAGCACCAAGCTTTGGAGCCATTACCAGGATTTGTTCGAGCCTAGAGATCACAATTTCGTGCACCAAGTTTTTGGCGCCGTTGCCGGAGATTGTTTGAGTTTGGACAACTGACGGTTCATCTTGTTGCTCAGATT
>NC_029790.2:110670138-110671735 GCF_000816755.2 Arachis ipaensis | reverse complement strand
GAGATCACAATTTCGTGCACCAAGTTTTTGGCGCCGTTGCCGGAGATTGTTTGAGTTTGGACAACTGACGGTTCATCTTGTTGCTCAGATTAGGTAATTTTCTTTTTGTTTTATTTTCAAAAATTTTTCAAAAATCTTTCAAAATTTTCTCCTTTGTTTTCAAAAAAAAAAAAAAAGAAAAAAAATGTTTTCAAAAATAAATTATTCTATGGCTTCAGAATTTTTAAGAATGAATTCTAGTGTTTCATGAAGCATGTTGAAGCCTGGCTGGCTGTAAAGCCATGTCTCAATCCTTATACTCAAGAGAAGAGCTTCTTTATCTTTCTTAGCCAATTGGCTGTTGAATGTAAGGAATGTCAGGCGTGTCATGTCTGAGTTACATACTAAAGCTTGGCTGGCTATTAAGCCATGCCTGACCCTTTGATTGGAGCTTTAGAGCATAAGATTCCTGGAATTCATGTTGAAAATTTTGGAATCCTTATTTTTTCTTTTTCATATAATTTTTCGAAAAATATAAAATAAAAATCCAAAAAAATTTAGAAAATCATAAAAATCAAAAATATTTTTGTGTTCTTGTTTGAGTCTTGAGTCATATCATAAGTTTGGTGTCAATTGTATGTGCATCTTGCATTTTTCGAAAATTTCATGCATTCATGGTGTTCTTCATGATCTTCAAGTTGTTCTTGGTAAGTCTTCTTGTTTGATCTTGATGATTTTTTGTTTTGTGTCTTTTCATGTTTATCATATGCATTCTTGGATTCTTAGTGTGTAAGCATTAAAGAATTCTAAGTTTGGTGTCTTGCATGTTTTCTTTGCATTAAAATTTTTTCAAAATTGTGTCTATGTTGTTCATCTTGACATTTATGGTGTTCTTGGTGTTCATCTTGACATTCATAGCATTCTTGCATGCATTCATTGTTTTGATCTAAAAATTTCATGCATTGCATAATTTTCATGTTTTTCATAAAAATTTCAAAAATAAAAAAAATATCTTTCCCTTTTTCTCTCATCAAATTCGAAAATTTGAGTTGACTTTTTCAAAAATTTTTAAAAAATCAAGTTATTTCTTATGAGTCAAATCAAATTTTCAATTTGAAAATCTTATCTTTTTCAAAATCTTTTTCAAAAATCAAATCTTTTTCAAAATTCTTAGTTATTTTCGAAAATTAAAAAAAAATTTTTTTCAAAAATCTTTTTCTTATTTTTATACCAAATTTTCGAAAATAACATAAACAATTAATGTTTTGATTCAAAAATTTGAAGTTTGTTACTTGCTTGTTAAGAAAGATTCAAACTTTAAGTTCTAGAATCATATCTTGTGATTTCTTATGAATCAAGTCATTAATTGTGATTTTAAAAATCAAATCTTTTTCAAAACTAATTTCAATCATATCTTTTCAAAAATATCTACTTATCTTATCTTTTTCAAAAAATATCTTTTCAAAATATCTTTCCTAACCTCCTAACTTCCTATCTTTTCAAAATTTGTTTCAACTAACTAACTAACTTTTTGTTTGTTTCTTAACTTTTTCAAAACTACCTAACTAACTCTCTCTCTCTCTCTAATTTTTGAAAATATCTTCCCTCTTTTTCAAAA
>NC_029790.2:110667870-110669903 GCF_000816755.2 Arachis ipaensis | reverse complement strand
ATCTTCGTGGCGTAAGCTAGAATGATGGCGGCATTCAAGAGAATCCGGAAGGTCTAAACCTTGTCTGTGGTATTCCGAGTAGGATTCAATGATTGAATGACTGTGACGAGCTTCAAACTCGCGAGTGCTGGGCGTTAGTGACAGACGCAAAAGGAGGGTGAATCCTATTCCAGCATGATCGAGAACCGACAGATGAATAGTCGTGCCGTGACAGGGTGCGTGAGCATATTATTCACTGAGAGGATAAGATGAAGCCATTGGCAAGGGTGATGCCTCCAGACGATTAGCCGTGCCGTGACAGGGCATTGGATCATTTTCCCGTGAGATGACCGAAAGTAGCCATTGACAGTGGTGATGTATCACATAAAGCCAGCCATGGAAAGGAGTAAGACTGATTGGATGAAGATAGTAGGAAAGCAGAGGTTCAGAGGAACGAAAAGCATCTCCATTCGCTTATCTGAAATTCCTACCAATGAATTACATAAGTATCTCTATCCCTATTTTATTATATAATACTCGAAAACACCATTATCACTTTATATCTGCCTGACTGAGATTTACAAGGTGACCATAGCTTGCTTCATACCAACAATCTCCGTGGGATTCGACCCTTACTCACGTAAGGTATTACTTGGACGACCCAGTGCACTTGCTGGTTGTTTGTATCGAAGTTGTGACAAGCATGAATTAAGATCAGAGCACCAAGCTTTGGAGCCATTACCAGGATTTGTTCGAGCCTGGAGATCACAATTTCGTGCACCATGCGTCCTCTTTCCCCAACGCTCTCGGATTTGGCCTGGGGGCTGGGCGTGCGTCTAGAGTGGCTCCTAGAGTGAGAGCGGGAGTGGCTTTGTTATGGGGTGTGCTGGTCGTGTTCCCTGTCTGCCAGCCGGCGTTTCAGGTCTTGCATCCTATGGCACAGTTCTTGCATTATTCTGGCGTGGTTGTCGCTAGTTCTCCCGAAGGAGCGTCCTTCGCGAGATTGTGTTGGGTGTCTTGGGGGGATCTCGTGCACTGCTGGAAAGTAGTCGCGGCAGCATCCCCTCCGGACTCGGCCTCGCGGCCTGTTCCACTTTGGACTAGTACGAAGTCCATGGACCGTCCCTACAGACGGCGCCAATGTTCGGTAGGTCGGGTACCGGACCGATCGGGTGAATGTCCTGATCAACAAAAAGGGGGGAGGTCGTCTGGTCGTACGTCTTCGGGTTGGAGCAGGCGAGGTCCCGAGCTCTTTGGATGTGGGGGGGGGTCACCTGTAAAGACACTCCGACGCGCAAGTCAATGAAGTTTGTAGGCGAAAAAGGGATAGAGTCATGTCACGTACCTTGGGGGAAGGGTAGGTCCTTCCCCTTATATACTGTGTCAAAGTTGGGCCTGATAAGGGCAGGCCCACTTGCTCCGAGGCGTGCTCCTCACAGCTGTAATAGAGCTGTCAGGGACGCGTGTCCGGGTCGGCTGCGGAGCGTCCCACCTCCGACCGTTCGGGTCGGGTGGCTCTCGGGTCGGGCCAGCCCGTGAGGAGACTTGGGCCAGGCCGTAACAATTATAAACTCTTAGACTATAAAAATTTTGTTAGAATATATTTAGATCAATTAATTTATCCTCTTTATTTTGTGTCTTTCTGAATTTAATAAAAATTAATTGATCCTAATATATTTTAATAAATTTAACTAAAAAAATTAGTAAAGTATAACAAGTAATAAAGTACTTAAACCAAAAAATTATTATTATTTTATATATTTTATTTTATTATCAAAATTTTTTGAATTTCTCAATACACTTGTCATAATAGTTTTTGCCTCCCTTCATCTTTCTCGTTCTAAGATCTAAGTAACATAACTAAGGTAGAAGAAGAAACAAAATTCATCAAATTAAAAAAATAACAAAAAAGTTACTTGTTTGTATTTACATAATATACCAATTATTTGGATCATTTACATATTTATCCATACAAAATTAAAACATCATTAATGTGATTTAAAGAAATGTTAGGTGACTAATATGTTTTTAAATATGTTGGTGCGAATTACTGG
>NC_029790.2:110666466-110667663 GCF_000816755.2 Arachis ipaensis | reverse complement strand
GTGAAAAAATAGAGTACAAAAAAAAAAAAATTAAATAAAAAAATATTTTTAAAAGTTTTCTAATATATTAGAAATAATATAAGTAAAAAGACATTAAATATACATTTAATCTAGTAATCTATAAATATTTCAATCTCATTACATATTTAAGTTTTTTCGACAACTAAATTTAATTAAATTGACTCAAACTCAACAAAAACTAAAATTATTAGTGAGACCATGTTAGACAAGCTTCAACTTTCTACTAACCCAAATATAAATACCTTCTTTTTCTTCGCATTTCTTCTGCTTATTCTTCGTATATTTTCTCCTCATCGTCGTTCTTTTTTTGCTGCATTTTTTTTGCTTTTCCTCCTCCTCTTCTTGATGGCTTTGCAATGTTATTATGTATATCTTCTTTTTTTGTTTGTTTTTTCTATTTTTTTTATTCTTATTAAGATGATAAAACAGAAATAATTATAAGAGGATGAAACAAGAAACAAAAGATGAACAAGAAAAGAAGAAGATGATAATGATGATGAAGAAGAAAAAGAGGTGCAATTTTGAGTTATAAAGAATTTATCAGAAAATAGCACCAAAATTTTTTAATCGTGACACAAAAAGTTTCTTAATTTTGACACCAAAATTTTTTAACCGTGACATAAAATTTTTTTAACCATGTCATTTTTAACTAAATGATGCATGTTTCTTATCATTGAACTAGTTAGGTGGTATTGAATTCGAATATAAAATTTAGCCATTTATGTGTTATTCATGACACAAATTGATATATTTTTTTGTTCTAAAACATATTTAAATATATTTTATTGGTTGAGTGATTTAAACTAAAAAAAGAAAGGAAGAGTTTTGAGTTATGTAAAATTTTTCAAAAAATAGAACCAAAATTTTTTAACTATAATAAAAAAAATTTTAATTATTTTTTTTTCCTTTCATCTTTCTCATTCTCAGCAACTTAGCTAAGGTAGAAGAAGAAACAGAATTTATCAAATTAGAGGAATAATGTAAAAGTTACTCGTTTGAATTTACATCATATACCAATTATTTGGATCATTTACATATTTATACATACAAAATTAAAACATCATCAATGTGATTTAGAGAAATATTAGGTGACTAATATCTTTTTAAATATGTTGGTGCAAATTGGTGTTAGTTAAGAATTGACAAAAGAAAAATACATAGTTGGTCTTTATAATT
>NC_029790.2:110657947-110665108 GCF_000816755.2 Arachis ipaensis | reverse complement strand
CTTTTAAAAGTGAAAGTATAGAGTACAAAAAAAAAAAAATTAAATAAAAAAATATTTTTAAAAGTTTTCTAATATATTAGAAATAATATAAGTAAAAAGACATTAAATATACATTTAATCTAGTAATCTATAAATATTTCAATCTCATTACATATTTAAGTTTTTTCGACAACTAAATTTAATTAAATTGACTCAAACTCAACAAAAACTAAAATTATTAGTGAGACCATGTTAGACAAGCTTCAACTTTCTACTAACCCAAATATAAATACCTTCTTTTTCTTCGCATTTCTTCTGCTTATTCTTCGTATATTTTCTCCTCATCGTCGTTCTTTTTTTGCTGCATTTTTTTTGCTTTTCCTCCTCCTCTTCTTGATGGCTTTGCAATGTTATTATGTATATCTTCTTTTTTTGTTTGTTTTTTCTATTTTTTTTATTCTTATTAAGATGATAAAACAGAAATAATTATAAGAGGATGAAACAAGAAACAAAAGATGAACAAGAAAAGAAGAAGATGATAATGATGATGAAGAAGAAAAAGAGGTGCAATTTTGAGTTATAAAGAATTTATCAGAAAATAGCACCAAAATTTTTTAATCGTGACACAAAAAGTTTCTTAATTTTGACACCAAAATTTTTTAACCGTGACATAAAATTTTTTTAACCATGTCATTTTTAACTAAATGATGCATGTTTCTTATCATTGAACTAGTTAGGTGGTATTGAATTCGAATATAAAATTTAGCCATTTATGTGTTATTCATGACACAAATTGATATATTTTTTTGTTCTAAAACATATTTAAATATATTTTATTGGTTGAGTGATTTAAACTAAAAAAAGAAAGGAAGAGTTTTGAGTTATGTAAAATTTTTCAAAAAATAGAACCAAAATTTTTTAACTATAATAAAAAAAATTTTAATTATTTTTTTTTCCTTTCATCTTTCTCATTCTCAGCAACTTAGCTAAGGTAGAAGAAGAAACAGAATTTATCAAATTAGAGGAATAATGTAAAAGTTACTCGTTTGAATTTACATCATATACCAATTATTTTTACATATTACATATTTATACATACAAAATTAAAACATCATCAATGTGATTTAGAGAAATATTAGGTGACTAATATCTTTTTAAATATCAAATTGGTGAGTAGAGTTCAGAAAAAGTTAAAGATGATTAGTTTCTTTTAACATGCAAGTCAATTGCTTCACATTTTTTCCTTTTCTCTAATTAAAGAAATAGTAAAAATAATATAAATAATATAAATAAAAAGACATTGAATATATGACTAATTTATAAATATTCCAGTTTCATTACACATTCAAGTTTTTTCGACAACCAAATTCAATTAATTTGGCTCAAAGTCAATAAAAATCAGTATCATTAGTGTAGACACGCTATTTCGATGTATCTTTGGAAAGAAATAAAGTAAGTGAATTGTCCGATCTTTTAAAAATGAAAGTATATAATGCAAAGAGAAAAATTAAAAGACAAAATATCTTTAAAAGTTTTCTAATATATTAAAAATAATATAAATAAAAAGACATTGAATATATGACTAATTTATAAATATTCCAGTTTCATTACACATTCAAGTTTTTTCGACAACCAAATTCAATTAATTTGGCTCAAAGTCAATAAAAATCAGTATCATTAGTGAGACTATATTAGACACGCTCCAACCCCCTCTAACGCGAACATTTGTATCTCGCACTTTTTAATATGAATACCTTTTTTTTCTTCGCATTCTTTTTTTTTTTTGCGTGTTTCTTCTTTATCGTCATTCTTTTCTTACTGCTATTGTTGCTGTGGTTTTTGTCTTGCTTTCCTCTTTCTCTCCATGGTGGCTTTTCAACATGATTATGTCTTCTTTTTTTTGTTTGATTTTTTTTCTTGTTAAAAGGGTGAAACAAGAAGAAATATAAGAGAGTGAAACAAAAAACAGAAGATGAACAAAAAAAAGAAGGTAATAATGATGATGAAAAAGAAGGAGGTAAAATTTTGAGTTATGCAGAATTTATCAAAAAATAACACCGTCACTTTTTAATCGTGACACAACAAGTTTCATAATTTTCATATCAAAATTTCTTAACCATGACACAAGTTTTTGTTAAGATGATAAAATAAAAATGATGAGAATGTGAAAGAAGAAAAAAAAGAAAAAGGTGTTGTTGATGATGATGACGATGACAACCACGACGACCACAACGACAATGAGGAAGAGGAGGAGGAGGAGAATGTTTGAATTATGTAGAATTTATCAAAAAAATAGTAATGAAACTTTTAAACCATGTCATAAGAAATTTCTCAATTTTGACACTAAATTTTTTAACCGTAGCATAGAAATTTTTTAACCGTGTTATTTTCAACTAAATGATGCACTTTTCTTATCATTAAACAAGTTGAGTGGTATTGAATTCATATATAAGATTTAGCCATTTATGTGATATTCATAACACAAATTGATGTTTTTTTTTTCTTCTGAAACGAATGTATTTTGTTGGTTAAGTGAGTTAAAAGGTTTTGAATTTAAAATTTTTAAAATATTTCTTGTGTCATTTACAAAAAAATTGTGTCATTTCTAACTAACATTAGATTTTGTTATCACTGAATCGATTGTGGGATATTAAACTAAAGAAGAAGAACAGGAGGAGTTTTGAGTTATGTAAAATTTATTAAAAAATAGCTCAAAAATTTTTTAATCAGCACATAAGAAGTTTTTCAATTTTAATATCGGAATTTTTTAACCATAACACAGGTCTTGGTTAAGAGGGTGAAAGAGGAAGAAGAAGATGAATATCAAAAAATAGCACAAAAATTTTGTAATTCTTTAAATATTTTTTGCGTTATTTACCAATATTTTCTATGTCATATCTAACTAAATGTTAAATTTTATTATCAATGAATTGATTGTGTGATATTAAACTGAAGAAGAAAAAAAATTTTGAATTATACAAATTTTTTAAAATATAGCACTAAAATTTTTTAATTATAACACAATTTTTTATTTTTATTTTTTTTTCATCTTTCTTATTCTCAACAACATCACTAAGGTAGAAGAAGAAATAGAGTTCATTAAATTAGAGGAATAACGTAAAAATTACTTGTTTATTTTTACATAATATACCAATTATTTGGATCATTTACATATTTATCTATACAAAATTAAAACATCATCGATGTAATTTAGAAAAAATTAGTGACCAACATCATTTTAAATAGGTTCGTTGGTGTTAGTTAAGAATTGACAAAATAAATAAATAAATAAATAGTTGAACCCTAATGTAAGATTCATAATTTTTTAAAATTCTTATTATGAGTCAAATTTTAATTTATTTATTTATTAAAAATTTTAATTTCAGAAATTATTTTATTAAAGTTAATTAAAACTTGTTTTGATGATTAAATTAGAATTTTTATCTAATTTCACAATTATTAGATAATGTTCTATATTTAAATTATAAAGTTTAGTAGTTGTAAAATAATAAGAATTTTATATGATTTGATTTAAATAATTGAGATTTTAGAATTTAATACTTTAAATTTTATGAATAAAGAAAATTAATTTTATTATCTTATATTTTAAATTAGAGTACCTGATTGAAAATCTAATAGCCAATTTAAGAAATGAATAATGTTTTTGAGAAAATTTTATTGGGTTAAATTAGGTTTTCAATTTACTACTCTACCTTTCAATTTTACTAAAATACCCACATTAGTCATAAGATCCCTAATTTTTACTTTTTTTCCAAATTAAACTTTAACTTTAGCCCTAAATCCATTACACATACACTCTATTCTTCTTTCTCACCGCCGTTCACTCCCTAAGACACACACACACACACACACACACAAAAGAAACAAAGAAAGAAAAAAGAGAGGAAGCACTTGAGTGAGGGAGCATGGAGAAAGGGAAAAGAAAAGAAGGAGGTGACGGCGCCGGCGGGGATAGGTGTCGCCATCGCCGTCGTCGTTGTCGAACCAGAGGAGAGGGGGGAGAGAGCACGGTGTTGAGTGGGAGGAGAAGTAGTCACTGCTGCTGGAGGATCTTCGTCACCGCCACTGCGCCTTGTAGCCATCGTTGTTGCTGTCATCGTCTTGGGTCGTCGCCTGTGCCACCGTCTGTGAAGCCATCGCCGCCACCGAAGCTCAGGGTCACCATCGAACAGAACACGAAGAGAGAAAGGGAGCTCACGAGTGCAAATGATGCGATGATGGTGGGTAGTCATTGCGATGCCGTTACTGTCGTTGCTTTCGTCGTCGCCGCTGGAGCTCCTCGGCGTAGTTTTCGCCACCGGGGGTTACCATCAGAGCTACTGCGGCTCTGGTCTGTTGTTCTCCCTAAGTGTGGTAATTTCTCTTTTTTTTTTGGAATCATCGAAATTTAGTGTTCTGTTAAAGTTTGTTAAAGATGTTAAAATTTTGGTACCGTATGATTGAACCCTAGCTGGGAATGAGTGCATTCCAAATAATGAACCTGCTGGGTCACGTGAACGACCAATCAACACTTTCAACACTGTTTCTTGATTCTAACACTTACACACATAACTCAAAAATCGCGGCAATGGTTTCTTACCTTGGAAGTGCTAAAGGCGCGTGGTTACTCGGTGATTTGGAGGAACCAATTCCAATTCTCAAAACAAATAAAGATACCTAATTCTTATAATAGTAAGATAAAATTAATTACATAACTAAGTCAAAGTTCCTAATGAAAGCAAGAAGTAGAATACTTAAACTTATATAGTCTTCTTATTAAGAATAAGATGTACTTAAGAATACTAAGAATCTTTTCAATAGAGTGAACTTATGATTGAACTTTCATTTAAGAAGAATTTGAAGTTTAATGAACCTGAATTGCCCTATGCACTGTATATTAGGAGAATATAAACCTATTAATCATAAAAAAACCGGTTATTTGATCTTAACTTGTATTGGGAGATTAGATGTAATTCACTGATTCTTTAACCGCCAACTAATCCAATCTCCTCTGATTTAATGATTCCTTAATACCAAATCAGTTAATGTCAAACGGTACTTTACTTAGAACGTACTAATTTTATCAACCATTCTTTTGAATTAAGCTTTCTTATTTATTGAGGCAGACTTTGGCATTGACAGAAGAGTGTTTGTAAAGTGTGTTTAAGATGACAAACAAAAGAGTGAGAGACGCAACCATAAAATAACGAAAACTTGGAGTTTTGTGTTAAAAGACAAACGTACTGATTCACTAAGTGAACTGATAATAAAGAGTCAGGTAGTTAGGAACACCCTAGCTGGGAGTGATTGGACTCTATAATGAACCATACTGGGCCACGTGAACGGCTAATCAAATACCTGAAACTTGAGACGTGGTTGTACAGGCCATCGATTGGGTCTATAGTAGATAGATTGTACGTAGGTGTGAGAACCCCATATTATGGGCAGTGTGAGAACCCTATATCATGACGGTGTGAGGACCCTATATCACAGACAGCGTAAAAGGTCCTATTTCACGGGGTGTGAGAACCTTATATCACGGGCGGTATGAGAATCCTATTTTACGGGCAGTGTGAGTACCCTATATCACGAGCAGTGTGAAGATTTACGAGGGTGTGAGAACCTTATATCATGGGTGGTGTGAGAAACTATTTCACAGGCAGTGTGAGTACCCTATATCATGGGTTATGTGAAATATTTGTTTCTCTTATTCTACGTTGTTTTCCCCTTTGTTTAGTGTTGTCAGTTGTAGTAGTGGTTTAAATAGTAAATCGTATTAGTATTAGTAGTTATTAGTGTCGTATTAGGAGTAGTTGGTCTTAGTAGTAGGGTGCATTTATATTAGTTGGTCTTGGTTGTGGTGTAAGAATTGATAATGATTAGCTAAGTAATTATTGTATTAGTAGTAGTTAGTATTAAAAAACGTGTACAGAGTTGAATTTAGTGTTAAGAGTAGTCTGAGTAATTATTGAGTTACGGTATTGAGATGAGGCGTGTGAAGTTGTACATGGCCCAATCTGAACCCAGCAATGTACACCGAACGCCCATACTCCAGAGATTATGCTGTGGGATCTGAGCTCCAGTGCCAACATATGATTGAGTTAATCTTGTATTAGTAAGTATCGGTTGTTGTTAGATTGAGTTTGTGCCGCACTGGGGAAGTTAGAGTAATTTAGTAAAGAGATTAATTAGTGAAATATTTAACTGTTCGGTTTGAAGAGATTTAGGAGTTAAAGTTATATTATGAGAGTTTAAGAAGTTGGTAATAGATTTTTAAGAATATTTAGTTTTGAATGATATAGGAAGGGGTTCATAGAGAAAAAGGAAGTTGAGGTAATGGATTGAGATAATTGTAATAGAGGAGAGTGTGAAGGATTTGGACTTGGGTATCAAACTATTTCATTAAACGGAAAAATTTTCGAAGTTGATTAATTTATTTAGAGGAAAACAACAATAATTTTTAATCTATTCAATTTAGTATTTAGTAAAAGTGTTTAACTTTAGTATTTTGAGTAAGAAGTAAATTTGGTTTTAAAGTTTTGAGAAATTTAAAAATGTTTTTAAGACCATCTTGGAGGGGATTTTTGGCCTCAAATGGTGGGAAAAGCCCAAGGGAGTTAAGTTGGAGTTAGGTTGTTTTAGTTGTAAAGTTTAGTTGTAAAAGTTCAGGCAGTAAGTCTTGGTTAGTAATAGTTAAAGTTAGATTTTTAGTTTTAGTTGTATAAGTTAGTGTGTCTTTTTTGGTAAATGTAGTGTTCGTAAGTAAGTAAACGTAATTGGATGATTTGAACAATCCATAAGTTCGGATTTTATAAAAATAAAATTTTACTAGGGGATGGAGTCAATCAGCGTTAAACGTATTAATTTGCGTTGTTCAGGGAAAAAAGGAACCGGGCGTTGTCGCCGTCGACGTAGGTGTTGTAGCAAATGAAAACGTTGTTGTCGTTGTTGAAAATAAAGTTGGTACGTTAATGGCTTTGAGCTGGGATTTTACAATTGTAGCGCCTTAAGAGTTTTTGTTTATTGGTCTTACGATCGTCACTATCAAAACCTTGTCTCAATTGAATGACGTTGTTTTCTTGTTTCGTCGTCGGAGCTTGACTGAGCCGTCGTCGAGGCTGTCGCTAGTTTTCGAGGTCACCAAGTCGTCATTGGAATTAAAGTTGTACGTTAGTAGCTTTG
>NC_029790.2:110657072-110657922 GCF_000816755.2 Arachis ipaensis | reverse complement strand
AACACTATTATTTTATAAATATTTTTACTTTATACAAATCCTAATTTTTACACAACAAAATCCTAACTTTAATATTTTTCTCCTTTTCCAGCCGCCATTACCCCTTCCCCTTTCTTCTATTCAAGAAACATAAGAGGTCATATGTGAAACTGATAATCTTGATGCGTTTCTTCTTGTTTCGCGAGGCACAACCAGCATGATTAGGAATGACTCTGATATGCTTGACAAAATCAAAGAGATGCTCCAGCGCAATTGGACAGCTACTTTAGTGCTCATCCAGCGAACAGCAAACAGAGCGGCTGATTTAATGGCTAAGACTGCTGTTTTAAACAAGCAGATGTATCTAGAGTGGTTACTACCTCCTAATAATTTAGACATTATTATTAGAGAGGAGTACTACTCTTTTTCTTAGGTCTTTTTTCTTTGTGTTATGTTCAGTCACAAAAAAAAAATTCAAGAAACATAAACAGAGGAAAAATCAAAAAGAAAGAAAGAAAAGAAAGAAGGAAAGAAAGAAAGGGAGGGCGGAGGAAGAGAAGATGAAGGAAGGGAAGCGGCGTCGTTGCCGCCGTCATGTCGCCGCTAGGAAGTCAGAACCGATGAGAGAGAGAGCAGCGCCGAGAGGGAGAGGTCGCCATCACAATCGAGCTATCACGCGTCGTCGTCGAAGGAGCTTCCAACGTTGTCGTCTTGACACGCGAAGGAGAGAGAGCCGCCATGGGGAAGGCACTGCCATCGCTGACGAAGAAGAGAGGGCGCATGAGAGGGAGCCTCCGTGGAGAACCGCCTCCGTCGCCGAAGCTTTTCTCTCCATCAGAAGCTGCTCTGCCGCCGTTTGGGTCATTGAGAA
>NC_029790.2:110643939-110657028 GCF_000816755.2 Arachis ipaensis | reverse complement strand
AGAGCCGCTCTTCCTTGTCTGGGTAAGCGTCTCGTTTTGGAACCTTTGAAATCGGTATGTCTGTTTTAAGTTATTAAGGATATGAGGTTTTGGTGTCATAGGATCGAGTTATGGGTCTTGCATGCTGAGTTCTATGACAGTGGCATACGACGTCAAGATGCTGCATTGTCGCTGGAGCTGCCACTATTCTGTTTTCTTGCTTATTTCGTAAGTACAGTAAGCTGTTTCTCGTCTCGAACCTCTATAGTTGCTATTCTATTATATGTTTCTAAGGTCCTTGCAACATTAATGCTTTAGGATTGAGTTTCGGTTCTTGTGTGCCGAGATTAAAGTTGCTGTGGTTGCGGCTGTCGCGGATTTGCATGCAAAGAGAAAAGGGTTTCGTTAACATGTTTGGGTTTTGGGTTCGGCTTGTCGAGGTAGGGGTCTTTTTCAGAAAACTAAACTTTATATTTCGGAGTTGCTATATATGGATATTTATGTGAGAAATGTATTTCAGTGATTGTATAAATCCTATGCATTCTTTGATTGTCTTGGATGGATATAAATACTTGTTTGATTGGATTATTGTGTGGTTTTGTAAAACGGACTGTTTTTGAAGTGTTTCTTTAAAGTTATTTCTTCTAAAATTTTGGAATCGAGTTTAATCCGTTGGAAATTGATTTGAGTTTGAATTGGTTTTCTTGAAATATGAAAATGGTATGCACTTTTGGATTCAGCTTGATTTTGAACTGATTTGGTTTTGAACCCGTTAAAGAGGGTTATGGAATGGTTTGGTTGGGATCCTGAAAGTGTGGTGAAATCCAAGTTTTAGGGGAGGTGCTGCCGAAACTCCTATAAAATCCGAGACTTTATTGAAATGTCCTTCAGAAAGTTATGAGTTTAAAAATTTTATTATTTCATTTAAATTGTTTAAGAAAGTTATGAATTGTGTTTTGAAATGAAGTATTGAAAAGAGAATTATGATTTAGCCTAGCTTCTTAAGAAAAGTATTCTATCTCTTTTGGGAGCGAATCATTTAGAAGAAAATTATGTTTAAGGCTGTTTTAAATATGAAAATAGCTTATGTTTTTGGAAAATTGGCTTGAGGATTTTCAATTGGAGGAGTTTTAGTGACTTTGAAAGAACTTAAATTTCGATTGACAAGTCTCATTTTACAAGGTCTTAGGAAAAGTTTAAAGTATTCTTTAAATTCTGAGTTTGGAAACACTAGAACAATTTCTGAGCAGTTGGAAACGCTCATGATTTAATCATGAAATTGGAGTTGGTTTTGGTTTAAGTAAAAAAGATGGTTTCTTTGAAAATTTGTTCGGAGTAATTGATACACAACTTGGTTTAGCTTAAATCCTCTTTTTATTTATTCGAATCAAGAAATTAAGGTTTTAAAGATTTTAATCAATTTGAGGAAATGAGTTAGGTTATTCTTCCCTAAAGTTTTGAGACTCTGGTGAGGAATTTTTATTACTACATCCTGTTTTAGGATGAATGATTTTGAATCTTTTAAAAGAGACTTTTAATTTGGTGTGGTTTTTGAAATATTTTGGGAAGATGTTGTGGATGGTGAATGTGTTTTAAAAAGGGGAATTTACGTTTGAGAAAAATTGATTTGTGAGCTTGAAATAATTTGAGAAATGAGAATTTTAAAGTTAAGACTGAGATGGATTGATTTTGGTTTCCAAGTAAAGAGATTTGAGAAAAAGTGACTTATGGCTTGAATGATGATTGATTTGATGTAAATTGTTAATGAAGTGCGAAAATGATGATGAATAACTGAATATGTGGTTTTTTCACTTCTTTTATCTAAGATACGAGTTTTCCTGGGTAAAGTACCGTAGCTTGCCACCACGTGTTCCAGGTTGAGACTCGATACTCTGTTGACCCTACGACGAAAGGGTGACCGGGCACTTATAAATTCCCAGAAATGGTACCCCCATTGAGCGATTTGATATATATATATATATATGAGAAAAAGCTATGCTAGACTCATGGGGATGCACGTTGGAGGACAGTCCAAGGGTTTAGCAAACCGGACTTGTCGGGTTGGCTTGATAACCGACATATGAGACTCATCAGCCATAGGACAGACATTCATCATATGCATCTATGTGACATTGTTTGGGTATGCATATTGTACTTGGTGTGCCTATGTGAATAATTATGTTTAATTGCTAATTGCTCTACTTGATGTATCTGCTTGATTGTGTTTGAACTTTCCTACTTGTGTTTGTGACTGAAACTTGGTTGGATTATGGTGTATTAGCTGTTGTTTGGATTGTTTGGGCCTAGGCCATGGTTGATTATGAGATGGGCCGAAGGCCGTGTTTGATTTGAGTTTTTAGTTTAGAAGAGTATGAAAAACTAAACTGGTTCAGCATAGATTGAATGAACCTATGCTTGGAACAGGTTGGTCATTCATGCTGTTTAGGAAAAACCTTTTGAAAGGCTTTTGAATTTTGAATAAATAACAGTTTTCTCTTTCAAAAAAGATTTTAGATTTTAATGGTAAATCTTTGGTTTTTTAGAAGGATGCATAAGACGATTATTAATCAATATGCTTTAAAAAAAGTTTTATTTCACGTATCCTTTTATAATAATTTTATAACCTCATAGTGAGAACCTGCAAGTACGATGTTCTCACTCCCCTACAGGTCTTTTTTTTTTCAGGTTACGGGCGACGAAGTTTGGAAGAGCTTATTCACTCATTTTCTGTTTTAAACGATGTTTGTGTTGTATTAGTTACTTTTTCCATCGCCTTATATCTTTATGATTTTTTTTTAAGAGGGATAGGAATTTGATTATATATATATATATATCCTTTGTAAGTATTGATATTTGTATGGATGTAAGTTATCTATTAAAGTCTTTTGAGCGGTAATTCGGTTTAAGCTTTAAACAGACTCATGTTTTAGTATTAAATATTTTAAGAGTCGTCGTAATACCCGAGCTATCAGAGTGGCGCATCCGGAAGCGTGACATTTTGATAGTTAGGGTGTTACATTATGGTATCAGAGCGGTCCTTCTTGTAGAGCCTGAGGAATGGACCGACTATGCTTCAATTGCATACTCTGAGCGTCTGTCATGTAATAGGTATCGTTCAGATAACGAGAATTAGAGCTTTATGCACATGACGATCTATTGATTAACGCCATTAGTCTTGCATTGCATAATTCCTGGTATTAAGTTTGGCCGGCTTAAAACTAGTGGATTATGTATATGGAAGCACTAATGGGTTATCATAGACGATATGCGAATCATAGATAACGCGAGTCGCAGGTTTTGAGAACGTTAGAAATTATTTCTCGAAGTTACTCGGTTAAGTGTCTTGTTTCTACTTATGTCATGTGACTTGTTCTCTCATAAGTTTAATTTGGAGTCCTCAATTTCTATTTCCTTTGGGAAGTAAATTGATGTTTCCCCAATCTTATTATTCTGTTCATATGCTTTCTCGTTTGTTTCCAACCACATATGTCTGCTTAACGTCCTTGGTATGTTTGCCTTTCTTTGTTTAAACTCTTTTCTTGATCCATATATTCTTTGATGAAATTTTGAACTTGTTTTGATACAGTGCATTCCTTTAAGCTCCTATTCTGAGTTTTTTTAAAGAAGTTGTGATTTAGCTTTTCTCTTACGTGACTATATTTACAACCATTATTCCTAAAGCCTTTATAAAATCGTTTTTGATTCGATATAACCTTCTCTATATAAAACTTTGAAAATTTTTTATGTAGTTGAGAAACTATTTACCCCCCAGTAACTCACCAGTTCTTTTACTAGTTTATGAAAATATACTTATTTTAGAAATACAACTTGATTTTCTAACAACTACGTTACAGTTTTTACGAATATCTTTATTTAAGTATGTATTTAGATATTCTTCAAAGAAAGGTTTTTGTCTCTTTCCAGTTGGTTTTTGTTTGATAAACTTCACCTAATTTATTTTTAATTTGAATTTAGTTAAGCATACTACATTGTTTATGCAATTGTTATTTTTTTGAAAATGTTGGACTCGTGTCTTTTTTCTTATGAATGGACCAATTCGCTTAAGCTTTTCATTTATGTGGATGTCATATTTGATTCTATTTTTAATTACTCTGTTACTTTTGTGAACATCACCATTAATCTTAGTTTTTCTTTTCTTGTGAATCTCATACTCATCTGAGTCAACTTGAATTCATTTCCATCAAATGCACCGTTTGTCCTCTTATTTGTCTTTCTTTAGTCAAAGGTTCTTTCTTGAGAATTTTCTATTGATTGAGTTGTCTTTCATGGCGCGTTTTGTATTCCTTTGGATCAATTGAAAACTTTTTTGATATTCCAAGCCTAGTGAATTTTTATTTGAATTCCCTTGATTTAAAAATTCTTTCTCGTATAGGTTAATTTCCTTTTAATTGCATCTTAATCTCTTGAATAATCTTGTGAGGTGGTGATTTCAAGTATACTTCGGAGTTTTGTTTTGAACTATTTTTAAAAAAATTTTGAATCCTCTTTGAAGAAGTTTTAAATTAAATTTTCTTGCTTGATTGTAATTGAAAATCATCTATTAAATTTTGATAAGGTTGTTTTGACTTAGCATACACTTCTTTACGTGAAGCTCTAAACACCTCATCATGCGTACGCGGCCTTGGCGCGCGTACGCGAGATGAATTTTTCAGGCACTCGCGTACGCGGCAATTGGCACACGGCACGGACCATTTTTTTCTATTTCACGTACTCGCGTACGCGGAACCCTGCTTTTGCTGAAAGTGTGTTTACAAGAATTTTTACCTCGAATTTTCTTTTCTAAGTAGAGTTTGAATTTTTCTTCTATCTTCATTGCAACTCTTATACCCGTTTTGCTTAAATGAGAACCAAAATAACTTTCAACATTTTTGGGAATTACCTTTAGCCCTTAGCCCTATCGATTTTCATTTTCGAACCTCACATATTCTGTCTCTAACTTGGAAAATTGTTTTAAAGTAATGCAACTTGATTCTCTTCCGAGTCTTATCGCATGCAACTTGAAAAGTTTTTCTTAATTCTTCATGATGCATTTGAAAGTAATTTTAATTCTACTCTTGGGTCTTATGAACCTTGTCTGTGATTTTAGACATTCTTTTCTATAAATCTCATGACCCTTGACTCGATTTGACCTTGTTTCAAACTACTGTACTACTTTTCTTTTTATTATTCCTATCGGATTTTGTTGATTTAGGAGTCATTCTTGAGATTTCCAAGCTAATTTTTCTTCTGACACTTTTCATTTCTTGTGCATCCCTGATTGCTTGTGATCTTAACAATCCTTTCAAACTCTTGCAAATTTTTCCCTGTCACTGGTCCTTTTCCAAGGTCTTGTATCATTCTGAATAAACTCGAGAATTATTTTAATGTCACGTATGACCTTTAAGTATAGTAGTGCGATGCGTTAGTTCTTTAAGACGTGGTTTGTGGATATGGAAGGTGAAGCGGTAAGTGTCCAACGTTATGAGAAGTAGAGGAAGTTTTGTTCCTTGTGAAAGTTCGCAGATGATTAGGCTTGTGACGGGTTAGGAGGTTGTGAAGTGAATGATGGAGTTGGGAAGTTGAAGTTTTGAAGTTGGTACAAGGTCTGTGCACAAACATTATCCTGTTTGTTCACGTCAACCTGTTTTTGAACTTTTGCCACCTAGATACCCCTTTTGTTTTTGCAAACACCTAACTTAAACATTTACACCTTCTTGTACTCCAAGTTTTGGTAAAATAGTATCCCCATGTAACATTTTTGTTTTGAAGCATCTTTTAACTTTTGCTTTAGACCATACTTTTCCCTTACACCTAAGTTTCACGAATTATTCGGTATTCGAAAAATTATATACATATATCTGCCAAGACCTCTGCTTTTCTAAAGTATACAAAAGTAAAGTATTCAAAACTATTTTAGTATTTTGTGTCTTAAGTTAATTTTCAAGAACGAAAATTTTTATAAGGTCGGTAGGATGTAAGACCGATAATTTTTTAAAATTCTTATTATGAGTCAAATTTTAATTTATCTATTCATTAAAGATCTTAATTTCAGAAATTATTTTATTAAAGCTAATTAAATTAAAGTTTGATAATTAAATTAGAATTTTTATTTAATTTTACAATCGTTGGATAATTTCCATATTTAACTTATAAAATTTAGTAATTGTAAAATTCTAAGAATTTTATATGAATAGATTTGAATAATTGAGATTTTGGAATTTAATACTTTAATTTTTATAAATAAAGAAAATCAATCATATCTCTAATTATTGACTTGGAGTACTTATTTAAAAATAATTTGTAAGTTGATGATAAAATGGTATTTTAAAGATAATCATTTTACATTAAATTTTAATTTGAATTATTACTCAACCCTATTATTTTATTAATATTTTTACTTTATACAAATCCTAATTTTTACACAACAAAACCTAACTTTAATATTTTTCCCCTTTTTTAGCCGCCATTACCCCTTCCCCTTTCTTCTATTCAAGAAACATAAACAGAGGAAAAATCAAAAGAAAGAAAGAAAGAAAAGAAAGAAGGAAAGAAAGAAAGGGAGGGCGGAGAAAGAGAAGAGGAAGGAAGGGAGGTGGCTGGTGCACGGATTCCCACACTCCGTAGAACTGAATCAGCAAGTGCACTGGGTCGTCCAAGTAATACCTGAGATGAGTCAGGGTCTATCCCACGAGGATTGTCGGCTTGGATCAAATATTAGTTATCTTGTAAATCTTAGTTAGGCGGATAGAAAAGTTGTAGAGTTGTTTAAACGCATAAAAGTAAAATAAAGATAAAGTTACTCAGTAATTGTGAATTCAATGATAAGACGATGATTAAGGCTTCAGAGATGCTTTGTTTTTCTGGATCAATACTTTCTTACTGTCTACTCCAACTGTGAATGATTTCTTCAATATCAGGCTGTATGTGATCAACGCTGGTTTGAGCAACCGCCAATCTTCCTCCAGGCTGAATACCAGGTTTAGTGCGCATCCAGTCTAATTGAGGGTGAAGCTCTTGCAGTTCATTCTCTTGGTGATCCTACTCAAAATGCCACAGACAAGGTTGAATCTTTCGGATCAGAGAATGTTGCGCCTTTAGTTTTAGCCTTTACCACAAAGACACTAATCTTCCCATACATTAGCTGAACTGTTGTCTCAAGAAGTCCCCAATGAAGTCGTGGATTAGCTATCTAAAAGACTATCCTTGATGGGAAGCAGAAGCTGAATTAAAAAGAAATAATCCTTGCATTAATTAATCATAAAAGCATTCAAATACACAATTGAACAAAGCAAGGAATATGGAAGAATGAAACCAAGTTAAGAAAACAAACTAGAATGACGAAGTCTTGATGAGGGAAATAACTCTTCTCAATGTTCCAATGCTCAGATCAATTCAAAATTAGAATCCTAAAAACCTAGAGAGAAAAACCTAAGAGAGTAAAACTAGATCTAAAACTACTGAATGAATGTGTGTGTTGTTTCTGCATATTCTCTGACTCTAGTCTGCTGTTCTGGGCCGAAAACTGGGCCGAAATAAGGTCCAAAATCGCCCCCAGCGAATTCTGCAGATTATGCAGATCGCACATGTCACGCGATCGCGTCATCTATGCGGACGCGTCGCTTGCGCTTTTACCTATCCACGCGTTCGCGTCGTCCACGCTACCGCGTCGCTTGCACTTTCCAATCCGCGCGGCCGCGCAAGCCATGCGGCCGCGTCACTGCGATTTG
Organism: Arachis ipaensis; assembly: GCF_000816755.2. Taxonomy (NCBI): domain Eukaryota; kingdom Viridiplantae; phylum Streptophyta; class Magnoliopsida; order Fabales; family Fabaceae; genus Arachis; species Arachis ipaensis. The sequence continues at coordinate 110,649,322 of NC_029790.2, read as the reverse complement.
CGCTCCTTCACGCGGTCGCGTGAGCCATGCGACCGCGTCACTTCTCGCTGGTTATCTCCTCAAATTCTTGTGTTCCTTCCATTTTTGCTAGCTTCCTCTCCAATCTCCATCTCATTCATTCCCTATAAAGCCTGAAACACTTGACACATAGATGACGGCATTGAATGGAATAAAGGAGAATTAAAATTAAATAATTAAAGTCTCTAGGAAGCAATTTTCAAACATGTACTAAATTTAGGAAGGAAATCTAAATGCATGCTAAATTGATGAATAAGTGGGTAAGGATCATGACAAAACCACACAATTAAACACAATATAAACTATAAAATAGTGGTTTATCAACCTCCCCACACTTAAATATTAGCATGTCCTCATGCTAAATTGAAGGAGACAAGGAAATGAGTATGAACATGTAGAAACTCATGAAATGCAATGCAATCCTACATATATAAATAAATGCAACTATATGATTATTGTCCACTTGATCAAAAGTAAATAAGCCCTTCAAAACAATTACAAATCAAATTCCACTAATTCTATCATTATACAATAAAACCGATAAAAGTGCAAGAAGATAGCTTATGAAAGCAGGAAACATGAAAATTCAAGCATTGAACCCTCACTGATAATGTATGTACGCTCTAATCTCTAGTGTATAAGGTAATCACTCTATTCTTCTCTAGTCATTTTTTCTAACTTTTGTTTTTCTCCTAACCAATCAACAACAGTTAATATACCAATGCAAACAACATGAGGTCTTTTCAGGGTTGTAATGGGGCCAAGGTGCAGGTAAGGGTATACATATGGCTAAGTGAGCTTTATAAATTGAATCTTTAATTAACCTAAACTCTCACCTAATATACATATATTCTATATACTTTTAAATTCATGCCTAGCTACCCATAATTCCCTTTTTCAACCCATACTCATGTTTCAACTTTGTATTTTAATTCTATCATATGTGCATTGATCTTTGAATTCTGAATTTAACATTGGGGTAATTTTGTCCCCTTATTTATTTGTTTATCATCTTTTTTTTTGAATTGAAATAAATAAAGCTTATCAACGCACAAAGATTTTTGATTCTTATAGTTTCACATGAATAGGTATCCAAATTCCTTTTAAATTTTTATGACACATTCCCTTAACAACTTTTGTTTCCACAATTTCCCATACTTAACTAGCACACACAATTCTATCTTAAGCTAACCAAAGATTTAATTTGGGATATGCAATTGTTTTTCAGCTTAAGGTTAGTAATGTGGTAAAATATAGAACAAATGGGATTTTAAAGGCTCAAAGTGGTTAACAAGAGTAATTGAAAAGGGTAGGCTTGATTTGGATAAGTGAGTTTAAACAATTAATGGCCTCAATCATGTGCAAGCATGTAAATATAATAAATATTGGACATATAAGATAAAACAAAATATAGATTACAATCATAGACAAGTAAACACACAAGAATAAAATAATTATGGTTAAATAATGTAACCATACATAAAGGCTCAAATCTTTCACAGGTTGTGTGTTCTTTAGCTCAAACATCATGTTCCAAATACAATTCAAGCAGATTTATCATAAAAATTTTTGAAAAATTAGTGAAATTTTATTTCAAAGATAGATTTTTAAAAGAAACTTATTGTCTTTTCAATCAAGTAGAACATGCATGCAACTATTCTAACCTATGCAATTTATTCTATTCTATAAAGGGGAGAAAATCTAACTAAAATATCCTAATTATTGGTGTACAGAGAAGAGAAATTATCTCCGGATGTCAGGTACTGACCGACCTCCCCACACTTAAGGCTTTGCACTGTCCTCGGTGCCATCTGTTAGGAACAGGGGTGGGCTTGTGGCAGTATCTCCACAGTTGGGACTATCATGGCTCCCGGTGCTGGTAAAAGAAGTGGAGTCCGGAGTGTCTGAGTCCTTGAATTTGCCCATGATCAGCTCCTTGAGGTATGTAAATCGGCGCTTGTTACGGCGCTCTCTCATCTTAGCTTTCAGTTCATGCCGATCCAATTTTTCAAGTATCTGCTGGAGCAATTTCTCAGTTGTAGATGCTTGTGGTGTTGAAGAAGGAATATCTTCAACTGGCTCAGTAGGCTGGCTTGTAGTGGCTGCTGAAAGTCTGAGGTATTTTCCGTTAGGGACATATTGATCATCCCGTGGAAGCATGGCTTTGGTGTCCCCAGCTTTGTAGGAGACTCCGGCTGCTGAGACAAGATCTGAGACCAGGGCGGGAAAAGGTAGGTTGCCCGCAATTTGTACATGCTCCATAGCATTCCGGATGTGTCTTGAGAGATTCAGAGGTTGGTCTGTAAGGATACACCATAGTAGAACAGCCATGTCTGCAGTGAAGGAGGACTCATGAATGCTCGGAAAGACATAATGATGAGAGATTCAGAGGTTGGTCTGTAAGGATACACCATAGTAGAACAGCCATGTCTGCAGTGAAGGAGGACTCATGAGTGCTTGAAAAGACGTAATGGGACATGATCTGTGCCCATACGCGAGCCTCCAAGGTAAGTGCGGAAGCCAAGATTCCCTTAGGGCGGGTACGGTGGTATCCGTAGATCCAACGGCTGCCAGGTAATGCAATGACTCCGAGAACGGAGTCCCAGTCAAATTGGTATCTCTGGCGCTGAAGGGTGGCTTCTTGAAAAGCTTCCATTCCTGCTGGAAAAGGGGGAAGACTCAGAGCTTGCTAGATGGCCTCTTCTGTAATGGGCATTTGCTTCTGCCGGACATAAATAGACTGCAGGGTCGGCATGTAGAAGTTGGAATAGAACTCAACTACCTAAGAAAGATTGACCTGCCTCGGCTATCTCCGTAAGAAACCCCATTGTCTTCGTTCAATTTGCAGCTCAACAAAGGAGGAAATATTGGATGGGAGGATAAGAAGGTATTCATTGTTATAGTTCCTTTCTGCTAGGATAGGGAACATCTGCTCACAGTAGAGATTGGGAAATCGCGCAGTGTCCTTTGCCATATGGGCTTTTTCACAAACACATAGCATGCATGTAGAATAAGCTCTTGAAAGTATGAATTTGAACATGCAAGCAATTCCTTAAAAAGTAATATATATGATTGTCAAACAAATTTATAACAAACCATAAGCATATAAAGATAAATAATGACTCACATAAATAGATAACACCAAGTAAAAAGGAAAAGAAAAGAAAAGAAAATAAGAACAATGAAGAAAAGATAACAGGATAACATATGAAAAGAAGAAGAATAGTAGAAAAGTGAGAAAGAAGAAAAGAAAAATCTTGTTAATGGGGGTGAGAAAGATAGAGAATGAAAGGTGAGATAGAAAGGGGAAGGGGGAAAGAAGAAAGAAGGAGGGAAAAGAAAAATTAGGATTTGGAGGAAAGAAAGATAAGATAATTTGGCAACTGAGGTTGAGCTGTGCGGCGCATGCGACGCGGCCGCGGAAGGCACGCGTTCGCGTGGTTGCGCTCCAGGTAAGGTGACGCGATCGCGTCGGTCACGCGGTCGCGTGACTTATATTGCGCTGCTGGCGCGAGTGCAGCCTCGCTCCAGCACAACTCTCTGTTCGATTCATTTTAATTGCCAAAATTGGGTGACGCGATCGCATGAGTGTGCGTTATAAAATGGGTGACGCGGCCGCGTCAGCGACGCGGTCGCGTGATAAGGATTGTGCTTCCAGCACCAATCCAGCATCACTCTCGCACAGAATGCGACTGTGCACCCTTTTACGTTGAAAACTTCAGGGCACGCGGCCGCGTGGGGCACGCGGTCGCATGGGAGGCCATGATTTTCATGTGACGCGGTCGCGTCAGCGATGCGGTCGCGTGGGATAATTTGTGCCATTGGCACGACTCCAGCGCTGCTCTTGCGTAACTTTCTATTCATTTTTTTTCTTTACTCCCCCTACCACGCGGACGCGTCCCGCGGCAAAAATTTTTTTTTTTAAGGAAAGATAAAGACATGTAATTGAAAGAGCACGAAAGCACTAATAAAGAGAAGAGTTATTAAAGAAGAAAAACTAAAAGTGAAGAAAAGAACGATCATACCGCGGTGGGTTGTCTCCCACCAAGCACTTTGCTTTTATGTTCGTAAGTTGGACGCTCCAATAGCTCAATCTGCTGCGATGTGGGGGTCTTCCAAGCGGAAGATCTCAAGCTCCTTATTTTTCTACACCTTCTCACCATGGTATAGCTTCAGGCGTTGTCCATTAACCTTAATAAGTTCAGAGCTTGAAGGACGGCTTAGGTGATAAACTCCGTACGGTTCAGCCTTCTTTATTCTGTATGGACCTTCCCATTTTGATCTCAACTTACCGGGCATGAGTCTCAGTCGAGATTTGTAAAGGAGAACAAAATCTCCAGGTTGGAACTCTCTCTTCTTGATGTTTTGATCATGCACAGCTTTCATCTTTTCCTTGTATATTCTGGAGTTCTCATAAGCTTCCAGGCGAAGGTTCTCCAGTTCCTGCAGTTGCAACTTTCTTTCAGCTCCAGCATTCTCAATTCCCATGTTGCACTCCTTAACTGCCCAGAAGGCTCTGTGTTCTATTTCAACTGGGAGATGACAAGCTTTTCCATAAACCAAGCGGAAGGGACTCATCCCAATGGGTGTCTTGTATGTTGTTCTGTATGCCCATAGTGCATCTTGCAGTCTGGTGCTCCAGTCTTTTCTATGAGGCTTTACTATCTTTTGCAAGATACGCTTAATTTCTCTATTTGACACCTCGGCTTGCCCATTAGTTTGGGGATGGTAAGCTGTTGCAACTTTACGGATTATCCCATGCTTCTTCATCAATCCTGTTAGTCTCCTGTTACAAAAATGGGTGCCTTGATCGCTCATGATCGCTCGTGGTGATCCAAAGCGGCATATAATATGGTTTCTCTCAAAGGAAACAACAGTGTTAGCATCATCAGTGCGGGTAGGAATTGCTTCCACCCATTTGGAAACATAATCCACAGCTAACAATATATAAAAATATCCACTAGAATTTGGAAATAGACCCATGAAGTCGATGCCCCAAACATCAAAAATTTCACAGAAAAGCATATATTATTGAGGCATCTCATCCCTCTTGGATATGTTACCAAATTTCTGGCATGGGTGACAAGATTTACAAAACTCAGCAGCATCTCTAAAAAGAGTAGGCCACCAGAATCCGCAGTCTAAGATATTTCTAGCTGTTCTTTGAGGGCCAAAATGTCCTCCACTCTCAGATGAGTGACAGGCCTCTAAAATGGACTGGAATTCTGATTGAGGCACACAACGTCTAATTATCTGGTCAGCGCCACATCTCTATAAATATGGGTCATCCCATATATAATATTTAGACTCACTTTTCAGCTTGTCTCTTTGATGTTTAGAAAAATGTGGGGGAAATGTGCGGCTA
>NC_029790.2:110642378-110643915 GCF_000816755.2 Arachis ipaensis | reverse complement strand
AGACGCATAGGCAATAACAAAAGGATCCTTACCTTCACGCTGAGCCAGCGCTGCTCCTACTGCATGGTTGGAAGCATCGCACATGATTTCAAATGGCTGGCTCCAGTCTGGTCCTCTCACAATTGGAGCCTGAGTTAGAGCGGTCCTTAGCTTATCAAACGCTTGTTTGCAATCCTCACTGAACTCGAACTCAATATCCTTTTGCAGTAATCTGGATAAGGGAAGTGCTACCTTACTAAAGTCCTTAATAAATCTCCTGTAGAAACCTGCATGGCCAAGGAACGAACGGACTTCCCTCACAGAAGAGGGATAAGGTAAACTAGAAATAACATTCACCTTTGCTGGGTCTACAGAAATGCCATTATTAGATACCACATGTCCTAATACAATCCCTTGCTTTACCATAAAGTGGCATTTTTCGAAATTCAATACAAGGTTTGTATTAACACATCTATCTAATACTCTAGATAATCCATCTAAGCAAAGGTTAAAAGAATCACCATAAACGCTAAAATCGTCCATAAAAACTTCCATACAGTCCTCAATAAGATCATATAAAAGACTCATCATGCACCTTTGGAAGGTAGCTGGTGCATTGCATAAGCCAAAGGGCATTCTCTTATAAGCATAAGTCCCAAAAGGACATGTAAAAGTAGTCTTTTCCTGATCCTCAGGAGCTATATGAATCTGGAAATAACATGTGTAACCATCTAGAAAGCAATAATGTGATTTACCTGACAGGCGATCCAGTATTTGATCAATGAATGGAAGTGGGTAGTGAACCTTACGGGTAGCTTGGTTGAGACGCCTGTAATCAATGCAGACTCTCCAAGCATTCTGAACTCTAGTTGCTATGAGCTCTCCATGCTCACTTTTCACTGTAGTGACTCCAGATTTCTTGGGCACCACTTGTATTGGGCTTACCCATTCACTGTCTGAAATGGGATATATGATACCTGCTTCCAATAGTCTGGTCACTTCCTTTTTGACAACTTCCAAGATGGTGGGATTCAATCTTCTTTGTGGTTGACGGACAGGTCTTGCTCCCTCTTCTAAAAATATTCTGTGCTCGCATACTTGAGGGTTAATTCCCACTATGTCTGCCAAACTCCACCCAATTACCTTCTTATGCTTCCTCAGTACATCAAGTAACTGCTCTTCTTGTTGAGAAGTCAGTTCCCTTGCAATAATAACCGGAAGCTTCTGCTCATCCTCAAGATAAGCATATTTGAGATGTGGAGGGAGAGATTTCAATTCTAACTTTTGATCATGGGCAGGCTCTGGATTATCTGGGGCTTGCAAAAATGGCGAAGTGTCCTCATTGTCAGTTAAGAGGGTCCCCACACTTGGACCTTGTCCAGTGTGCCTCTCTTCAAACTCTTCTTTTTTGAACTTCAGCCACATTTTCGTCTATGACATCACACTGGAAGATAGAACGATCTTCTGGAGGGTTGTCAATGACTCCATTCAGATTGAAGATCACTATGCGGCCATCTATTTCAAAGGAGTATGTTCCTGAAAAAGCATCCAATTTGAA
>NC_029790.2:110639674-110642307 GCF_000816755.2 Arachis ipaensis | reverse complement strand
TCTTTATGGATACATAAGTCTTTTAGAAACTTTGCATATTTAGGTACCTGCTGAATAACATAAAAAAGGGGAACAGTTACCTCAACCTTTTTGAATATTTCTACCATTTTAGGATCAGGTTCCAGCTGCTTCCTGGGCTTCCTTGCAAGCTGTGGAAATGGAATGGGAACAGTGGGTTCCGTGGTGCCTGCGCCTTTTGGTGCTTCTTCTTGTGGTTGAGCTATCTCTTCTTCAGCTATGTCCTATATATCTTCTTCCTCTTCAACATCTTCGACTTCTACCACCTCTTCAGCTGAGGCGTATTCTGGTGAGTTTGGTTCCTCCTGATTCCTCTCCTGCAGTGTGGTTCCGGACCTCAGGGTGATGGCATTAATGCCTCCCTTTGGATTGGGTAACGGTTGAGAGGGGATTCCAGTGGTGCTTTGAGTTAGAGCAGCAGTCTCTCTGCCAGAAGATACTTCTGCAACGGCTTTTGAATGGCCTTGCTTCTGTCTGTGGTTTCGAGTAGATTCAGCTAAATCACTGATCAATTGCCAAACTTCATCAGTGGTCTTGTACTTCTTCATAGACCCATTGCTGGCACTTTCCAATGTGGTCTTATCTTGGGGCCTCAGACCTTGTGTGATATAGCTGAGTAGCATGATCTTGTCAATCATGTGGTGGGGGCATGCTTCTAGAAGATTATTGAAGCGCTCCCAGTATTCGAAGAGAGTCTCATTGTCATCCTGAACAATCGTAGAGATATCCTTCCTCAGTTTATCAGTAACTTCAGATGGAAAGAATTTCTCCAGAAACTCATTTCTGAGTGTATCCCAGTTGGATACATTTGCTAGAGGTTGAGTGTAGTACCACTCTATTGCTTTTCCCTCAAGAGAGAACGGAAAAGCTTTCAGCAGAATTAAAGTTTCATCAGTGCCATCACGCCTGACAGTAGAACAGGCTGCCTGGAAATCTCTCAAGTGCTTGATAGGCTCTTGAGCAGGTAGGCCATGAAACTTAGGCATCAAATTTAACAGTGCGGTCTTTATTTCAAAATCTGTAGCTACTGCTGAATGATGCGCTTGAAACGGTTGCATTGTAAAATCAGGAGCTCCTTCCTCATGAATGGTAACTCTTCTAGCTGCCATGTTTTCTGCACGTAAAACAACCGAATTAGTAGAACGGGGGCTGGTTTCTTCCTCAGATTCACTTTCAGATCCGCCCTCAGAGCGGGCTAACCTACGCTGTTCTCGCCTTATTCGTGAAATTGTTCTTTCAATTTCAGGATTGAATATTAGCAAGCGCGGATCAGGAAGTGAACGTGTCATTTGACGGAAGAAACATGCAGCTCATAGTAGCAAAATTAAATAAAATACAAATAAATAAATTCTAATTAATAAAATTAGCACTCTATTGCAACTCTCCAGCAACGGCGCCAAAAATTGATGGGAAGCAGAAGCTGGTGAATTAAAAATTTATTAAAATAGCTACGTTGCAAGTATAGTTCTTAACTCACCGAAAATCTGCCTATCAATTTAGAAATATGTCACAGAGAGTTTAAATTAAAATTACTAGGAGTTTTAAGTCCCAGGTCGTCTCCCAACGAGTTGCAGAAAAGTGTGCTATTTTATTAATCAGATGTTCCAAGAAGTTGAGCTAAGTAAATTGGAATTTAAATTGAGGGATTTTAAATAATATAAATAAAAGTCTTGACTGGGAATTGATTGGTTAGAATCTCTATCATTGATGGAGTGATTTTTAAGATTGATTTATAATTAACGGTTACTCTGTTAGGTTATCCTTTACTAGGTAAGGGAAAGTCAAACAAGTTGGAATGCCAGATCTGTTCACAAGTTGCAACCCACTTAGTTCAAAGGGATTGGCGTTGGTGACAGGATAGCAATCCAACATTTAACCCAACTACAAATTTTTTCCTTCAATCCTTCCAACTCAAGAGTTCCTTTTAATCAACTCCCCATCAAGTAAGGAAACTACTCACGCATTGTAAATAAAGAATCCATAGCACATGAAAGGGAATTAAAAGAAGACATGATTATTGGAATTGAAATTGAATTAAAAAGAAATAATCCTTGCATTAATTAATCATAAAAGCATTCAAATACACAATTGAACAAAGCAAGGAATATGGAAGAATGAAACCAAGTTAAGAAAACGAACTAGAATGACGAAGTCTTAATGAGGGAAATAACTCTTCTCAATGTTCCAATGCTCAGATCAATTCAAAATTAGAATCCTAAAAACCTAGAGAGAAAAACCTAAGAGAGTAAAACAAGATCTAAAACTACTGAATGAATGTGTGTGTTGTTTCTGCATATTCTCTAACTCTAGTCTGCTGTTCCGGGCCGAAAACTGGGCCGAAATAAGGTCCAAAATCGCCCCCAGCGAATTCTGCAGATTATGCAGATCGCACATGTCACGCGATCGCGTCATCCATGCGGATGCGTCGCTTGCGCTTTTTCCTCTCCACGCGTTCGCGTCGTCCACGCTACCGCGTCGCTTGCGCTTTCCAATCCGCTCGGCCGCGCAAGCCGTGCGGCCGCGTCACTGTGATTTGCTCTCCTTCGTGCGGTCGCGTGAGCCATGCGACCGTGTCACTTTTCATTGGTTATCTCCTCAAATTCTTGTGTTCCTTC
>NC_029790.2:110616635-110638343 GCF_000816755.2 Arachis ipaensis | reverse complement strand
TCCACGCGTTCGCGTCGTCCATGCTACCGCGTCACTTGCGCTTCCCAATTCGCACGGCTGCGCAAGCCATGCGGCCGCGTCACTGCGATTTGTGCTCCTTCACGCGGTCGCGTGAGCCATGCGACCGCGTCACTTCTCGCTGGTTATCTCCTCAAATTCTTGTGTTCCTTCCATTTTTGCTAGCTTCCTCTCCAATCTCCATCTCATTCATTCCCTATAAAGCCTGAAACACTTGACACACAGATCACGGCATCGAATGGAATAAAGGAGAATTAAAATTAAATAATTAAAGTCTCTAGGAAGCAATTTTCAAACATGTACTGAATTTAGGAAGGAAATCTAAATGCATGCTAAATTGATGAATAAGTGGGTAAGGATCATGACAAAACCACACAATTAAACACAATATAAACTATAAAATAGTGGTTTATCAATCCTCAAGCTAGTGGTTTATCAATCCTCAAGCTAGTGGTTCATTGATATCTGATGAAAGACGCTCACTGAACCCATGTAGAATAGAGATAACCTTGTGCCGGTTCAACTCATTCATAAGGTTGAAGAATGAAGATACATCTTAGGAGAGAATCAAACACGAATTGTAAATAGAACATTAGTACTTTTATTAATTCATAAAACTCAGCAGAGCTCCTAGCCTCGACCTAGGAGGTTTAGTGACTCAAACTGATAGAAAAATACAATGAAAGGTTTGAATGGTCAAAAGATTGGAAGATAATGACCGTGTAGAAGGTGATCTTCTCTTATATATACTAATCTAATTACTAAGGATTACAGAAATATGATAGGCTTAGGCTTGTAGTGCAAAAATCCACTTCCGGAGCCCACTTGGTGAGTGTTTGAGCTGAGCTTGAGTCTCTCCCATGTGCTAGGACTCCCTAGGGGCGTTGAGCACTGGCTAGGAGCCCCTTTTGGGCGTTGGTCGCTGGCCACCTCTTTGTGGGCGTTGGACTCCTGGACTGGGGCAGATGGCTGGTGTTGAATGCCAGTTTTGGGACTTTAATTCTGAAGAAAAGTATGCACTATTATATATTTCTGGAAAGCTCTGGATGTTAGCTTTTCATAAACATTGAGAGTGCACCATTTAGACTTGTGTAGCTCCAAAAAAGCTCCTTTGAGTGCACAGAGGTCAGATCCTGACAGCATCTGCAGTGCTTTCTCTGCCTCTGAATCAGACTTTTGCTCCAGCTCCTCAATTTCAACCAGAAAATACCTAAAATTGCATAAAAATACACAAACTCAAATTAGAACCCAAAAATATGATTTTTACACTAAAACCTATGAAAATATAATAAAACTTAAATAAAACATAACAAAAACTATATGAAAAATGATGTCAAAAACTATATAAAATATCCGCTCATTAGTGGCGCCAGTGGGTGTCACTGCCACCGTCGCTGTCATCATGTTGCCGCTAGGAAGTCAGAACTGAGGAGAGAGAGAGAGAGAGAGCAGTGCCGAGAAGGAGAGGTCGTTGTCACCGTCAAGCTATCACGTGTCGCCATCACAGGAGCTTCCAACGTTGCCGTCTTGACACGCGAAGGAGAGAGAGCTTCCGTGGGGAAGCCACCGCCGTCGCTAATGAAGAAGAGGGGGCACGCGAGAGGGAGCCGCCGTGGAGAACTGCCGCTGTCGCCAAAGCTTTTGTTGCCATCAGAAGCTGCTCTGCTGCCATTTGGGTCACTGAGAACGTGGCTGTGATCATCAAAACCACCATCGGAGTTATCGCTATTCAATACAGCTGCTCTTCCTTGTCTGGGTAAGCGTCTCATTCCAGAACCTTCGAAATCGGTATTTCTATTTTAAGTTATTAAGGATCTGAGGTTTTGGTGTCTTAGGATCGAGTTCTGGGTCTTGCATGCTGAGTTCTATGACAGTGGCATATGACGTCAAGATACTGCATTGTCGTCGGAGCTGCCACTGCTCTGTTTTCTTGCTTATTTCGTAAGTACAATAAGTTGTTCCTCGTCCCGAACCTCTATAATTGCTAATATGTTGTATGTTTCTAAGGTCCTTGCAACGTTAATGCTTTAGGATTGAGTTTCGGTTCTTGTGTGCCGAGATTAGAGTTACTGTGGTTGAGGCTGTCGCGGATTTGCGTGCCCAGAGAAAAGGGTTTCATTAACATGTTTGGGTTTTGGGTTCGGCTTGTTGAGGTATGGGTCCTTTTCAGAAAACTAAACTTTAGATTTCGGAGTTGCTATATATGGATATTTATGTGAAAAATGTATTTCAGTGATTGTATAAATCCTATGCATTGTTTGATTATCTTGGATGGATATTGTTCCGAGGGTTACCTGAAACTGTAGGTCGATCTCGAACGAGATCTTCTGTGCTGATCGGTGCTGACGTGTCCTCCGGCTTGTAAATGGTGGCCGGAGTCGCTGTGTCCGACTTGTTGGACTTGGTGGTAGTGCTGATCCTTTGTCACTGGAGGGTGGGGGATACCTACAAGGGACTCCGATGCTTAAGTTAGCAAGGGTATTAAGCAGGTTTTTAGTAGAATCAGAGTATGAGTTATAACTGGGTGCTCCAGTGTATTTATAATGTTGTAGAGTGATCTTTTCTGGAGATAAGATAGTTATCTTATCTTATCTTTGAGTGAAGTCATCTTATCTTTAGGGGAACCGTCCTTATCTTTCTAGGCTTTGGCTGCCTTTAGATTTGGGCCGTGTTCCTTTGTCTGGGCCTTCTTGGGCCTCTGTAGTGATTTGGCCGACCACTTTTAAGAAGAGGTCGGGTAGTTCTAACCTGAAGAGGTCGGTCGACTCAGCCCGGGTCGGACAGTTTGACCCAGGGTATAAACAGTGCCCCTGCTCGAGTGTGGTCTTCCTTTTGAGGTCGAGTCCTTAGTCTTAGGACTTCAGTCCTTCTCTGGAGAAGTCGAGCTCGAGCATTTTGTTGATATCTTTTTGTAGAGCTTCCTGCGGAACGTTTTTTCTTTACTCCTTTAATTTTGAAAACGTGTGTTCCTTGCTTTGGGAACGTGCGGGGGTTTTTAATGCCTCATTAACTCCTTACTGTTCCATTTTTCCCTCTTTTCATTTTGAATTGCAAAAAGACTTTTGCTTTCTGTTTTCCCTTTTTGCTTCTTTGAAACTCCATTCTTTACCCTTCTGTTTTTCTGGCTCACCTGGGACTCTTTTCTTTCACGTTTTCGCACTTCTCCCTGTGGCGCCATTGGTGGTTACTGGAGCTTCCTTTGTTCGAAAGGCAATTCCGGATTTTCGCCCCTTCGTCTTCAACTTTCTCGTCACTTCCTCCTCTTTCAGGTTAGTTCTTCTTTCTGTTTCTTTACTTCTTTCGTCGTTTTTCCCTTGTGCTTGCATTGTTCTATCCTTGGTAAAGTTTTGGTTTTGCTTGAGTTTATGTTGGAAAGCTTGAACCTTTTCGTATTACCATGCTTGGTTGTCACTGTGATGTATGTTTTCTGGTTTTCTTTTGACCTTTTGTATGTTCTTGGGTGAATTCCCTGGTAGTTTGATGCTTTTAGGGCTTTGTATGTTGTCGCTGCTTTCTAATCGTTCTTTTGATTTTTTGAGGTTTTATGAACTGCTGTTTATTTAAAAGGTTGCTCCTTTGATGACTTTACGCCCTGTTGATGGTTTTTCTTTGCTGATAGAGTTGTAAGAGATGATGATTTCTGATGACTAAGCTTTGATTTTCTTCTCGTGTTTGTTTCTTGTTTGGAAGGAATTATTTTTCTTCGTTGAGAGTTTTGTTGGGGTGTAGCCTTGTAGACTTTTTCTGAGTCCTTACTCTGTCCCTGCCTCCAAAGGATGCCCCTGGACCTTGGTGTGCGTCTTGGGATTTTCCTTTTACTATTTGTATTGCTCTGAGTCATGTTGTCCGAGCTGTTTTGATTTCGCCCGAGCTGTTTTGATTAGTAATCCATTTTCTTTTTCTTGCTGTAGGACTAGTTGGCCATGTCTTCTCGCAAAAATATTGTTGAAACGTCTTCCAAGGTTCCTGAGGGTATGTCCGATTGGCTGGACTCCCTTATTCTGATGTGTGTCTCAGTAGTTAATTCCAAGTATCTTGTGGAACTTAGAAAACATCACCGTATCTGTAGTCATAGAGACCAGGAGAAAGATTATGAATTGGTAGCGCCAGATTCCGATGAAAGGGTTTGCTTTCCATCTTTGATCCAAGGGGAACATTCCTTCTTCTATGCCTACGACTATTTTTTCAGCCAGCTGAACATTACTTTTCCTTTTACTTCTTTTGAGACCGACTTGTTGTGGTCGTGTAATGTGGCCCCATCCCAGCTCCATCCAAATTCCTGGGGCTTTATCAAGATCTTTCAGTTGCTTTGCCAAGAGTTGGATGTCACACCTTCTCAAACTCTTTTTCTATATCTTTTTGTTTTGACCAAGCCTGGGACTACCAAAAAGAAAGCTTCTTGGGTTTCTTTCAGGTCTGTCCAAAGGCACAAAGTTTTTTCTATGTACGATGTGTCTTTTAGGGATTTTAAGAACTACTTCTTCAAGGTCCGAGCTGTTGAGGGAGCTCGACCATTTTTCTTAGAGTCGAATGGTGAACCTGCCTTCCCCTTATGTTGGCAAAAGAAAGTTGTAGTTTCTAGATATACGTGGGAAATGCTTGATGAGGTTGAGCAGGCTTTTGTGACTTTGTTGGAGGGGATTTGGGGACAACCTCCTCATCTTGACACAAAGAGATTTTTAGGAGACCCTTCCCTTGTCCGAGCCGAGCTAGGTAATGGTCAACTTCTTTTGGCTTACTTGTTTCTTGTTTTCTATTTCTTCCAGCTTTGTAACTTTGTATTGTTTGTATTTTTCAGAAATGATTAAAAATAATGACTCCATGAGGGCCTTTTAAAAGGCGAGGAAGGCTACAGCTGCCCAGAACATCTCGGCCAAGGTGACTGGGGAAGGATCCTCTCATGCTCTGCCAAAGCCATCAGTACCAGGCTCTCCTGGACCGAGGAGGATGATTCCTACCCCTTGGGTTCATTTGGTCGATCCTTCCCAGACTTCTGCTGCAACCTCTTCTCCTACTGGCGCTCCTCCTCCAAAAAGACAGAAAACAGCTGAGCCCTTCAACCTGGATGCCCCCGATTTTAATGCTGTCGAGTTTGTTGATCAGCAAATTGGTCCCTATGGTACCATTCCTACTGACGATATTTCTCTTCTTCGTCATTTGGATTTTATTACTCGGAGCAGCATCAAGATGGCACATATAGGGGCAGCTTTATATCGGACTGCCCAGGACCTTCCTATTCACGCAACAAAGGCCTTTATGGAGGAAGCCAAGTTGGAGTTCGACCAGATGAAGGGTTTGAAGGAAGAGCTCGAGGTGAAAGTGGCCAAGTTCGAGAAAGAGTTGGAGGGGGGAGAAAACTCGGGCTATTGCCTTGGCGGCTTCTGCCAAGTTGTCTGAAGATATGGCATTGAAGTATAAGGAGAGCTATGTCACAACTTATAGGGAGATTATGGGTCTTAGGGAGGATTTGGAGTTTGCCCGAGCTAACTATGCCGAGCTTCAGGGTCATCTTGTAGGCAGTATAAATGCTGCTTATGAGAATTTGAAAGATCAAGTTCGAGTTCTTGCACCCGAGATTGACCTTACTCTCTTTAGCTTGGATAACGTTGTAAAGGATGGTAAGATTATCCCTGATGACCCTGATGATGATGATGTCGAACCTCCTCCTGTACCTTCTACCAAAGTCTCTGTTGCCCCGCCTTCTTCAACTCTGGCAACTGAAGTCGGTCAACCTGAGTCTGATCCTGATGTCCAGATCCTGAACCGGGATGATGGGATGGTAGATGCGGTACCTTTTCAGACTCGGCCTCCTTCTCCTCGGGATACAGCTACTGGGAAGTCCTTGGATCCTCTCTAATTATTTCTGGTGCATTTGTGTATAGCTCGACCTGTGGGCTTTGAACTCTTTTTGTAATTTGTAGTCTTGACTTGTGGATATTTTGGTTGCTTTTCTGTTAGCAACTTTATTTTTAGAAAAAATAAAGTAGTTTTTTAGGCTCTTGGGGTCGACTTCAGGTGGCCTCTTGAGTCTTATTATTATAACAACCTTGTTTCTTTTTGTGATATGCTTGTCTGCACCTTTCTGACACCTTCTGGAATCTTGGGAGTGTTGGAGCCTTGTTGTCCAATCTCTTTTGATTTCCTTTTGTGTTTTATTTTCTATTTTAGTTGAGGCTAGCTTCGTGCAACTAGTCTTCTTTGCCTTCTCTTGATATGGTGCCTGTAATTTGATTTTCTTGAGGTCATGGCTTTCTGGGTCCGACTTGGGTCCCTTATAGCGCCTGCCTTTTGTTGTCCGACTTCTTAAACTTGGTCATGTTTTGAAGCTATTTCTAGTAATCCCTTTTGCTTGGACATTGGCAAGTCTCTTCCTATGGATTATAACTTTTAGTAGCCTTGCCGAGTTGTCTTTGTTGTGTCGGTCTCTTCTGAGTTATTTCTAGTGATCCATTTTTTTCTTGAACTTTGGTCAGGTCTCTTTTGTGGATTATTTTTTCATAACTTTTGGTTTGGGCCGACTTCATCATGTCGGTCCCTTCTAAGTTATTTCTAGTAATCCATTTTTTCTTGGACCTTGGTCAGGTCTCTTTTATGGATTACTTTTTCATAACTTTTGGTTTGGGCTGACTTCATCATGTTGGTCCCTTTTAAGTTATTTCTAGTAATCCTCTTTATTTGGATCCTTGTCAGGTCTCTTTTAGGGATTTACCTTTATAACTTTGTGATTTTATTGGGCCGACTTCATCGTGTCGGTCCTTTCTAAGTTATTTTTAGTAATCCTCTTTTTTTTGGACCCTTGTCAGGTCTCTTTTAGGGATTTACTTTCATAACTTTATGATTTTGTTTGGCCGACTTCATCATGTCGGCCCCTTCTAAGTTATTTTTAGTAATCCTCTTTTTTTTTTTACCCTTGTCAGGTCTCTTTTAGGGATTTACTTTTATAACTTTGTGATTTTGTTGGGCCGACTTCATCATGTCGGTCCCTTCTAAGTTATTTTTAGTAATCCTCTTTTTTAGGGCTGGCCAGGCCTCTTTCTAGGGATTTATTTTTTATAACTTTGGTTATTGTGGTCGACTTGTCCAACTTCTTTACGTCAGTCTGTCTTTAAGTTATTTTTAGCAACCCAGTTTATTAAGACCTCGTCAGGTCTTTCTATGGATCACTTTTGATAACTACTTGCATTATTCTATTTTTGTTGCCTTTTCATCTTTGCTGATTTTGTAGAAATTGGGTTTGATCCCCGTTTGGTCGACCTTTTGATGAATTTGGTTTTTGTTCATACCCCGGGTCGAGCTATCCGACCCGGGATGATCGGCGACAAAGCGACCAACCTCTTCAGGTCAGACTATCTGACCTCTTCTCAAAAAGAGCTCGGCCAAATCGACAGGAAGGCCCAAGAAGGCCCAAACAGAGGAACACGACCCAAATCCAAAGGCCGTCCAAGCCTATAGAGATAAGGGCGGTTCCCTTGAAGATAAGCTGACTTCAACTCAAAGATAAAGATAAGATAAGATATAAATACAATAAATACACTGGAGCACCCAGGTATAACTCATACTCTGATTCTACATAAAACCTACTTAATACCCGTGCTAACTTAAGCATCGGAGTCTCTTGCAGGTATCCCCACCCTCCGGTGACCAAGGATCAGCAGTGCAGCCAGTCCAATAAGTCGGGCGCGGCGGCTCCGGCCACCATCAACAAGTCGGACACAACAGCTCCAACCAGCACAGAAGATCTCAACCGAGATCGACCTCTAGTTTCAGGTAACCCTCGGAACATTGGCGCTGTTACCGGGGAACCTGGAAGTCATCCCATCACCATCGCGGACGGCCATGACAACGACCACGATTCAGATCTAGAAAACAGAACACCGCACAAGAACGCGGACACTACATTGAAGGATGCTCCGGAATCCAACAGAGACAAAAACTCATCAAATCCGGGAGCAATAGAAGCGTTTCAAGATCGCTTAAAGCAACTTGAGAAAGTAACCCAACAACAACGAGAGATCGGAAAAGATCTGCAAAGAGAGGTACGGCGACGTCGAGAATTGGAAGAAAAACTACAGCAATTAGAAGCCGATCTCAAATCAAAAGCTCCTCGGACCGCTCTTGAGGAAAATTCACGCAAAGAACAAGATCCATTCACCAGAAAAATCATGAAAACCAAAATTCCAAAAGACTTCAAGCTCCCGGATATAATTTTGTATGATGGCACCACAGATCCCAACCATCATCTCAGCAATTTCAAAAGCAGAATGTACCATACCGACGCCTCAGATGCCGTTCGCTGCAAAGCTTTTCCAACAACTCTCACGAAGACAGCAATCAGATGGTTTGACAACCTACCTCCAAAGTCCATCTCAAACTTTGATGACCTGACCAAAAAGTTCCTAGCCAGATTCTCCATCCAGAAAGATAAGGCCAAACACGCCCCCAGTTTACTAGGGATCAAGCAAGGAGATCGGGAGAGCCTCCGCAACTACATGGAGAGATTTAACAAAACATGCATGGACATACAAAGCTTACCAACAGAGGCCGCCATCATGGGACTCATCAACGGCCTACGAGAGGGACCTTTTAGCCAGTCTATATCAAAAAAGTACCCGACCTCCTTAGACAAAGTACAGGAACGAGCAGAAAAATATATCAACATGGAAGAAAATGCTCGGTTAGGAGAAACCTCTAAATATGGGGCCCCCTACCGAGATAAAGACAAGGAATCCAAAAGGAAAGAAGATCGACAAGGAGAGAAAATCAAAAAATACCATAATTACACTCCTCTCAGGGCATCCATGGTCGACGTATACAAAGAAGTCTGCCATACAGAGAAAATCCCCCCAGCGCGGCCACTCAAAGGCAAAAGGGGAGGAGGAAACCGGAAGGAATATTGTGAATACCATCGAGTCTGAGGGCACTCCATCAACGAGTGCTTCGACTTAAAGAATATCATAGAAAAATTGGCGAGAGAAGGAAAATTAGATCGATTTCTGGCTACCCGAGATGATGACCAAAGAAAGAGACGAAGGGACGAAGATGACGGACGAGCTGAATGATCACCTCGGACACCAGAAAGACACATCCACATGATACACGGCGGATTTGCAGGAGGTGGGATCTCCAAATCATCCCAAAAAAGATATCTCAAAGAAGTATATCACGTCGAGGGAAAGGAGGAAGCACCCGACATCCCTGCGATAACATTCACTAAAGAGGACGCATCCGGCATCATCTCGGGACACGACGATCCCATGGTCATCACTATCATACTGGCAAACGCCAATCTACACCGTACATTAGTAGACCAAGGGAGTTCAGCCGACATCTTATTCAAAACAGCCTTCGACAAACTCGGCTTAGACGAAAAGGAGCTTAGAGCATACCCGAACAGTCTGTTTGGACTAGGAGATACCCTGGTACAACCACTGGGATACGTATCGCTACACACAACCTTCGGAAAAGAGAACCAATCTAGGACCCTCAAAATAGACTACATTATGGTCGACGTAAGTTCAGCCTACAATGCTCTAATAGGTCGGACAACACTCAATCAACTCGGCACAATAGTCTCGACCCCGCATCTATGCATGAAATTCCCAACTACAGAAGAGATAGCTACAATAAAAGCAGATCAAAAGATGGCGCGCCGCTGTTATAACGAAAGTCTAAACCTCAGAGGTAGAGGAGAAGAGTTTCATACAATTGAACTTGGCAGAGTTCAGCAACGAGAAGAACTCCGTCCGCAGCCAGAAGGTGAGATAGAGAAGATTCAGATCGGAGACACCTCGGATAAAACAACTAATATCGGCACGATCCTAAGAGGAGACTCAAAAGACTTACTGATACAATTCTTACGAGATAATGTTGATCTCTTCGCATGGAAATCTGCAGACATGCCAGGCATAGACCCTAAGCTAATGTGTCATAAGTTAGCGGTCTACCCAGGATCTCGGCCGGTGCAACAGAGACGAAGAAAACTTGGGACAAAGTGATCCCAAGCAGTGGAAGAACAAGTATAAGCACTACTGGAGGCAGGATTCATAAGAGAAGTCAAATATCCACTATGGCTAGCCAACGTCGTCTTGGTGAAAAAAATCAAATGGGAAGTGGCGAATGTGCACCGATTACACCGATCTCAACAAAGCCTGCCCAAAAGATCCATACCCACTCCCAAGTATCGACGCTCTGGTAGATGCTTCCTCCGGATATAGATACCTCTTGTTTATGGACGCATACTCGGGATACAACCAAATCCCATGTATCCACCAGATCAAGAAAAGACCTTGTTCTTAACACCGAAAGCAAATTACTGCTACATCGTGATGCCTTTCGGTCTTAAGAACGCATGAGCTACTTATCAAAGGCTAATGAATAAATTCTTCTCAGATCACATCGGAAAAATCATGGAAGTCTATGTGTATGACATGTTGATAAAGACACAAAGCGAAGATACATTATTGTCCGACCTGGCTCAAGTGTTCGACACTATAAGGAAGCATGACATGCGACTCAATCCCGCAAAATGCACCTTTACAGTAGAAGCAGGAAAATTCTTAGGGTTCATGCTCACACAAAAAGGAATTGAAGCAAACCCAGATAAATGTCAAGCTATACTCAGCATGAAGAGCCCCACCTGTGTCAAAGAAGTACAGTAACTCAACGGGAGATTGGCCGCCCTATCCAGATTCTTAGCAGGAGCAGCGATAAGGTCTCTCCCCTTCTATGCCACTTTAAGGAAGGGAAAGAAGTTCGAATGGACAACAGAATGTGAACAAGCCTTTCAAGACTTCAAGAAATTTTTAGGACGGCCGCCTACCCTATATCGACCCCGAAAAGGAGAACCGCTCATATTGTATCTCGCAGTAGGAAGCCGGGCAATAGCCTCAGCACTAGTCAGAGAAGACGAAAGTGGGCAACAACCCGTCTACTTCATAAGCAAAGCGCTACAAGGATCCGAGCTGAACTACCAGAAAATAGAAAAGTTTGCCTACACCCTCATTCTAACATCTCGACGACTTCACCCGTACTTCCAGGCTCACACCATTAAGGTCCGAACTAACCAGCCCATAAAAGCAATATTGCAGAAAACAGATTTAGCAGGCAGAATTTTACAATGGGCAGTAGAGTTATCAGAGTTTGACCTCCAGTACGAACCTCGGACGGCCATCAAATCGCAGTATCTGGCCGACTTCATCGCAGAATTCACAGATGCCCTGGAAACCCCCACAGAATGGAATCTCTATGTGGACGGTTCTTCAAATAAAACTGGAAGCGGCGCAGGCATGATAATAGAAAGCAATCAAGGAACCCAAGTTGAGCTCTCCCTCAAGTTCGGGTTCCCGGCCTCAAACAACCAAGCGGAATATGAAGCATTATTAGCTGGTTTGAAGCTGGCTAAAGAGGTTGGAGCTCAGAAACTCAACATTTACAGCGATTCACAAGTAGTCACCTCACAGATAACAGGGAGCTATCAAGTCAAAGACCCTACCATGAAAAAGTATTTGGATAAAACCAAGGAACAGCTCGGACAGCTCGAGGAATATAAGATCTGCCACATACCCCGCTGTTCCGAGGGTTACCTGAAACTGGAGGTCGATCTCGGATGAGATCCTTGGTGCTGGTCGGAGATGACGTGTCCGACTGGCTGGTGGCGGCCGGAGCTGTTGTGTCCGACTTGTTGGACTTGCTGCACTGCTGATCCTTGGCCACCGGAGGGTGGGGGGTACCTGCAAGAGACTCCGATGCTTAAGTTAGCACGGGTATTAAGCAGGTTTTATGTAGAATCAGAGTATGAGTTATACCTAGGTGCTCCAGTATATTTATAGTGTTAAGATGTGACCTTCGTTGGATAAGATAAGTTAGTTATCTCATCTTATCTTTATCTTTAGAGTTGAGGTCAGCGTATCTTCATTGGAACTGCCCTTATCTCTATAGGCTTAGGCCGCCTTAGGATTTGGATCGTGTTCCTCTATTTGGGCCTTTTTCTGGGCTCTCTTGTTGATTTGGCCGAGCTCTCTGAGAAGAGGTCGGATAGTCTGACCTGAAGAGGTCGGTCGCTTTATCTCCAATCATCCCAGGTCGAATAACTCGACCCAGGGTATGAACAGTGCCCCTACTTGAGCTCGGTCTTCTTTTTGAGGTCGAGTCCTTGATTGAAGTCGAACTCAAGCACTTTTGTCGATTCCTTTCTTTGTAGAGTCTTTTTTGAATGTAGAACATTTTTCTCTAAAAGCGAGCGCTTTTATATCGGCGCTTTGGAAACGTGCGAGGTTTTAATGCCTTTATTAACATTAATTGCCCCGTTTCCCTTAGGCTCTCTTTATTTTGATTTTGCAAATCCAGAAACGGTTTCTCTCCTTCGGCCCTTTCGTAACTTCTTCGCATTTCTCCCTTCATTCTCTCGCTCTCAACTTTTCTTTGTGTTTGTTCTACTTCACCTCCGTTGGTGCTTCACTTTGAGAGACGATTTCCTGCCCCGGCTTTCATCTTTCTTCAGAACTTTCCTCCTTTTTCCAGGTTTGGTTTCTACTTTCTGCTTTCTTACTTCTTTTGCCGCTTTGGCCTTTGATTTTTGATAAAGTTTTGGTTTTGCTTGAATCCTTGTTTGAAAAACTTGAATCTTTTTGCATTTGTCGTGCCTGTTTGTCACCGTGTGCTCTGGAGTTTCTTCATCTTCTGCATGATTGCTTTTGCTTAATGCTTTTAGGGTTTTCGCATGCTATCGTCTTTTCTGTTTGTGCTTTTGATGGTGGTTTTCGCCTAATTCTGAGAAAGGTTGTGTCTTTGGTGTTTTTCTGCATTGTTGACGTTTGACAGTGCTTTCGCTGGTAGACTGTAGAAAGATAGTTGCTTTGATGACTTTTGCGTTTTTTTAACTTGATGGACGAAATGCTTGCTACTTTAGGTCTTCTTTCCTTGTTTTGGGAGATAATGGGGTGTAGGTTTTTCCTAGAAACCTTGCTTTGTTATCGCCTCCAAAGGATGCCCCAGGACTTTTGGTTTGAGTCTTGGGATTTTCCTTTTGTTTATCCGCCCGTCGAGGTGTTTTGACCCGTGCCCGAGATATTTTTGAGTAATCCGCTCTTCTTTTCTTTTGTAGGATCTTAGTTGACCTCATGTCTTCCCGAAATAACGTCGTAGCGATGCCTTCCCAAGTCCCTGCGGGTATGGCCGATTGGGTGGACTCCATGGTTCTCATGTGTGTCTCGCTGGCTGACTCTGAGTTTTGTTCTCAGCTTAGGCAGTTTCACAGCATCTGTAGTAACTCTGGTGATGAGAAGAATTATGAGCTTGTTCCTCCTTCCTCTGATGAGAGAGTCTATTTCTCGACTCAAGTTGTTGACAATCGCCCTTTCTTTTATGCTTACGATTTTTTCTTTGGTCAACTTGGAATTACTCTTCCCTTTACTCCATTTGAAATTGACCTGTTATGGTCTTGTAATGTTGCCCCTTCTCAACTTCACCCCAACTCCTGGGGTTTTATTAAAATCTTCCAATTGTTGTGTAATAGTTTTGGTATTCCTGCTTCCCAATCTCTCTTTTTCTATTTGTTTGTCTTGACTAAGCCTGGTGTGGTGAAAAAGAAGTCAGCTTGGGTCTCCTTCCGTTCTACCCAAGGAAAGAAAGTTTTTTCCATATTTGACGAATCGTTTCGGGATTTTAAAAACTATTTTTTCAAGGTCCGAGCTGTTAAAGGATCTCGACCCTTTTTCTTGGATGAAAATGATGAGCCCGCCTTTCCCCTAGAGTGGCAGAAGGATGTTAGGGTCTCCAGGTACTCTTGGGACATGTTGGATGAGGCTGAGCGAGCCTTTGTGACTGTTTTAGAGGAGCGTTGGGGTCAGCCTCCCCATCTCGACACAAAGAAATTTCTAACCAATCCTTCTCTTCTTCAATCTGAACTGGGTATCTTGTGTTTCCTTTACTATTTGTCTTATGATGCTTGTAGTTGTATTCTCGACTTGTTTGATTTGTAGCTTGACTTCTATTTTATTTGCAGAGGTAATGAAGAACAATGAGTCTATGAAAGCTTTTAAAAGGGCACAGAAGGCGACTGCTGCCAGGAATGTTGCCGCCCGGGCTGCTGGGGAGGGGTCCTCTCAGCCCCGCGAGAAGTCGGCCGTGCCGAGCTCTCCCAGGGTGAATAAGGCGATCCCGATACCTCGGGATCGTTTGGTGGATCCTCCTTCTTCTTCTGCGGCTCCATCCACCGCTCCTCCGAGTAAAAAGCAAAAGACTTCTGAGCCTTTTGACCTCAACGCTCCTGACTTCAATGCCATTGAGTTTATAGATCAACAAATTGGGCCATATGGTACCATTCCCATGGATGATGTGTCCATTCTCCATCATTTGGAGTTTATGGCTCAGAATCATGTGAGGATGGCCTTTATGTCGGCTGCACTTCATCGTACTGCCCAGAATGGCCTTTATGTCGGCTCAGAATCTTCCTCTCCACGCTACCAAGGCGTTTATGGAGGAGGCAAAACGAGAGTTTGACCAGATGAAAGGTTTGAAGGAGGAGCTCGAGGTGAAGGTGGTCAAATTGGAGAAGGACCTCGAAAATGAGAAGGCGAGTTCTGAGGCGCTGGCTGCTTCCTTGAGGTTGGCTGAGGATGCGGCCATGATGCACAAGGACAGCTATGTGACTTCCTATAGGGAGGGAAGGCGCCTAAGGGAAGAGCTCGACAATGCCCGGGAGGATTATGCTGAGCTCCAAGGTCATCTTGTTGGCAGCGTAACTGCTGCTTACGAGAACTTGAAAGAACAAGTCCGAATTATTGCTCCCGAGGCCGATCTTACCCTTTTTAGCTTGGATAATGTTGTCAGAGATGGCAAGATTGTCCCTGATGATGAGGGTGATGATGATGAAGTTGTTCCTCCCCTTGTGTCTTCCACCAAAGCGTCGACTTCTTCCGCTCCTCCTGTTGTGCCTGACCTGGATTGCCAGATCCTGAATCGGGAGGATGGGACTGTTGATGCGGTGCCGATTCAAGCTCGCCCTCCTTCTCCTGGTCCTGATGTCGCCAAAAAAGCTCATGATGCTGCTGAGAAAACTTCTGATGTTTGTTGATTGTAGTTGGCCCGGCTTGTGGGCGTTTTTTGAAACTTTATTAAGATGTTGAGTTTTTAGTTGCTTTCCTAGCAACTTTTTATTTTAAAAAACAGACAAGTAGCTTGCTACCCTTTGGGTAGTCAGTGTTGGTGGCCCTTCGAGACCTTTATAACTTTATATAAAACCTGCTGATGTTGAACTCTCCCAATTCGAACTTCTTAAGTTTTTGACTCTTTGTAGCTGTAGGGGTCCAATTTGGTTTTCTTGCTTTGCATGTGTTCTTTAGTGCCTTGTGACCGACTTCTTTGCGTTGGTCCTCTGATAGACTCCTTTTTGTAATCCTCTTTCTTGGACCTTCGTGAGGTCTCTTTCAGGGATTGCTTGGATTTTTGTAGTGGATCGACCTCGTTGGGTCGACTTCTTCTAAGTTATTTCGTAATCCTCTTTCTTGGACCTTTGTTAGGTCTCTTTCAGGGATTACTTTTATAACTTGTCTTTTGTAGGAGGTCGACTTCGTTAGGTCGATCTCTTCTAAGTTATTTCGTAATCCTCTTTCTTGGACCTTTGTTAGGTCTCTTTCAGGGATTACTTTTATAACTTGTCTTTTGTAGGAGGTCAACTTCTTTAGGTCGATCTCTTCTAAGTTATTTCGTAATCCTCTTTCTTGGACCTTTGTTAGGTCTCTTTCAGGGATTACTTTTATAACTTGTCTTTTGTAGGAGGTCGACTTCGTTAGGTCGACTTCTTCCTAGATTATTTCTGTAATCCTCTTTTTTGGATCTTTGTCGGGTCTCTTTCAGGGATTACTTTTATAACCATTTCATCTTGGGCTGACTTTGTTAGGTCGAGACTTTCTAAGTTAAAGTAATCCTCTTTAATAGGGTTGGCCAGACCTCTTTCCAAGGTTTACTTGTAACTTGGGTTGACTTGGTCCGACTTCTAAACGCCGGCCAGTCTTTAAGTTGTTTTATTAGCTATCCGTAAGACCTCGTCAGGTTCTTTTTTAGATTGCTTTCTATAACTTCTTACATTATTCTGTGTTCATCTTTGCCGATTTGTAGAAAGTGGTTGGCATCTTAGCTCGTCCTTTGGGTGAATCGCGTTTTCACCTTTATCGGACGAGTCATCTTTATCGTGGTCGTGCAGTGAAATTGTTTTTCACTTTCTGCCGACCTGTAGCTTTATAATCGGATGATGAATACTTTAGATTAATGCGTCTTGAAATCTTTGTAGAATACCTAGATAAATTTTATTCAAAGAAAATGCGAATATATACATGTGGGAATTTTCTCATCCTCTTAAGTTGGGTATGATCTATGTCTCAACCTGGTGCCTCATTAAAAAACCTTTTCAGGAAAAAGAGTGCATCCACTGGTGAGATCCTTTACCTTTTCTAACTGTAGTACCTTCTTAGGTTGCAGGCGTGCCATGACCTTGGAAGCTCCCGTCCGTCGAGTTCGGACACTCTGTAATAGCCCTTCCCAAGTACTTCTATGACTCGGTATGGTCCTTTCCAATTGGCTGCCAGCTTTCTCTCTCCGGGTCGAGTTGTTCCGATGTCGTTTCGGATTAGGATGAGGTCGTTTTCAGCGAAACTTCTTGGTACTACCCTTTGGTTATATCTAGAAGCCATTCGGCATTTTAGAGCTTCTTCTCTGATCCGAGCTCTTTCCTGGACCTCAGGTAGTAGGTCGAGTTCTTCCCTCTAGAGTTGGGAGTTTGCTCCCTCATTATAATGGACTGCCCTATGCGATCCTTCCTCAATTTCTACTGGAATCATTGCCTCCGTTCCGTATGTTAACCGGAATGGGGATTCCTTTGTGGTGGAATGTGGCGTCGTTCGATATGCCCATAGGACTTGTGGGAGTTCCTCTGCCCAGGCTCTCTTCGCATCCTGTAATCTCCGTTTTAACCCTGCCAATATGACTTTGTTGGCGGCTTCGGCCTGTCTGTTAGCTTGGGGGTGTTCGACAGAGGTGTACTGGTGCTTTATATTCAAGTCGGCTACTAATTTTCTGAAGCCCGCATCTGTGAATTGAGTGCCATTGTCTGTGGTTATTGAGTACGGGACCCCAAATCTTGTGACAATGTTTCTGTATAAGAATTTTCGGCTTCTTTGGGAAGTGGCATTGGCTAATGGTTCTGCTTCGATCTACTTTGTAAAGTAATCTACCCCTACTATGAGGAATTTAACCTGCCCTGATCCCTGGGGAAAGGGGCCGAGAAGGTCGAGTCCCCATTTTGCAAAAGGCCAAGGCGCAGTCACGCTGATGAGTTCTTCTGGTGGGGCGATGTGGAAATTGGCGTGTTTCTGACATGGAGGACATGTCTTTACGAATTCTGTAGATTCTTTCTGTAAAGTTGGCCAGTAAAACCCTGCCCAGAGTATCTTTTTGGCAAGAGGCCGTGCTCCGAGATGATTGCCGCAAATGCCGCTGTGTACCTCTTCTAACACTTCCTTAGTGTGGGAGGTCGGTACGCACTTTAGTAATGGGACCGAGATCCCTCTTTTGTATAGGATGTTGTTTATGATGGTGTAGTACTGTGCCTCCCTTTTTAGCTTCTTTGCTTCCTTTTCTTCTGCGGGGAGCGTTCCTGTTTTGAGGTAGTTAATTATGGGGATCATCCATCCTTGGTCCTGACCTGTTATGGTTAGGACTTTTTTCGTTTCCGAGATTGATGGGTTCTGTGGCATTTCCTGGATGAGGCTTCTATTATTGCCCCCTGGTTTGGTGCTGGCCAATTTTGAGAGTGCGTCAGCTCGAGCATTTTGCTCACGGGGTATGTGGCATATCTTGTATTCCCCGATTTGTTCGAGCTGTTGCTTGGTCTTATCCCGATATCTTTTCATGGTGGGATCTTTGGCTTGGTAGCTCCCTGCTATCTGTGATATGACCACTTGCGAATCACTATAAATGTTAAGTTTTCGAGCTCCCACCTCTTCAGCTAGTTTTAGACCAGCTAGCAATGCTTCGTATTCTGCCTGGTTATTTGAAGCCGGGAATCCAAATTTGAGGGAGAGCTCAACTTGGGTTCCCTGGTTTCTTTCTATTATAACTCCTGCGCCACTTCCTGTTTTATTTGAAGAACCATCCACATATAGATTCCACTCTATGGGGGCTTCTAGGGCATCTGTGAATTCGGCGATAAAATCGGTCAGGTATTGTGATTTGATGGCGATCCGAGCTTCATATTGGAGGTCAAATTCTGACAGCTCGACTGCCCATTGTAGAATTCTGCCTGCTAAATCTATTTTCTGCAGTATTCCCTTTAAGGGCTGATTAGTTCGAACTTTAATGGTGTGGGCCTGGAAGTAGGGGCGGAGTCGCCGAGATGTTAAAACGAGAGTGTAAGCAAATTTTTCTATTTTCTGATAGTTCAACTCGAATCCCTACAGTGCTTTGCTAACGAAGTAGATGGGTTGTTGCCCGTTTTCGCTTTCTCGGACCAGTGCTGATGCTACTGCCTTGTCTCCTACTGCAAGATATAGTATGAGTGGTTCTCCTTCTTGAGGTCGGGATAGGATAGGTGGCTGTCCTAAGAACTTCTTAAAGTCTTGGAACGCTTGTTCGCATTCTGTCGTCCACTCGAACTGCTTTCCCTTTCTTAAAGTAGCATAGAAGGGGAGAGATCTTATTGCGGCTCCTGCTAAGAATCGGGATAGGGCGGCCAACCTCCCGTTGAGTTGTTGTACTTCTTTTACGCAGGTTGGGCTTTTCATGTTGAGTATGGCCGATAGGCGGCTATCCTAAGAACTTCTTAAAGTCTTGGGACGCTTGTTCGCATTCTGTCGTCCACTCGAACTGTTTTCCCTTTCTTAAAGTAGCATAGAAGGGGTGAGATCTTATTGCGGCTCCTGCTAAGAATCGGGATAGGGCGGCCAACCTCCCGTTGAGTTGTTGTACTTCTTTTACGCAGGTTGGGCTTTTCATGTTGAGTATGGCCTGGCATTTATCTGGATTTGCTTCAATTCCTCTCTGGGTGAGCATGAAGCCCAAGAATTTGTCGGCTTCTACCGTGAAAGTGCACTTTGCGGGATTTAGCCTCATCCCGTGCTTTCTTATAGTGTCAAATACTTCGGCAAGGTCGACTAGTAGTTCTTCTTTCTTTTGTGTCTTTATCAACATGTCGTCGACATAGACCTCTATCAATTTTCCGATGTGGTTGGCAAAGATTTTGTTCATCAACCTCTGGTATGTAGCCCCTGTATTTTTAAGTCCAAACGGCATAACTACATAGCAGTAGTTTGCCTTTGGGGATAGGAACGAGGTTTTTTCTTGGTCGGGTTGATACATCGGTATTTGGTTGTACCCTAAGTAGGCATCTATGAAAGAAAGGTACTTGTATCCCAATGAGGCGTCGACTAGGGTGTTTATATTTGGGAGTAGATAGGGATCTTTTAGGCAGGCTTTGTTAAGGTCAGTGTAATCAGTGAATATCCGCCACTTCCCATTTGACTTTTTGACCAGTACGACATTGGCCAGCCAAAATGGGTACTTGACTTCCCTTATGAACCCTGCTTCTAAGAAGGCATATACCTGTTCCTCCACAACTTGTGATTTCTCTAGGCCGAGCCTTCTGCGTTTCTGTTGTACTGGCCAAGATCCAGGGTACACTGCTAGTTTATGGCACATTAGTCCGGGATCGATGCCAGGCATGTCCGCAGCCTTCCATGCAAAGAGATCAAAATTATCCTTTAGGAGCTTTGTTAGCAGCTCCTTTAGGTATTGTTTTAGATTCACCCCTATATTTGTTGTTTTGTCTTGAGTGTCTCCAATTTGAACTTCTTCAGTCTCACCTTCCGGTTGAGGACGAAGTTCTTCGCGAGCTCTGATTCCCCCGAGTTTAATGGTATTGGTTTCTTTTCCTCTGGGGTTCAATAGAGGAGGTTGGTGAAGAAAAGATAGGAAATATTGATGAGAAAGAGGTAGACAACCAAGAGGTGGAGGTATGAGTGCAAGAGTCCAAAAGAGTAACTCCACTCCAAGGTCTATTTGGGTGCTTTAATGGTAATTCAATAGTTCGTTCATCCGAGTGCAAGCATAGAGATCAACAAAAAGATGAATGGGAAACTAGAGTATGGGATCCCGGTATAAGTTCCAACGATCAGCACTTTTCGATCCCAATTGCTTGCTTGAGGTTGCTTGAGAATTTGATGTGCTTCCTTTGGGATCCCGGGGGATTTTGAAATAGCAAATATGGGTGGTAACTCAAGGATGAAAGGAAGCACAAGCCACCTCGACAAGAGTTTCATCAAATGTCCAACTTAAGGACAATAAACCAAAGTGCTAGGTAGGAGACACCCCATCATGGTAATATCCTTCTAACCCTTTCCTTCTTTTAGATTTTGTTTCTTGAATATTTGCTTATCTTGCTTAGCTTAGTTTAGTGGCATTTTGGTGATTGATTAGGTTATCTTACTGGAATAATGTATTTTTGGGGATATAATATGTTTTAGGGGATGAAAATCTATGTTGAATATCATGTTGGAACTCTAGGGGCTTAAAAATATTTTGTGAAAAAACAGAGTTTTGTGCGTACGCACACACCTATGCGTACGCACACTACCCCATTCTCATTGATTTGTGCGTGCGCACACACCTCTGCGTACACACACTCCATTTCATGCTCCCTACTGGGTGCGTGCGCACCAATATGTGCATACGCACACCTGTCCTTTAACCCTGAGTCAAAAAAAATTTTGCTTTCTATGCGTACACACTAAGCTATGCGTACGCACACCTCTTAATTACCTCCCTGCCACGTGTGTGGGCACACGCTTGTGTGTGAGCACACTCTCTAATTTTTGCCTAATGTGCGTATGCACACCGGCCTGTGCGTACGCACAAGTCGCATTTTAAGCATGGGTTTGAATCAGAATTCTTATTGTGCCTTCACCCACTCCCATCCCTTTTCCTTCTTTTTTGCTCACCCAACCCAGCCCAACCCTTAAACCACCCATCCCTCCGTCCGACACCGCTACTACCGCCGGCAACCACTGTCGCCTCCTGTTCCGAGGGTTACCTGAAACTGTAGGTCGATCTCGGACGAGATCTTCCATACTGGTCGGAGCTGTTATGTCCGACTTGTTGGACTTGTTGGTGATGTTGATCCTTCGTCACCGGAGGGTGGTGGTTGCTGCAAGGGACTCGGATGTTTAAGTTAGCAAGGGTATTAAGCAGGTTTTTTTAGTAGAATCAGAGTATGAATTATACCTGGGTGCTCTAGTGTATTTATAATGATGTGGAGTGACCTTTATGGGATAAGATAGTTTATCTTATCTTATCTTTGAGTGAAGTCATCTTATCTTTAAGGGAACCGCCCTTATCTTTCTAGGCTTGGGCTGCCTTTGGATTTGGGTCGTGTTCCTCCGTTTGGGCCCTTTTTGGGCTTCTCCTTGGTGATTTGGCCAAACTCTTTAAGAAGAGGTTAGGTAATCCTGACCTGAAGAGGTCGGTCGACTTGCCGTCTATCAGCCCAGGTCATACAACTCGACCCAGGGCATGAACAGTGTGATGAGCGGATAATTTATACGCTTTTTGGCATTGTTTTAGTATGTTTTTAGTATGATTTAGTTAGTTTTTATTATATTTTTATTAGTTTTTAATTAAAAATCACATTTCTGGACTTTACTA
>NC_029790.2:110614477-110615019 GCF_000816755.2 Arachis ipaensis | reverse complement strand
TTTCCAGTATTACCACCGGATACATAAATGTCACAGACACATAATTGGGTGAACCTTTTCAGATTGTGACTCAGCTTTGCTAAAGTCCCCAATTAGAGGTGTCCAGGGTTCTTAAGCACACTCTTCTTTTGCTTTGGACCTTGACTTTAACCGCTCAGTCTCAAGTTTTCACTTGACACCTACACGCCACAAGCACATGGTTAGGGACAGCTTGGTTTAGCCGCTTAGACCAGGATTTTATTCCTTTAGGCCCTCCTATCCACTGATGCTCAAAGCCTTGGGATCCTTTGTATTTGCCATTGCCTTTTGGTTTTAAGGGTTATTGGCTTTTTCTGCTTGCTTTTTGTTTTTCTTTCTATATTTTTTTTTTCTATTTTTTTTTCGCAAGCTTTTGTATTCACTGCTTTTTCTTGCTTCAAGAATCAATTTTATGATTTTTAAAATTATCAAATAACATGTCTCCTTGTCATCATTCTTTCAAGAGCAACATATTTAACATTCTTAAACAACAACTTCAAAAGACATATACACTGTTCAAGCAT
>NC_029790.2:110604921-110606194 GCF_000816755.2 Arachis ipaensis | reverse complement strand
TTTTTATTTTTCACTTATTCCATTGTCCTCTCTTCACTCCTAGCCATTCCTCTTTGCTTCAACCTTTCTCCAAGCCTTCTTCACCTATCATTGATCAACCAAACTAATCAAAGTTTTGCTCAAAATCATGAGGTATTCAATCTTCCACAATATGCAACAATTATAGCTTAAAACCTCATGAAATGGTATGAATTCACATATGGTTGGTTCAATCAAGGGAAACATGAAAATCTACTCAATTAGCTTGCTTGTAGCTCAAGAAAGTGCATAATTCTAATGAAAACAAAAGAAAAAGACTAGCTAAAATAGGCTAGGATGACTTGTCATCAATGGGATTTGTTAGAACTTCCCAACCTCTTTTTTGAATTTCATGTCGGATCTCCGGATACTCATTTCTTTTGAGTTTAAAAGGGACCTCAGGGATCACCTTCTTCTTGGCCACAACATCATAGAAGTGGTCTTGATGGGCTTTGGAGATGAACCTTTCCATCTCCCATGACTCGGATGTGGAAGCTTTTGTCTTCCCTTTCCCTCTTCTAGAGGATTCTCCGGTCTTAGGTGCCATCAATGGTAATGGAAAAACAAAAAGCTTATGCTTTTACCACACCAAACTTAGAATATTGCTCGCCCTCGAGCAATAAACAAAAGAATAGAAGAAGAAGAAGAAGAAGAAATATGGAGAGGGAGAGGGAGATGTGGTTTCGGCTAAGTAGAGTGTAGAGGGGTGTGTTGTGTGAATTTGAGGAAGAATGGAGGGCTTTATATAGGGAAAGGAAGGGGGGAAGGTTTCGGCCATATGGGTGGGTTTGGGTGGGAAATTGGTTTTGAATTTTGAAGGTAGGTGGAGTTTATGAGGTAGGTTTATGGGGAAGAGAGATTGATGTGAGTGGTGAAGGTTTAGTGGGGAAGAGAGATTGAGGTGATTGGTGAGGGGTTTTTAGGGAAGAGTGTTTATGGGGTTGTGTGAAAGAGAGTGGTGAGAAGAAGTGAGTGGAGGTAGGTGGGGATCCTATGGGGTCCACATATCCTGAGTGGATCCTGTGGGGTCCACAGATCCTGAGTGGATCCTGTGGGGTCCACAGATCCTGAGGTTTTCAAGGATTTACATCCCTGCTCCCCTTAGGCATGTAAAAATGCCTTTGTATCCAACTCTGGGCGTTCAGCGCCAGGTTGGTGGCCATTTTGGGCGTTCAACGCCCAATTGTGTGCCATTTCTGGCGTTGAACGCCAGAACCATGCCTGTTCTGGCGTTCAGCGCCCAGAAGCTGCCCAT
>NC_029790.2:110577038-110604777 GCF_000816755.2 Arachis ipaensis | reverse complement strand
GCAGGATGCATATGCAAGTGACACCAAACTTATGATATGACTCAAGACTCAAATAAGAAACACAAAATATTTTTTATTTTTGTGATTTTCTAATTTTTTTTTGGATTTTTTTCGAAAATTATATGAAAAAGAAAAATGAGGATTCCAAAATTTTTAATATGAATTCCAGGAATCTTGCCATGTTAGTCTAAAGCTTCAGTCCAGGAATTAGACATGGCTCACTAGCCAGCCAAGCTTTCAATGAAAGCTCCAGTCCAAAACACTAGACATGGCCAATGGCCAGCCAAGCTTTAGTCTTTAACATGAGAGTATATTGCTCTTTATAACAGATTGCAAGCCTCAGTCCAAATAAATTTAGACATGGCTTTACAGCCAGCCAGGCTTTACATGCTTCATGAAACACTAGAATTCATTCTTAAAAATCTTGAATAAAATTTTTGAAAACATTTTTATTTTATTTTTCATCCCTAAAAGTAACTAGATCCTACTAAAAACATACTAAAAACAATGTCAAAAAGCGTATAAATTATCCGCTCATCACCTGGCATTTATCTGGATTTGCTTCAATTCCTCTTTGTGTGAGTATGAAGCCTAGGAATTTGCATGCTTCTACCGCAAAGGTGCATTTTGCTGGATTGAGTCGCATATCATGCTTCCGGATGGTGTCGAACACCTGGGCTAGGTCGATCAATAGTGTCTGTTCGCTTTTTGTTTTAATTAGCATGTCGTCCACATAAACTTCCATGATTTTCCCGATGTGATCCGAGAAGACTTTATTCATCAATCTTTGATAAGTGGCTCCTGCGTTCTTGAGGCCGAAAGGTATTACGATGTAGCAGTAGTTCGCCTTTGGCATTAAAAACGAGGTCTTTTCCTGGTCCGGTGGGTACATAGGGATTTGGTTGTATCCTGAATACGCATCCATAAACGAGAGATATTTATATCCAGAGAAAGCATCTACCAGGGCGTCAATACTCGGGAGTGGGTATGGATCTTTTGGGCAAGCTTTGTTGAGATATGTGTAATCGGTGCACATTCGCCACTTCCCATTTGATTTTTTCACCAAAACAACGTTGGCTAGCCATAGTGGGTATTTGACTTCTCTTATAAATCCAGCTTCCAGCAGTGCCTGCACTTGCTCTTCCACAGCTTGGGATCGCTCTGGCCCGAGTTTTCTTCGTCTCTGCTGGACCGGTCGAGATCCTGGATAAACTGCTAATTTGTGACACATTAGTTTAGGGTCTATGCCTGGCATGTCTGCGGCTTTCCATGCAAAAAGGTCGGCATTATCTCGCAAAAATTGTATTAGCAGTTCTTTTGAATCTCCTTTGAGGATTGTGCCGATATTAGTTGTTTTTTCCGAGGTGTCCCCGATCTAAATTTTTTCTATCTCGCCCTCTGGTTGGGGGCGAAACTCCTCTCGTCATTGAACTCCGCCCAGCTCGATTGTGTGGAACTCTTCTCCTTTGCCCCTGAGGTTGAGGCTCTCGTTGTAACAGCGACGCGCCATCCTTTGGTCTGCTTTTATCGTGGCTATCCCTTTTGGAGTTGGGAATTTCATGCATAGGTGTGGGGTCGAGACTATTACACCAAGTTGGTTGAGCGTGGTCCGGCCTATGAGAGCGTTGTAGGCTGAGCTTACATCGACTACAATGTAGTCTATTTTGAGGGTCCTGGATTGGTCTCCCTTTCCAAAGGTCGTATGCAGTGGTATGTATCCTAGTGGTCGAACCGGAGTGTCTCCTAGCCCGAACAAACTGTTTGGATATGCTTTAAGTTCTTTTTCTTCTAAGCCGAGTTTATCAAAGGCTGTTTTGAATAAGATATCGGCAGAACTCCCTTGATCTATTAGCGTCCGATGTAGGTTGGCGTTTGCCAATATGATAGTGATGACCATGGGATCGTCGTGTCCTGTAATGATGATGCCGGTTGCGTCCTCTTTAGTGAATGTCATCGTTGGGATGTTGAGTGTTCCTTCCTCTCCTTCGACATGGTATACTTCTTTGAGGTATCTCTTACGAAAGGATTTGGAGATCCCTCCTGCTGCAAAGCCGCCGTGTATCATGTGGACATGTCTTTCTGGCGTCCGAGGTGATCGTTCCGCTCGTTCAGTGTCATCATCCCTTCGTCTCTTTCTTTGCTCGTCATCTCGGGTGGCCAGGAATCGATCTAGTTTTCCTTCCCTCACCAATTTTTCTATGATGTTTTTCAAGTCGAAGCATTCGTTAGTGGAGTGTCCCCGGACCCGATGATATTCACAATACTCCTTTCGGTTTCCTCCTCCCTTCTTGCCTTTGAGTGGCCGTGCTGCGGAAATATTTTCCGTGTGGCAGACTTCTTTGTATATTTCGACCAAGGATGCCCTAAGAGGAGTATAATTATGGTACTTCTTAATTTTTTCCCATTGTCTGTCGTCTTTTCTTTTGGATTCCTTGTCTCTGTCACGGTAGGAAGCTCCCGATTTCGAGGATTCTCCTAACCGAGCGTTTTCTTCCATATTGATGTATTTTTCTGCTCGCTCCTGTACTTCGTCGAGGGTAGTCGGGTACTTCTTTGATATAGATTGGCTGAAAGGTCCCTCTCGTAGGCCGTTGATGAGTCCCATGATTGCGGCCTCCGTGGGTAAACTTTGTATGTCCATGCATGTTTTATTGAATCTTTCCATGTAGTTGCGAAGGCTCTCCCGATCTCCTTGTTTGACTGCTAATAAACTGGGGGCGTGCTTAGCTTTATCCTTTTGAATGGAAAATCTGGCTAGGAATTCTTGGCTAAGTTTTCTTTTTCCAGTTGTTTTAGGCGATCTAGGAGTGCTTCTATGGCCCCTGAATTTGGTGAGTCTTTGTCTTGGTTGGTCTCCGGAGTCTCTTGTAGCGCGACGTTCACGTTTTTGTGCGGTGTTCGATCCTCCAGACATGAATCGTGGTCGTTGTCATGGTTGTCCGCCATGGTGATGGGATGACTTCCAGGTCCCCGGCAACGGCGCCAATGTTCCGAGGGTTACCTGAAACTGGAGGTCGATCTCGGATGAGATCCTTGGTGCTGGTCGGAGATGACGTGTCCGACTGGCTGGTGGCAGCCGGAGCTGTTGTGTCCGACTTGTTGGACTTGCTGCACTGCTGATCCTTGGCCACCGGAGGGTGGGGGGTACCTGCAAGAGACTCCGATGCTTAAGTTAGCACGGGTATTAAGCAGGTTTTATGTAGAATCAGAGTATGAGTTATACCTGGGTGCTCCAGTGTATTTATAGTGTTGAGATGTGACCTTCGTTGGATAAGATAAGTTAGTTATCTCATCTTATCTTTATCTTTAGAGTTGAGGTCAGCGTATCTTCATTGGAACCGCCCTTATCTCTATAGGCTTAGGCCGCCTTAGGATTTAGGTCGTGTTCCTCTATTTAGGCCTTTTTCTGGGCTCTCTTGTTGATTTGGCCGAGCTCTCTGAGAAGAGGTCGGATAGTCTGACCTGAAGAGGTCGGTCGCTTTATCTCCAATCATCCCAGGTCGAATAACTCGACCCAGGGTATGAACACCCGCGAACAAAATGCCCGAGCTGATGCACTCTCGAAACTAGCCAGCACCAAACCAGGGGGCAACAATAGAAGCCTCATACAGGAAATGCTACAGAACCCGTCAATCTCGGAAGAGGAAAAGTCCTGGCCATAACAAGTCAGGACCAAAGATGGATGACCCCCATAATCAACTACCTCAAAGCAGGAACACTCCCCACAGAAGAAAAGGAGGCAAAGAGGTTAAAAAGGGAGGCACAGTACTACACCATCATAAACAACATCCTATACAAAAGAGAAATCTCAATACCATTACTAAAATGTGTGCCGACCTCCAACACAAGGGAAGTGCTAGAAGAAGTACACGGCGGCATTCGCGGCAATCATCTCGGAGCACGGGCTCTCGCCAAAAAAGTACTCCGGGCGGGGTTTTATTGGCCAACTCTACAG
Source organism: Arachis ipaensis (assembly GCF_000816755.2). NCBI lineage: Eukaryota > Viridiplantae > Streptophyta > Magnoliopsida > Fabales > Fabaceae > Arachis > Arachis ipaensis. The sequence continues at coordinate 110,600,822 of NC_029790.2, read as the reverse complement.
AAAGAAGTTACAGAATTTGTAAAGACATGTCCACCATGTCAGAAATATGCCAACTTTCACATCGCCCCGCCAGAAGAGCTCATCAGCGTGACTTCGCCGTGGCCGTTTGCAAAATGGGGACTCGATCTTCTCAGACCCTTTCCCCAGGGATCAGGACAAGTAAAATTCCTCATAGTCGGAGTAGACTATTTTACAAAATGGATTGAGGCAGAGCCCCTAGACAACGCCACCGCTCAAAGAAGCCGGAAATTCCTATACAGGAACATTGTCACAAAGTTCGGGGTTCCATATTCAATAACCACAGACAATGGCACTCAATTCACAGATGCAGGCTTCAGAAAACTAGTAGCCGACTTGAATATAAAGCACCAGTACACCTCCGTTGAACACCCCCAAGCCAATGGACAGGCCGAAGATGCCAACAAAGTCATATTGGCCGGGTTAAAACGGATATTACAAGATGCAAAGGGAGCTTGGGCAGAGGAGCTTCCACAGGTCCTATGGGCATATCGAACGACGCCACATTCCACCACGAAGGAATCCCCCTTCTGATTAGCATATGGAATAGAAGCAATGATCCCAGTAGAGATCGAGGAAGGATCGCCTAGAGTGGTTCATTACAATGAGGGAGCAAACTCCCAACTTCAGAGGGAAGAGCTTGACCTACTACCTAAAATCCAAGAAAGAGATCGGATCAAGGAAGAAGCACTAAAGCGTCAAATGGCTTCCAGATATAATCAAAGGGTAGTGCCGAGAAGTTTCACGGAGAATGACCTCATCCTAATCCGAAATGATATCGGAACAACTCGACCAAGAGAAGGAAAGCTGGCAGCAAACTGGAAAGGACCCTACCGAGTCGTAGAAGTACTTGGGAAGGGCTACTACAGACTGTCCGAACTCGATGGATGAAAGCTTCCCAGATCATGGCATGCCTGCAACCTAAGAAGGTACTACAGTTAGAAAAGGTAAAAGATCTCATTATTGGATGCACTCTTTTTCCTGAAAAGGTTTTTTAACGAGGCACCAAGTTGAGACTCAGACACTATCTGACTTAAAGGGATGAAAAATTCCCACATGTATATATTTGCACTTTCCTTTGAATAAAATATATTTTCTATATATTCTACAAGATCTCAAGACGCATTAATCTGAAGCATTCATTGTCCAATTATAAAGCAACAGATCGGTGGAAAGTGAAAAACAATTTCACTGCACGATCACGATAAAGATAAACCGTCCGATAAAGGTGAAAACGCGATTCACCCAAAAGACGATCTAGAAAAGACAACCACTTTCTACAAATCGGCAAAGATGAACACAGAATAATGTAAGAAGTTATCGAAAGTGATCCAAAAAAGAACCTGACGAGGTCTTACGGATTGCTAAAATAATAACTTAAAGACTGGCCGACGTTAAGAAGTTGGACCAAGTCAACCCAAGTTATAAGTAAATCCTGGAAAGAGGTCTGGCCAACCCTATTAAAGAGGATTACTTTAACTTAGAAGGGCCCGACATGACAAAGTCAGCCCAAAATGAAAAAGTTATGAAAGTAGTCCCTGAAAGTGACCTGACAAAGGTCCAAAAAAGAGGACTACAAAAATAACTTAGAAAGAGGACGACGCAAAGAAGTCGACCTCCTACAAACAAGTTATAAAAGTAATCCCTGAAAGAGACTTGACAAAGGTCCAAAAAAGAGGATTACAAAATAACTTAGAAGAGATCGACCTAACGAAGTCGATCTCCTACAAAAGAAAGTTATAAAAGTAATCCCTAAAAGAGACCTGACAAAGGTCCAAAAAAGAGGATTACTAGGAATAACTTAAAAACAAAAGCTATAGCTTGGACCGACAGGAGAAGTCGGACCAACGAAAACTACAGCTTGGACCGATAAGAGAAGTCGGACCAACAAAAGCTACAGCTTGGACCGACAGGAGAAGTCGGACCAACAAAAACTACAGCTTGGACCGACAAGAAAAGTCGGACCAATGAAAACGATAGCTTGGACCGACAAGAGAAGTCGGACCAACAAAAGCTACAGCTTGGACCGACAGGAGAAGTCGGACCAACGAAAACTACAGCTTGGACCGACAAGAAAAGTCAGACCAACGAAAACTACAGCTTGGACCGACAAGAAAAGTCGGACCAATGAAAACTACAGCTTGGACTGACAAGAGAAGTCGGATCAACAAAACTACTACTTGGACCAACAAGAGAAATCGGACCAAAGAAAGCTAAAGAAGGACCGGCAAGAAAGTCGGACCAAAAAGAAACAAGCGCTAAAAGGGACATAGCTTTACCCAATAAGCCACCCGACAAGGCTAACGAAATTGACTAACTAAAAAGGTTTCGCCAGGAACACTAAGAGTTGTCGAACGAAAGTCGTCCTACCTCAACCAAAAAGGAGACACCACAAACAAGACAAGAGAAGGCCAAAAAGACCTCTCAAACAAATTATGCAAAAGATCGACATGATAGCATCGGTCAACTACAAATAAACTTGGAAAAGGACAACATAAGAGAAGCCGGTCATGGATTGACACTTAAAAACAGCTCAAAGAGGCTGAGCAACAAGGCCTCAACATTCTCAAAGCGCATAAAGAAGTGCAAGCAAGCATGACATACAATACCAAGCTTCAGGGTCAGACCCAAAAAAGCCTAGAAGCTACTCGATTACGTTTGTTTCAATGGGTTGCTAAAAGCAACCAAAAAGAGTGTCATCAAAGGATACCAACCACAAAATAAAAAGTTAAAAGCCCACAAGTCGGGCCAACTACACAGATATCCAAAAACTACATATCAGAAGACTTTTTAATAGCATCAGGAGAAGGAGGGTGAGCCTAGAGAGGAACAGCATCCACAATACCATCGTCCCGGTTTAAGATCTGGCAGTCAGGATCAGAAACAGGAAGGCCGACCTCAGCAGGAGGAACAGTAGGAGCCGACACCTTGGCAGAAGGAACAGGGAGAGGTTCAACATCATCATCATCCTCATCATCAGGGACAACCTTACCATCCCTGACAACATTCTTCAGGCTGAAGAGAGTGAGGTCAGCCTCGGGAGCAATAATCTGAACCTGCTCCTTTAGGTTCTCGTAAGCAGCAGTCACACTGCCAACGAGGTGACCTTGGAGCTCAGAGTAATCAGCTCGAGCATTCTCCAACTCCTTCCTCAGGCGCACCACCTCCCGATAAGATGTCACATAACTGTCCTTATGTCTCATAGCCGTATCCTCGGCCAGCCTCACCGAAGCTGCCAAAGAGAGGGAACTCGCCTTCTCATTCTCCAGATCCTTCTCCAACTTGGCTACCTTTACCTCAAGCTCCTCCTTCAGGCCCTTCATCCGGTCGAACTCCTGTTTAGCCTCCTCCATAAATTCCTTAGTGGCATGGAGAGGAAGATTCTGAGCAGTTCGGTACAAGGCAGCCCCATGTATTCCATTTTAACACTGTTTCGGGTCATAAAATCCAGATGGCGAAGGATTGACACATCATCCATGGGAGGGTACCGTAGGGACCAATCTGCTGATCTACAAATTCGATTGCATTAAAATCAGGGGCGTCAAGGTTGAAGACCTCAGTTGTTTTTTGTTTCTTATTGGGAGGAGCACCAGAAGTAGCAGCTGAAGACTGTGGAGGCTCGGCCAGACGAACCCGAGGAGTCGGGATCACTTTCCTCGGCCCAGGAGAACTCGGCACGGGCGGCTTCACTTGCACTTGGGAAGATCCCTCCCCGGCCGCCTTGGCCGAGATGTTTTGAGCAGCAGCAGCCTTCTTCGCCTTCTTATAGGCCTTCATGGAATCATTATTTTTCGACATCTCTGAAAGAACAGAATCAACCATAACGACAAGTTACAACACAAGAAAAGAAAAGCTCAAAAAGCAAGTATAAAAACAAATCAGACAATACCTAAAGCAGTTCGAACCAAAGACGGATCACTCAAGAATCTTTTTGTATCCATATGGGGTGGTTTCCCCCACAAATCCTCAAGAACAACCACAAAAGCCCATTCAACCTCATTAAGCATCTCCCATGTATAACGTGGCACTCTCACATTCTTTTGCCACTCTAAAGGAAAAGCGGGCTCATCATTTTCATCAAGAAAGAAAGGGCGGACCCCCTCAACAGCACGGACGCAGAAGAAATAGTTCTTAAAATCTTTAAAAGACTCATCATACATGGCAAAAACTTTATGCCCCTGGGCTGACCTGAAAGAAACCCAGGAAGCTTTCTTTTTGGAGGAACCTCCGGGCTTGGCTGAGACGAAAAGATAAAGGAAAAGAGTTTCAGAAGGTACTATGCCTAACTCTTGGCAAAGCAGTTGAAATATTTTGATAAAACCCCAAGAATTCGGATGAAGCTGGGATGGAGCAATGTTACATGACCACAACAGGTTGGTTTCAAAAGCAGTAAAAGGAAAAGTAACGTCTAACTGGCTGAAGAAGTATTCATAACCGTAAAAGAAGGGACGCTCCCCCTCGACGAAAGTAGAAAAGCAAGCCCTCTCATCGGAATCAGGAGCTACGAGTTCATAATCCCTCTCCCGGGCACTACCACTACAAATCCTATGACGCTTCCTCAGTTCTACACAAAATTCAGCATCCACGACAGAGACACACATTAGGACAAGAGAGTCCAGCCAATCAGACATCCCCTCAGGAACTTTGGAGGACACCTCTACAATGTTATTACGAGAAGACATGACGCCGACTAATCCTACAAATAAGAAAAGAAGATTGGATTACTAAAAAACATCTCGAACGAGGGGCAAAACAACTCGACAAAAATGACACAGGCAAACACATAGGAAAGGAAAACCCCAAGACTCAAAACCAAAGTCCTGGGGCATCCTTTGGAGGCAGAAACAAGGCAAGGTTTCAGGAAATTCCTACAGCTTACGAAAGTCTCAAATAACCGCAAAAGAATCAAAAACACAAAAAGCCACTATCTTTCTACAGTTTCACCAAACAAAAGAGCATAGCAAAAAAGCCAAAAGTAGGAAGATCGTCAAAGACACAACCTTTTTTCAGAAACAAAAATCATCATTTCAAATACAATCATCAAAAGCACAAGCGGAAGCAACGGCGACATGCAAAACTCTAAAGGCATCAAGCAGCAAAGAAAGTCAAAGAAATCACACAAAAAGACGAAGAAATCCCAGAGCTATCACGCAAGAAAAGGCAGAACGATGCGGATGAAAACAGAAAGTGAGAGAGTGAAGGAAGAAGTTACGAAGGAGAGAAATCATTTTTTGATCGAAAGATTCAAAATAAAAACCAAGGGAAACGGGCAATTAAAACCAATTAATGAAGGTATTTAAAGCTTCGCGTATTCCCAAAGTCAAAATATTAAAGGCAAAAGCGCGCACTTTCAGAAGAAGCGAAAGAAGAAACGTTCCACATTCAAAAAGACTCTACAAAGAAAGGAATCGACAAAATGCTTGAGTTCGGCTTCACTAAAAAGGACCGAAGCCAAGGATTCGACCTCAACAAGAAAGATCGAGCTCAAGCAGGGGCACTGTTCATACCCCGGGTCGAGCTATCCGACCCGGGATGATCGGCGACAAAGCGACCGACCTCTTCAGGTCAGACTATCCGACCTCTTCTCAAAAAGAGCTCGGCCAAATCGACAGGAAGGCTCAAGAAGGCCCAAACAGAGGAACACGACCCAAATCCAAAGGCCGTCCAAGCCTATAGAGATAAGGGCGGTTCCCTTGAAGATAAGCTGACCTCAACTCAAAGATAAAGATAAGATAAGATAACTAACTTATCTTATCTAGAAAGGTCACTCTACAACCACTATAAATATACTGGAGCACCCAGGTATAACTCATACTCTGATTCTACATAAAACCTACTTAATACCCGTGCTAACTTAAACATCGGAGTCTCTTGCAGGTACCCCCCACCCTCTGGTGACCAAGGATCAGCAGTGCAGCCAATCCAACAAGTCGGACGCGGCGGCTCCGGCCACCATCAACAAGTCGGACACAACAGCTCCGACCAGCACAGAAGATCTCAACCGAGATCGACCTCCAGTTTCAGGTAACACTCGGGACAGTTTTCATCTTTGTTGGTCTTTATCATGATCGAGCAATGAATTTGATTTTCACTTTCTGCCGATCTGTAGCTTTATAATCGGGCGATGAATTTTTTGCATTTCAAATTAATGCGTCTTGATAAGAGGATTTGTAGAAAATCTAAAAACTTTATTCAAAATAAAGAAAATGCAAATATATACATGTGGGCATTTTATCCCTCTAAGTCAGGTAGTTCATGGATCTTAGCTCGGTGCCTCGTTAAAAAACCTTTTTCAGGAAAAAAAAGTGCACCTCATCCTAAGATCTTTATTACCTCCTAACTGTAATAACTTTTTAAGTTGCAGGCGTGCCATGACCTTAGAAGCTCTCGCCCTTCGAGTTCGGTCAGCCTGTAGTATCCCTTTCCGAGTACTTCTACGACTCGGTAGGGTCCTTTCCAGTTTGCTGCCAGCTTTCCTTCTCCAGGTCGACTTGTTTTGATATCATTTAAGATTAAGACGAGGTCGTTCTCGGCAAAACCTCGCTGCACTAATTTTCGGTTGTATCTTGAGGCCATTCGACGTTTTAACGCCTCTTCCTTGATCCGAGCTCTTTCTTGAATTTCTGGAAGTAGGTCGAGTTCCTCCTTTTGAAGTACGGAATTGGCTTCTTCATTGTAGTGGATTACTCTGGGTGATCCTTTTTCGACCTCCACGGGGATCATTGCCTCCATTCCGTAAGCTAATCGGAAAGGTGATTCCTTTGTGGTGGAGTGTGGAATTGTCCGATATGCCCATAGGACTTGTGGGAGCTCTTCAACCCAGGCTCCCTTCGCGTCCTGTAATCTCTATTTTAACCCAGCCAGTATGACTTTGTTAGCAGCTTCTACCTGTCCATTAGCCTGGGGGTGTTCTACGGATGTGAATTGGTGCTTTATTTTCAAGTCGGCTACCAATTTTCTGAAGCCTGCGTCTGTAAATTGAGTGCCATTGTCTGTGGTGATGGAGTATGGAATCCCAAACCTTGTGACAATGTTTCTATATAGGAATTTTTGACTTCTTTGAGCAGTGGAATTGGTTAGGGGTTCTGCCTCAATCCATTTTGTAAAATAGTCTACCCCGACAATGAGGAACTTGACCTGTCCTAATCCTTGAGGGAAAGGCCCAAGGAGGTCGAGTCCCCATTTTGCAAATGGCCAAGGTGAGGTTATACTGATGAGCTTCTCTGGTGGGGCGATGTGAAAATTAGCATGCTCCTGACATGGTGGACATGTCTTTACGAATTCCATTGCTTCTTTTTGTAAAGTTGGCCAATGGAATCCGGCCTGGAGTACCTTTTTTATGAGAGCTTGTGCTCTGAGATGGTTGCCACAGATGCCACTGTGTACTTCTTCTAAGACTTCCTTTGTGTTGGAAGTCGGCACATATTTTAACAGTGGTGTTGAAATCCCTCTCTTGTATAGAGTATTGTTTATGATGGTGTAGTATTGTGCTTCCTGTTTTAACCTCTTTGCCTCCTTCTTATCTGTAGGGAGTGTTTCTGTTTTGAGGTAATTAATTATGGAAGTCATCCATCCTTGATCCAAACCTGTTCTGGCTAGGACCTTTTCTTCTTCCGATATTGACGGGTTCTGCAGCATCTCTTGGATGAGGCTTCTATTGTTGCCCCCTGATTTGGTGCTGGCTAATTTTGAGAGTGTATCAGCTCGAGCATTCTGTTCCCGGGGTATGTGGCAGACCTCATATTCTCCGAGTTGTCTGAGCTGTTCCTTGGTTTTGTCCAAGTACTTTTTCATGGTGGGATCCTTAGCTTGGTAGCTCCCTGTTATTTGTGAGGTGACTATTTGTGAGTCGCTGAAGATGATAAGCTTTTGAGCTCCAACCTTCTTAGCCAACTTCAAACCAGCTAGTAGTGCCTCATACCCGAATTTAAGGGAAATTTCAATTTGGGCTCCCTGGTCACTTTCTATTATCACGCCTGCACCACTTTCAGTTTTGTTTGAGGAACCGTCTACGTAGAGATTCCACTCTTTAGGGATTTCCGGGGTGCCCATGAACTCCGCAATGAAGTCGGCCAAATACTGTGATTTGATGGCTGTCCGAGCTTCTTGAAGGGAGGTAAGCATCAAAGTGGTCCCTGAAATTATCCTCGAGGCTCAAAGTAATCCCTGAACTTAAAAATTTGTCTAGATCGTCCCTGAAGTTGATCTCCGGTACTCATAGTGGTCCTTCCGATGAATTTCGTCCAGCTGGCATAACCGGAAAGCTGACCTGGCGTCGTTGGTGACACGTTAGCAGCCCAACGGCTAGTTGACGTGCCGTAGTAAATGTTTTGGAGTCAATTTGGTCCCTAATTTTAGTTTAAAACCCTAACCTCCAAATTGACTCTGTTCTCCTTTCTTCTCCATCGCACATCCTGTTCTCGTCTTCTCTCTGTTCTTCTCCATCGCACCAGAGGTGAGTCTTCAGTGTTGTCTTCATCTTCGAACACCAGACGTTATGGCTAGCGCAAGCAACACAGTTGGGAGCTCCAGCAACCCAAGATCATTTGGAAGCATCATGAGGAGGATGAATAGAAACAGAGATGCGACTCTGCCAGAATGGTGTGCATGCGGGTCGAGACCAGTGCTGCGATGGTCAACGACGGATTCTAATCCAGGGAGACCGTTCATGGGTTGCCCAAACTACAATGTAAGTGCTTGATGCTGTTCCTTGTGGTAAATGTAGAGGTTGGTTGATTCACTTTCCTGGGTTTAGACTGCAGGTAAGAGGTGGTGTGGGTTGTTTCTCTGGGTGGACAAAATTCTGGAAGAAGATGCGGTGACATGTGATGGTAGAACAAGCTCTTCAAACGACAATGAAGATTGGAAGATGAAGATTGCTTGGAAACTTGGAAGACTAGAGTCTGAAGTTAGAGTTCTGAAAATGCGGGGGGGATTTTCTTGTTTACATGTATGCTGCTGCTGCTGGTTACAGTTGTTGTGCTTGTCTTAAGGTTGGATAGGTAGCAGAGTCAATTGTGTTTAGCCAAAAACTAAGTGAAATGTAATATGCATATGTTGTTCTGTGCATGTAATTGCACTTGTCATTTTGGTTGAAAGGAATGCAGATTAAACTGTTTCACATGACTGTTCAAGTGTAATTTGGAATCTGAATAAAGTAGAGGTTATATGTAAATAATTGTTCCTGCAGTACTAATGGAATCCTCTAATTTTTTTAATCGTAATGGCATATTAGAGAACAACAAAAAGAAAATATGGCACGGCTCAAGTTCAATGAGGTCATAATCCATAATCATATATTAATGCAGAAAACATATTCAAAATAGGCAAGGAAGAGCCTGGGCTATTTCTGCAAGTATATCAGAAGTTCTCAACATATTGAGAACACAAGTTTTGAACAAAAAAATCCCCAACACTTGGGTTCTAAATGCAGAAAGCACACTGCTTCATCAAAATAGTTAAACAAAATAATGTTCTCCTAAACATAATAAACCTAGTCTTCATTTTTTGTTTCTTGGCGGTCTGAATCCAGGATTTGGAACAAACTTCATGAAGATAAAAAGTCTTGTTATGGTCCCCTGTGATGCACCTTGCATAGGATGAGACGGAGGAAGAGTTGTGGGCTGACTGGTTGCTGGTGGGGTGGGAGCAGGTGGGGTGGTTGCTGCTTGAGAGCTGCTTCCTGGAGTTGCCTTTTCTTGTTTGGATGACTTCCTTTTGGGAGGCAGTTTTGGTGGCCTCACAAGAGGAGGCAAGACCTATTAGTGAAGACATGTATAATAGTTAGTAAAAGTGGAAAAGAACATGCACATAATAAGATTGAATGTGATTTAATTTTGTGAACCTCTTGAGAGTCATCGGTTTGTGACAACGGTGGTTGACTGACTTCAAGTTGAATTTCCGTGGGGGGTTCTGGGACAAGGGTGGCTTCACCACCATTAGCAGCTAGAGGTTGGACAGCAGCAGCCTTAGCTGCAGCAGCAGCAGCAGCCACCTCATCAGCAGCTCTCTTTCCACAGTTTCTCTTCGTGTGTCCCGATTCACCACAATAACGACAGTGACCTTTTTGATAGATTCTTTTCATCTTCTTCCTCTGCTTTTTACCCCCACTTAGCTCCTCATCTGCATCCTTTCTTCTTTTTTTCGTAAGTGGACCTGGTTTCTTTCTAAATTTAGGTGCTTGTGGTCTGTTATGTGGTAACTTTTTCCATAGGGCTTGACCTGGAATTGGGTTGATATGGAAGACATATGTGTTATTATATGCTTCCATTGTCAACCACTGGTGACAAAACTCATCTGGTCTTCTACCAACCCTTGCCAATGCAGCACAAGCATGCACACACGGAAACCCTAAATAACATTATCACAAGTCCAAAGATTACAAATATTAAGCCAACAGTCAAGAAAAAAATAAACAAAGCAAGAAACAAGTAAAAGTATATCACCACTCAATTGCCAAAAACCACATGTGCAGAGCCTCTTTCCCAGATCAACAACCATGTTAGTCGGCCACCCTTGAACCTCAAATTTCTCGTACTCAGAGTCACCAGACTACATTGGGACCCAACTCTTTGACTCCTTCCTTATTTTTTCCAATCTGCTGCGCTGTATATGTGGTAAAATACCAGTGTTCAAATTAAGCTTCACTTTGTTCCTAGCGATTGACCTCATTGCATACAGTCTGACTTCCTCTAATAGTGTAATGATAGGTTTGGCTCTAGCTTCTTTGATCCTTGAGTTGAAGACTTCACAAGCATTGTTGCAGATATTGTCTATTTTAGGTGCGTTGCTGAAGAAATCCCGGCTCCAAGAGTCTCTAGGCCACTTGTTCAAATACTCCCAAGCTTCCTTATTAACCCTCTCAATCTTTTTTATACTCTCTAGAAACCCATCTTGGCTGGTGCACCTTGCACACTCCCATAGCAACCCTCTCAGCTGGAGATCTTTCCACTGCTTATTGAAGTTCTTCCATAAGTGCCACACACAGAATCTGTGATGGACACCTGGAAAACCTCCTTAACAACATGGATTAGGCCCTGAATTTAAAAAAGAAAACAGTGACATACAAGTTATCGAGCATCAAATTGATCCCTTTAGTTATATAAGTGACATCAATTTAGTCCCTTAAGTTTTATAAGTGATATCAACTTAGTCCCTTCAGTTTTATAAGTGACATCAATTTAGTCCCTGTTCGTTGCATTACATATCAGTTCAATATATATATACCAGTTCATCGAGCAGTAGTCCTTCTACTTAGGCAAAGCAGTTGTTCATTACAAACACAGCAGTTCATCAGTTCAGCATATATAAAACGAAATTATACAACAACAAAACAACAAAAACATGGAGCAGCCTATACAAATTATATCAGAGCAGCCTATACAAATTATACAAATTATGCAATTACTCATGCTAATATCAGAGCAGCCTATACAAATTATATCAGAGCAGCCTATACAAATTATACAACAACAAAACAACAAAAACATGGATAAAACGTACCTTCTGCATATCTGAAATGAAACAAGAGCTCCTTCCTTTTAGATAAAACTGCCTCTGCTTCTTCAATGTACAGAGGTTCTGAGACTCCATGTTCATAGTAAATATGAACAACCCCCTTATTCTGCTGACCAAGGTAGCACATCTCCAACAGCTCCTTGTCATTTGTTAAAGCCCTTAGACCATTCTGCAACGGCCTATTAGGAACCAGCCACCATGTTTGACTGACCTTGTCATATCCAAGATCCTTGTGGTAGTCTCGGACAAAGAAGACATCCAGTTTGTCTGTATCAACTCCTGGAAACTCAGAGACATCTCCACCATTGTAAGTCACACCTCCATCAACATCTGTGATGAATGATCCTCCATGGTGAAATAGGATAGGTAATCAAATCATCACCCATCTGCAATTTAAAAAATTTTAATCTTATATTAGCCTCCCTAAACGTCAACCACATTACCAACTTACTAACTCCATAACTAAAACTGTAAATGCAGTAAACCCTTGGACAAAAAAAACAAGTTTCCGTCTTAACAAAATCCCCCCTTAGTTAGCCTAACCACTAAGAAACCTCCTCCTGATCAAACCCTAGCCAATACCCCAAAACACAAGCATGCATTCTGATACAAAACACTCCAAAAAAATGTTTTTTCCCCTTGTGAAGAATAGATTAACAACAAAATTCCAAAAACAGAGCTTCACCACACATTTAAATCTTTTTTTGCGTACCTTTATCAAAGAAACCCGTCTTCACAACTCTCTGTCTGATGCAGATGATGAAGGCGATCCTCTGGAGCTTAGGTTCTCCACCGAAATATGCTCCGGTGACTGCAATAGCACTGGCACCAGTGAAGAGGGTAACGGAGAAGAAAAGAGCTCTGCTTTGTGTTGTGTTTGTGTGTTTGAGTATGGGAGACGAGACGTTAGTGTAACGTTGAGGGAGGGAGTTTTTTTCGCATAAAGCGATGACGCTTTATGTCTTTTTGGTGCCACCCCACAAACGACGTCGTTTTGGGCTACTAACGTGTCACCAACGACGCCAGGTCAGCTTTCTGGTTGCGCCAGCTGGACGAAATTCACCGGAAGGACCACTATGGGTACCGGAGATCAACTTCAGGGATGATCTAGATAAATTTTTAAGTTCAGGGATTACTTTGAGCCTCGAGGATAACTTCAGGGACCACTTTGATGCTTACCTCTCTTGAAGGTCGAATTCGGACAACTCGACTGCCCATTGCATAATTCTTCCTGCTAAATCTGTTTTCTGCAGAATGCTTTTTATGGGCTGGTTGGTCCGAACCCTAATGATGTGGGCTTGGAAATATGGGCGAAGTCGTCAAGATGTTAGTATGAGAGCATAGGCAAATTTTTCTATTTTTTGATAGTTCAATTCAGACCCTTGTAATGCTTTGCTGATGAAGTATATAGGTTGTTGTCCGCTGTCATCATCTCGGACCAGTGTTGAGGCTATTGCCTGATTTCCTACTGCGAGGTACAATATAAGTGGTTCTCCTTCCCTTGGCCGAGTTAGAATAGGTGGTTGTCCCAGGAACCTTTTGAAATCCTGGAAGGCCTGCTCGCACTAATGCTGAGGCTACTGCCCGGCTTCCTACCGCGAGGTACAATATGAGTGGTTCTCCTTCTTGTGGCCGAGATGGGATAGGTGGTCCTAGGAATCTTTTGAAATCTTGGAAGGCTTGTTTGCACTTCTTTGTCCATTCGAACTTCTTTCCCTTCCTTAGGGTGGCGTAGAAGGGGAGAGATCTTATCGCCGATCCTGCTAGAAATCTGGACAAGGCTGTCAATCTTCTATTGAGTTGTTGTACCTCTTTAACGCTGGTCGGACTCTTCATGTTGAGTATAGCTTGGCATTTATCCGGATTTGCTTCAATTCCTCTTTGTGTGAGCATAAAACCCAAGAATTTGCCAGCTTCTACTACGAAGGTGCATTTCACGGGGTTAAGTCGCATACCATGTCTTCTTATAGTGTCGAATACTTGGGTGAGGTCGGACAGTAACGACTCTTCATTTTGCGTTTTTATTAACATGTCGTCCATGTAGAATTCCATGACTTTCCCAATGTTGTCCGCGAAGACTTTATTCATTAATCTTTGATAAGTGGCTCCTGCGTTTTTGAGTCCGAATGGCAAGACGATGTAGCAGTAGTTTGCTTTCAGGGTCAAAAAGGAGGTTTTTTTTGGTCCGGTGGGTACATCGGGATTTGATTGTATCCCGAATAGGCGTCCATAAATGAGAGGTATTTGTATCCGGAGGAAGCATCCACCAGTGTGTCGATACTTGGAAGTGGATAAGGATCTTTTGGGCAGGCTTTGTTGAGATCCATGTAGTCGGTGCACATCCGCCACTTCCCATTTGATTTTTTCACCAAGATGATGTTAGCTAGCCATAGTGCATACTTAAATTTTCTTATGAATCCTGTCTCCAGTAGAGCTTGTACTTGCTCCTCCACGGCTTGGGATCGTTCTGGTTTAAATTTTCTACGTCTCTGCTATACTGGCTGAGATCCTGGGTTAATTGCCAACTTGTGGCACATTAACTTAGGGCCTATGCCTGGCATGTCTGCGGCCTTCCATGCAAAGAGGTCGGCATTGTCTCTTAAGAACTGTATGAGTGACTCCTTTATATCTCCTTTTAGGATTGTGCCGATATTGGTTGTTTTGTCTGGGACATCTCCGATCTGGACTTTTTCTATTTCGCCTTCGGGTTGTGGACGAAGTTCTTCCCGCCCTCGAACTCCCCCAAGTTCGATGGCGTGGAATTCTTCTCCTCTGCCTCTAAGGTTTAGACTTTCGTTGTAACAACAGCGTGCCGTCTTCTAGTCTGTTCTTATCGTAGCTATTTCTTCTGTGGTTGGGAACTTCATGTACAAGTATGGAGTCGAGACTACTGCGCCGAGCTGATTTAATATTGTCCGACCTATTAGGGCATTGTAGGCTGAACTCACGTTGACCATGATGTAATCTATGTTGAGTGTCCTTGACCGGTTTCCTTTTCCAAAGGTTGTGTGTAGTGAGATGTATCCAAGTGGTTGGATTGGAGTGTCTCCTAGCCCAAATAGGCTGTTTGGATATGCTCTGAGTTCTTTTTCTTCTAGGCCGAGTTTGTCGAAGGCGGTTTTGAATAAGATGTTGGCCGAGCTTCCCTGGTCTACCAGTGTGTGGTGGAGATTAGCATTGGCCAATATGATAGTGATGACTGATGAGCGGATAATTTATACGCTTTTTGGCATTGTTTTTAGTATATTTTTAGTAGAATCTAGTTACTTTTAGGGATGTTTTTAATAGATTTTGTGTTAAATTCACATTTCTGGACTTTACTATGAGTTTGTGTGTTTTTCTGTGATTTCAAGTATTTTCTGGCTGAAATTGAGGGACTTGAGCAGAAATCAGATTCAGAGGTTGAAAAAGGACTGCTGATGCTGTTGGATTCTGAGTAAACCCTAGTAGCTAGTTTATTATAAATAGGACCTCTTACTATTGTATTAGACATCTTTGGATTACCTTATGATCCTTTAATCACGTTTTGGGGGCTGGCCATCTCGGCCATGCCTGGACCTTTCACTTATGTATTTTTAACGGTAGAGTTTCTACACTCCATAGATTAAGGTGTGGAGCTCTGCTGTTCCTCAAAGATTAATGCAAAGTACTTCTGTTTTCTATTCAATTCATCTTATTTCGGTTCTAAGATATCCATTCGCACCCAAGAACGCTAGCATTCTTGCATGCATCACATGTTTCGATTTAAAAATTTCATGCATTGCATAATTTTCATGTTTTTCATAAAAATTTCAAAAATCAAAAAAATATCTTTCCCTTTTTTTCTCCTCAAATTCGAAAATTTGGATTGACTTTTTCAAAAATTTTTAAAATCAAGTTGTTTCTTATGAGTCAAATCAAATTTTCAATTTGAAAATCTTATCTTCTTCAAAATCTTTTTCAAAAATCAAATCTTTTTCAAAATTTTTGGTTATTTTCGAAAATTCCAAAAATATTTTTTTCAAAAATCTTTTTCTTATTTTTATCACAAATTTTCGAAAATAACATAATCAATTAATGTTTTGATTCAAAAATTTGAAGTTTGTTACTTGCTTGTTAAGAAAGATTCAAACTTTAAGTTCTAGAATCATATCTTGTGATTTCTTATGAATCAAGTCATTAATTGAGATTTTAAAAATCAAATCTTTTTCAAAACTAATTTCAATCATATCTTTTCAAAAATATCTTCTTATCTTGTCTTTTTCAAAAATATCTTTCCAATATATCTTTTCTAACCTCCTAACTTCTTATCTTTTCAAAATTTGTTTTAACTAACTAACTAACTTTTTGTTTGTTTCTTAACTTTTTCAAAACTACCTAACTAACTCTCTCTCTCTAATTTTCGAAAATATCTCCCCTCTTTTTTTTCAAAAATTTCTTTTTAATTAACTAATTATTTTTATTTTTTATTTTTTATTTCAAAAATTTTCGAAAATTACTAACATTTTTCAAAAACCATTTTCAAAATTCACTAACTCTTTTTCAAAAATAATTTTCGAAAATTCCCTCCTTCTCTCTCATCTTATTCTATTTATTTATTCATATACTAACATCTCTCCCTCACATCATCACCAAATTCGAACCCCCTCTTCTATCTGTGTTCGAATTTCTTCCTCTTTTCTTCTACTCACATAAGGGAACCTCTGTACTAGACCCAGTGCACTTGCTGGTTAGTTGTATCGAAGTTGTGACAATTTATGAATGTGTAATCACGATTACGCGTACCAAGTTGCTCACGTGCCAGGAATAGTTTGAGCCTGGACATCACAATTTCGTGCACCAATGACCATGGGATCGTCATGTCCCAAGATGATGCCCGCTGCGTCCTCTTTAGTAAAAGTGATAGTGGGGATGTCGGGTACTTCTTCTCCTCCCTCAACATGATATACTTCTTTAAGATGTCTTTTGCGAGATGATTTGGAGATCCATCTTCCCGCAAATCCTCTGTGTATCATGTGGATATATCTCTCTGGTGTACGAGGTGGTCGTTCAGTTCGTCCGACATCTTCGTCCCTTCTTCTTTTTCTTGGTTCGTCTGCTCGGCTGGCTAAGTACCGATCTAGTTTTCCCTCTCTTACCAATTTTTCTATGACATTCTTCAGGTCAAAACATTCGTTGGTGGGATGTCCATAGATTCGATGGTATTTACAATATTCAGTCCGATTTCCTCCTCTTTTTTTGCTTTTGAGTGGGCGAGCTGGGGGTATCTTTTCAGTGTGGCATACTTCTCGATAAACATCTAGAAGAGACACCTGAAGAGGGGTATAATTGTGGTACTTCTTGATCTTTTTCCCATGCTGATCTTCTTTTTTCTTGGACTCTTTGTCCTTATCTCGGGAGGAGTAGGAGAATCCAGACTTTGAGGTCTCTCCTAGTCGAGAGTTTTCCTCCATGTTGATGTATTCTCTACTCGTTCTTGCACTTCATTCAGGGATGTGGGATGTTTTTTTGATATTGAGTGACTAAAAGGTCCTTCTCGTAAGCCATTGATGAGACCCATAATGGCTGCTTCTGTTGGTAGACTTTGTATGTCCAGCCATGCTTTGTTGAATCTTTCCATGTAGCTGCAAAGACTTTTTCGATCTCCTTGCTTGATCCCTAATAGACTTGGGGCGTGCTTAGTTTTGTCTTTCTGGATGGAAAATCTGGCCAGAAACTTCTTGGCTAAGTCGTCAAAGCTTGCGATGGATCTTGGGGGCAGATTGTCGAACTATTTAATTGCTGTTTTTGTTAAGGTAGTCGGGAAGGCTTTGCAGCGAACTACATCTGAGGCGTCAGTGAGGTACATTATACTTCTGAAATTACTGAGGTGATGGCTGGGATCTGTTGTGCCATCGTATAGAGTCATGTCGGGAGGTTTAAAGTCCTTTAGGATTTTGGTCTTCATGATCTCTTTGGTGAATGGGTCTTGGTCCTTACGGGAGCTATCTTCGTGGCCGGATCGAGTAGTTTTGGCTTTGAGATCTGCTTCGAGTTTTAGGAGCTTATCCTCTAACTCGCGGTGTCGCCTAGCTTCCCTTCGTATGTCTTTTTCGACTTCCCGTTGATACTTGACCTCTTTTTCGAGTTGTTTTAGGCGATCCTGAAGTGCCTCCATGGCTCCCGTGTTTAGTGAATTCTTGTCTTTGTTAGGTTGAGAAGCATCGTCTATTGTGACCTCTGCATTCTTGTGTGGCATTCTGTTCTCCAAATCAGAATTGTGGTCGTTGTCAAGGTTGTCCACCATGATGATGGGATGACTTCTAGGTTCTCCGGCAACGGCGCCAATGTTCTGAGGGTTACCTGAAACTGTAGGTCGATCTCGGACGAGATCTTCTGTGCTGATCGGTGCTGACGTGACCGGCTTGTAAATGGTGGCCGGAGCCGCTGTGTCCGACTTGTTGGACTTGGTGGTGGCACTGATCCTTTGTCACCGGAGGGGGGTACCTGCAAGGGACTCCGATGCTTAAGTTAGCAAGGGTATTAAGCAGGTTTTTAGTAGAATCAGAGTATGAGTTATACCTGGGTGCTCCAATGTATTTATAATGTTGTAGAGTGATCTTTTCTAGAGATAAGATAGTTATCTTATCTTATCTTTGAGTGAAGTCATCTTATCTTTAGGGAAACCGTCCTTATCTTTCTAGGCTTTGGCTGCCTTTAGATTTGGGTCGTGTTCCTTTGTCTGGGCCTTCTTGGGCCTCTGTAGTGATTTGGCCGATCTCTTTTAAGAAGAGGTCGGGTAGTTCTAACCTGAAGAGGTCGGTTGACTCAGCCCGGGTCGGACAGTTCGACCCAGGGTATGAACAGATATGAATACTTGTTTGATTGAATTATTGTGTAGTTTTGTAAAACGGACTATTTTTGAAGTGTTTCTTTAAAGTTATTTCTTCTAAAGTTTTTTAATCGAGTTTAATCCGTTGGAAATTGATTTGAGTTTGAATTGGTTTTCTTGAAATATGAAAATGGTATGCACTTTTGGATTCAGCTTGATTTTGAACTGATTTGATTTTGAACCCGTTAAAGAGGGTTGTGGAATGGTTTAGTTGGACGCGGAAAGGGTGGCGAAGTCCAAGTTTTAGGGGAGGTGTTGCCGAAACTCCTATAAAATCCGAGATTTTAGTGAAATGTCCTTTCAAAAATTATGAGTTTAAAATTTTTATTATTTCATTTAAATTGTTTAAGAATGTTATGAATTATGTTTTGAAATGAAGTATTGAAAAGAGAATTATGATTTAGCCTAGTTTCTTAAGAAAAGTATTCTATCTCTTTTGGGAGCGAATCATTTAGAAGAAACTTATGTTTAAGGCTGTTTTAAATATGAAAATGGTTTATGTTTTAGGAAAATTGTCTTGAGGATTTTCAATTGAAGGAGTTTCAGTGACTTTGAAAGAACTTGAATTTCGATTGAAAAGTCTCATTTTACAAGGTCTTAGGAAAAGTTTAAAGTATTCTTTAAATTCTGAGTTGGGAAAAACTAGAACAATTTCTGAGCAGCTGGAAACGCTCAGGATTTAATCATGAAATTGGAGTTGGTTTTGATTTAGGTAAAAGAGATGGTTTCTTTGAAAATTTGTTCGGAGTAATTGATACACGACTTGGTTTGGCTTAAATCCTCTTTTTATTTATTCAAATCAAGAAATTAAGATTTTAAAGATTTTAATCAATTTGAGGAAATGGGTTAAGTTATTCTCCTCTAAAGTCTTGAGACTTGCTGAGGAATTTTTATTACTACATCCTGTTTTAGGATGAATGATTTTGAATCTTTTAGAAGAAACTTTTAATTTGGTGTGGTTTTTGAAATATTTTGGGAAGATGTTGTGGATGGTGACTGTGTTTT
The DNA here is from genome assembly GCF_000816755.2 of Arachis ipaensis. Taxonomy (NCBI): domain Eukaryota; kingdom Viridiplantae; phylum Streptophyta; class Magnoliopsida; order Fabales; family Fabaceae; genus Arachis; species Arachis ipaensis. Next base: position 110,581,432 of record NC_029790.2, on the reverse strand, counting down.
AAAAAGGAGAATTTACATTTGAGGAAAAGTGGTTTGTGAGCTTGAAATAATTTGAGAAATGAGAATTTTAAAGTTAAGACAGAGATGGATTGATTTTGGTTTTCAAGTAAAGAGATTTGAGAAAAAGTGGCTTATGGCTTGAATGATGATTGATTTGATATGAATTGTTAATGAAGTGCGAAAATGATGATGAATAAATGAATATGTGGCTTTTGCACTTCTTTTATCTGAGATACGAGTTTTTCTGGGTAAAGTACCGTGGCTTGCCACCACGTGTTTTAGGTTGAGACTCGATACTCTGTTAACCCTACGACGTAAGAGTGGCCAGGCACTTCTAAATTTACGGGAATGGTACCCCCATTGAGCGATATATATATATACACTCATGGGGATGCGCGTCGGGGACAGTCCAAGGATTTAGCAAAACCGGACTTGTCGGGTTGGCATGATAACCGACAGATGAGACTCATCAGCCATAGGACAGGCATTCATCATATGCATCTATGTGACATTGTTTGGGTGTGCATATTGTACTTGGTGTGCCTATGTGAATAATTATGTTTAATTGCTAATTGCTCTACTTGATGTAACTGCTTGATTGTGCTTGAACTTTTCTACTTGTGTTTGTGACTGAAACTTGGTTATATTGTAGTGTATTGGCTGTTGTTTGGATTGTTTGGGCCTAGGCTATGGTTGATTATAAGATGGGCCAAAGGCCGTGTTTGATTTGAATTTTTTGTTCAGAAGAGTATGAAAAACTAAACTGGTTCAGCATAGATTTAATGAACCTCTGCTTGGAACAGGTTGGTCATTCATGCTGTTTAGGAAAAACCTTTTGAAAGGCTTTTGAATTTTGAAGAAATAACAGTTTTCTCTTTCAGAAAAGAATTCAGAGTTTAATGGTAAATCTTTGGTTCTTTAGAAGAATGCATAAGACGGTTATTAATCACTATGCTTTAAAAAAAAGTTTTATTTCACGTATTCTATTATAGTAATTCTCTAACCTCATAGTGAGAACCTGTGAGGACGATGTTCTCACTCCCCTACAGGTCTTTTTTTTTAGGTTATGGGCGATGAAGTTCGAAAGAACTTATTTACTCATTTTATGTTTTAAACTTTGTATTGTATTAGTTACTTTTTATGCAAAGAGAAAATTTAAATAAAAAAACATCTTTAAAAGTTTTCTAATGTATTGGAAATAATATAATTATAAATAAAAAGGTATTGAATATTTGTTTGATCTACTAATTTATAAATATTATAGTCTCATTGCACATTTAAGTCCTTTCGATAATTAAATTCAATTAAATTGGCTCATGATTAACAAAAATTAGTGTCATTAGTGAGACGGTGTTAGACACCCTCCAACTCTTCACAATCGCGAACATTCGTATCTTATACTTTTTAATATCAATACCTTCTTTTTCTTTGTTTGTTTCTTCCTCATCGTCATTCTTTTTTTGGTGTTGTTGCTGCAGTTTTTTTTTTTACTTCTCCTCCTCTTTCTCTCCTTGATAGTTTTGCAACATTATTATGTATTTCTTCTTTTTTTTATTTAATTTTTTTATTTTTATTCTTATTAAAAGAATAAAATAAGAAGAATTATAAAAGAGTGAAACAAGAAACAAAAGATGATCAAGAAAAGAAGAGAAAGATGATAATGACGATGAAAAAAAAGTAGTGAAGTTTTTGAGTTATGCAAAATTTATCAAAAAATAGAACCAAAATTTTTTAACTGACACAAGAAATTTCACAATTTTGATATCGAAATTTCATAACTGTAGTATAAAAATTCGTTAACTGTGTCATTTTAACTAAATGATGCACTGATTGAACGAGTTGGGTGGTATTTAATTCATATATAAGATTTAGCCATTTATTTATCATTTACAACACAAATTGATATATTTTTTATTCCAAAATATATTTAAATGTATTTTATTGGTTGAGCGAGTTAAGGTTTTGAACTCATGATTCTTTAAACATTTCTTTTGTTATTACCTAAATTTTATGTGTTATTTCTTAACTAAATGTTATGTTTTGTTATCACTAAATTGATTTTGTGATATTAAAGTAAAGAAGAAGATGAAGAATTTTAAGTTATACACAATTTTTTAAAAATTTCTTAATCGTAACATAGAAATTTCTTAACCATGTTATTTTCAACTAAATGAGGCACATTTCTTATCATTGAACAAGTTCGGCATTATTGAATTCTTATATAATATTTGCCATTCACAACACAAATTAAGGGTAAAAAACGCATTTAAGTCAAGGAGAGAAGTTTATTACGCATATAAGCCAAACAAGAATCTGATACAAGAATCAGCCAAAGCACACTTTAATGTAATTCGAAACAACTTTATTCGAATTACATTCCTTAATAATTCGAATCAATACAGCTCGAATTATTCCTAACCATTGCGTACAAGTAATTCGAATCAACTTAGAACGAATTATAAAAGCATAATTCGAATTGTGTCAATTCGAATTAGTAGGAACACGTGCGTAGGAGGAAGTTCGAATCAAATTGATTCGAATTACTCACATTTTGAATCAAATGGTAATTCGAATTACACATTGTACAATAAGATACTAGAAAAAATATTATATAATATAAAAAAATATACCAAAAAAAAGTATAAAACAAGATTATAGTAAATTAATTTTAGTATAAAATTATTAAATATAAATTAATTTTAACTCCTATTAGTACATTGAATTAAAAATAACATATAAAAATGTACTTGTATTTATTAAATAATAGGAGTTAAAATTAATTTATATTTAATAATTTTATACTAAAATTAATTTACTATAATCTTGTTTTATACTTCTTTTAGTATATTTTTTTATATGATATAGTATTTTTTCTAGTATCTTATTGTACAATGTGTAATTCGAATTACCATTTGATTTGAAATGTGAGTAATTCCAATCAATTTGATTCGAACTTCCTCCCACGCACGTATTCCTACTAATTCGAATTGACACAATTCGAATTATGCTTTTATAATTCGTTCTAAGTTGATTCGAATTACTTGTACGCAATGGTTGGGAATAATTCGAGCTGTATTGATTCGAATTATTAAGGAATGTAATTCGAATAAAGTTGTTTCGAATTACATTAAAGTATGCATTGGCGGATTCTTGTATCAGATTCTTGTTTGGCTTATATGCGTAATAAACTTCTCTCCTTGACTTAAATGCGTTTTTTACCCATAAATTAATGTATTTTTTTGCTCTGAAACATATTTGAATGTATTTTGATCGCTAAGTGAGTTAAGGTTTTAAACTTGTGATTTTTTAAATATTTTTTATGTCATTTACCAAAAATTTCTGTGTCATTTCTCACTAAATGTTATATTTTGTTATTACTAAATTGATTGTCTGGTATTAAACTAAGGAAGAAGAAAAGGAGGAGGCCGAAATTTTGAGTTATGCAGAATTTATTAGAAAATAGCACGAATATTTTCTAACCGTGACAGAAAAAGTTTCTCAGTTTTGACACTGAAATTTCTCAAGCGTAACACAGGTTTTTGTTAAGAGGGTAAAAGAGGAAGAAGAAGATGAATATCAGAAAATAGTACCAAAACTTTTTAACCATGACACAAGAAGTTTCTCAATTTTGACACCAAAAATTCGTAACCATTACATAAAATATTTTTAACTAGTCATTTTTAACTAAATGATGTACTTTTCTTATCATTAAACTAGTTAGGTGGTATTGAATTCATATATAAGATTTAGTCATTTATGTGTCATTCACAACACAAATTATATTTTTTATTTTAAAATATATTTGAATATATTTTATTAGTTGAGTGAGTTAAGATTTTGAACTTATAATTTTTTAAATATTTTTTTGTTATTTATCAAAAATTTACGTGTCATATCTAACTAGATGTTAGGTTTTGCTGCTACTGAATTAATTGTGTGGTATTAAACATTTAAACTAAAGAAGAAGAGGAATTTTGAGTTATACAAAATTTTTCAAAAAATAACATCAAAATTTTTTAACTATGACACAAAAATTTTTTTAATGTTCTTTTCTCCTATATCTTTCTAATTCTCAGCAACTTAACTAAGGAAAAAGATGAAATAGAATTCATCAAATTAGAAGAATGACATAAAAGTTATTTGTATGAATTTACATAATATACCAATTATTTAGATCATTTACATATTTATCCATACAAAGTTAAAACATCATCCATGTGATATAGAGAAATTTTAGGTGACCAATATCTTTTTAAATATGTTGGTGCGAATTGGTATTAATTAAGAATTGATAAAAAAAATACATAGTTAGTGCCTAGAATTTCGGTAAAATCATTAAATAAATTATTAGTATAATTTAAAAGTCAATTTAAATTTATGATTTTTAATTTAAT
>NC_029790.2:110553648-110577031 GCF_000816755.2 Arachis ipaensis | reverse complement strand
TGAAATGTCCCATCTTTTAAAAGTGAAAGTATAGAATGCAAAGAGAAAATTTAAATAACAAAATATGTTTAAAAGTTTTCTAATATATTAGAAATAATATAAATAAAAGGGCATTGAATATATGTTTAATCTACTATTTCTTAAATATTACAGTCTTATTATACATTTAAATTTTGTTGACAACTAAATTCAATTAAGTTGGCTAAATTTCAACAAAAACTAATATCATTAGTGAGAATGTGTTAGACACACTCCAACTCCCACTAATGGGAACATTTGTGTCTCGTGCTTTTTAGTATGAATACATTTTTTTACTTCGCGTTCCTTCTTCTTTTTCGCGTGTTTCCTTCTCATCGTTGTTCTTTTCTTGTTGCTGTTGTAGCTGCGGTATTTTTGCTTTTCCTCCTCCTCTCCTTGGTGGCTTTGCAACATTATGTATTTCTTCTTTTTCTTTATTTGATTTTTTCTTTTGTTTCTTATTTTGAGTAAACTACCGTTTCTACTCATGAAAGTTAAAAACACTAACATAGATGTCCATAAAAGATGAAAATTACCATTTATACCCATGTAAGATTGACTTTTGCAAATAAAATTATTCAAACCCCAAATAATTACATAAAATTTTCAAACTACTCTTGGTGAGTCTCATCCTCCTCAATTCTTCGACTATAGATCTTTCCTTGTGTCACAACTCTCCCTCCTCCTTCTCTTCTCTCACTCTCTCATCCTCTAACTCACTCACTCACAATCTACAGCACCTCTGTCAGCCGTGAACCATCACTGCCGCAGCACCATCCCCCTCTCTCTCTCTCTCTCTCTCTCTCCCTCCTCACTGCCGCAGCACCATTCCTCTCTCTCTCTCTCTCTCTCTCTCTCCCTCTCTCCCTCCCTCCCTCCCTCCTAAATGATGCACTTTTCTTATCATTGAACGAGTTGGGTATATAAGGTTTAACCATTTATTTGTCATTCACAACGCATTGATATATTTTTTTTGTTTTAAAACATATTTAAATGTATTTTGTTGGTTGAGCGAATTAAGGTTTTGAATTTGGGATTCTTTAAATATTTCTTTTGTCATTTACCTAAAATTTGTGTCATTTTTAACTAAATGTTATGTTTTGTTATCATTAAATTAATTATGTGGTATTAAACTAAAGAAGAAGATGAGGAGTTTTAAGTTATGCAAAATTTTTAAGAAGAAGAAGATTAGAAAAAAATGGTGACGAGAGAAAGATGAAAAAAAAGGAAGAGGAAAAGAAAGAGAAGCATCAATCGGAGTGTGAAGAAGAGACACATAATAAGTGACACTTGGATGTAAAACACGTTATAACAACTTAGTTGAACTTGATTAAGTATTTTGTTTGGTTGTAAATTTTTTTTTTTAAATAATATGCCTTTCTTATTAGTTATTATTATAGTATTATTTAATATTTCTTACATAGAAGTGTATAATCATATTGGATAATTCAAAAAAGGTAAATTAACTTTTAAATAATTATATTAATACACTGATTTATTAGTAGTAGTAGTAGTAGCAGCAATTTTTGGAATTACGACTTTTACCTAGCTCAATTACTATACTGATCACTTATTTTCACTTATTTTTTCTTTTGGTGACAATACTAACTACATTATTAAACAATACTCTCAATCAGGCACTTTTCTCTAGTCCTTTTACATGCCGGTCTAAAATTGATACTTCTTGATCAAACCAGGGCATTTTAAAAAATATAAATGGAAAAGAACAAGGGGGCAAAAAAAAAAGCAGCAAAAAGTAAAGATGAATAACTGAGCTTTATTTGAAACAAACTAATTAACAAATGACACTAACTTGACTTGAACAACTAAAAGGTGAATTATAAGAGTTCCCTAAATAAGTAGATACTTGTGACTTGGCATCATACCAAAAGTTCCTTCACTAGAATGTAGCTTCTTTATGAGAGAAATCCAGAAAGGTACATGTAGACATATATAATGATATAGCCTCTAGGGAAGACTAGAGTTGAAGATTAGATCTCATGGAAGCAAAGAGAGCCCTTTATTTGGAAAACCAGTGTTCCCTTTATTCTATTACATTCTTGAGCTTTTGTGGTAGTAGAGCTTGAAAATCTGCAACCACTTCTTGATCTTTGGCTAAATACTTAACTCAGTTCATTCACTAGATGACACCAAGTTCAGGACCATTATTGACCAGTCTCCAACACCAGAGACATGTTAGGAAATGAGTACATTTGAAATCCTAAAGTCATATACAGTGCTAGCAGGGAAGACAAAAAAAATAAAGGAACAATCCCAAATGCTAAGAAGATGGAAACTAACACTTCTGATTTGGGAAAATTTTAAAAAAATGTACAGTTCAACTATCTGTACATACTAATTTACACTGGACTAAGAAGTGAGAAAAGATATATGCTAAAATGACAAGGTCCTGAGCAGAGGAAGAGCACGAGAAAGTGCATTCTCCTATGCCATCTTAGTGAGATAAATTAGATGGACACTCTTTAAGATTGCTTCCTTACTATCTTCACACTACTGTAGAAGCGCTTGAGATCCTTCATGGCCTTTTCTTCAATCTGAATGGAACGAATTGAGGATGGTGTGTCCACTTCAGGCTTGAACCAGCGGCTCACCAAGGTCGACTCGGATGGTGAGCCTTGACCTGTTGCAATGGTGAATCCAGCTGTGCTAGTCTTAGGACTGTGGGAAACGCTTTGGTGTTTCTTTCCCTGTGTTCAAGGGCAAAGTCCTCAGTCAAACACTAGGATATATACTATGAGATGCAACAAGGTACCAAACCATAATAATGTATAAAAGCTAATGGATCACACAACACCAAAATGCCTATCATAAATCATATCTGCATTTATATGATTTATATTTAAATATTTTTTAAACAAAATAGCAAAGTGCAATTTAAATTTGTTATTAGGCCACAAGGTTTTTACCCCATGATTTAGAGCAAACAGATCAGTCACAAGAAAAGACAATGTAGTAGAGGCACAAAAAGGGAAGCCTTAATTCACAAACCTGTTGCATTTGGATGTCCCTGAATGATGGCCGAAGTTGAGGAGGGGTTCCTGAAGCAACCCACGGAGGTGTACTTATGTCGGCATCAGATACATGTGAACCACGCGTTGGGGCAGCAGGGACAACAGGTATTGGACTAGAAGGAAGAAATGAACTCAACTTCACTTTTCCGCTACTGCCAAAATCAGAAAGATCTTCAACCTTAGATTTAGTCATAGATAGCTGGTTTCCCTTTATTTTGCTCTGTTCATCCTGGATATCACGAAGTGAAGCAGAACCCTTCGTAAACTTTGCCCCACCCCATGCAGGACCCTCGTTCCTTGGCATTGGTGTAGGAGGAGGGTTCACCTCCTCTGGAACATCATCAAGGGCTCCACTCAAAAACATTGATAGCCCACCCTTCTTATTCTTCTTCTTAGAAACTTTTGGTGTTTGTCCCTTGCCTTGCAGCAACTCTATACCATCTTTCTTCTGCACTATCAGGTCTAGATCTTTTGCAGTTGCACCTTGGTCGGTTGTGGTTTCTTCAGCAACCTCTCCCACCTATCAAATGTAACACTTAATTTTCAGAAATCTAACGTGAAAGACACTATGCAGAAACTAATCAAGGTGTTGACAAAATAAAAATGACGTCTAGTTTCTAACATGAATAAGATTAAACAAACCTTAGACTTAGGAGCCACCATGATGTCAGCTTCCAACAAATCCTTCACAGATTCAGTAATCACTTCACTTGCAGAATACAAAGATTCTACCTCTGCTTGGATAACACTTGATTTATTGCTCTTTCTCCTCTGTTTTTTGGATACTTTACCCTTTTTACTACCTTTGCCTTCTGGCGATGGTGACGGAGAAGATGATTCCTTATTTTGCAAAGTCTCAACAGAAATACCTAGTTCTGCAAGCGAGCTCTCGAGGGAAGACTTGGATTGGATCTTTAAGATCTGCTGGTCATCGAGGAAATGTCCACTAGATTGCTTAGCTTCAAGCATCTCAATCTGCTGCAGCTTCTTTCTTATTGCCCGAATTACCTTGGAGGTTTCTAGATTGGGGTCATCCTTGGGCTGTAGAAAGGAATCTCCTCTTTCATCTTTCTCCAATTTCAACACATTCATTTTCATGGGTTTATCGCGAGTCCTTTGAAACTCTATCTCACTATCATCCTCTTCACTGTTGATGATGGCAGGGAAGGTTGCAGTAGGAGTTGGGAGGCGACGGTGTGTCCAAGGCTCAGAAGATCTCTGGTCCAACAACCTCTCAAGGTTAGCCAGAATATCTGGTGCTGTGCTTGCCACAGCATGCGATGAAACTGTGAATATAAAATCAAGGTTGCGCATCACAATCTCCTGAAACAATAAATAATAACTACTTTAGTATAATAATCCCACCTTGCCACATGGGAGTTATCAAGATAACCATAACAACAGTGGCAGAGCCTGGTTAAAGCAAAGAGGGGAGATGTCATTCCCAATCTTCAAATTTTCCATATAAATTATTTGTGATTTTAGTTTGGCACCCCCTCAATATTTTAATTTTGGCCCATCCTCTTTGTGAAAACTTAAGACCTAATGTTTTGTTGGCCTCCCTACAAAACTAACCTAGATCCACCCCCGCATAACAGCAAAGTCAACTTCAAATATCACAGTACATTTTTTTATGATAATATTTTCCATATCTGTCCAACTCAATGATACAATAAATATTTCATGTTAAATTTTTTGATAAAGAAACATTAAATGCATTTAGTTTCATTATTATTATGTGTTCCATCAACTATGACTTCAGAAAGACATCATGTTTGATCATTTATATTTGTTAGTAATTTGAAACGCAATAAGATCAGTACCTCACAATACTTTCTCAATTCATCTGCCCCAAGAGAATCGGCAATCTCCAGCAGTTGTATGGCATTTCGTGGCTCCACTAAACATTCTGCTGCTACTTTTTCACAAAGGCTTTTTAAGCTAGGTACAGATTTCTGCCCAAAAGTATCATTTTGTACACTGGATACCATATTATTTGATTCCATGTCATCAAATAAAATGTCTTCATTTAACTCATCCATATCATCCCTATTATTTAACTTGGGTTTTTGCGAGTCCTCAACACCAGTGAGAGGATATTCAGGATGGTACAGCGTAGCCACTATTAGTAAATGTGTTTCACCAACAGAAACCGAAGTAGCCTTCTTTACACCATGCAACCGAGTTGCAACAAGTGGTTTATCCTTACTTTTCTTCCCATCCCACAGGTAAACATCACCAGTACCCGTAACTGCAGCAGTCCAGTACTTTCCAGCAGATATGCTCACCATATTTCTTCCGCACATAGAATATAGCTGTAAAAAGATTTAAGCGAAAAGAAATAAGAAAACTGTTCTATTAAACATGCTTGTTTCATGAATACCATAACATTTGATGGGAGAAGAGAAATTCAATGAATAGAAACCTGTTGGGATCTGAGATTGGGATCAGATGAGACCCAATAAAATAATGCACCGTCATCTGTGAGTGCCATGCTGTGTACCATTCCCGCAGCTATAGAAACTACCTGAAGTCGTTCCATTCGATGAAACTTTAAAGGAGTGCTCCCACACTTTTTCAAGTTCCTAGAAATCACTACACGTTTTGGAGTAACTAGTCGATAACCCCAAGTGTACACCTGAAAAAAAAAGGGGGGAAATTAAAACCTAAATATGAAAAGAAAAACACATTCCGTAATAAAAGCCACCATGATAAAGAATTTTAAGTCCCATATCCATGCACAAAGAAAAAACCGACTTTAAGTTTGGAACACAGTTTTTAGAAAGAACATTAATTCCCCGGCCCAAAACTGGATCAGCTCTAAAGCTGAGAATTCCAAAATGTTTTTAATTAATTCAATTGTCTATAAAAACAATATAAACATCCATAGCTATAACTTTGTTCATGTTTCAGTGCCCCCTCACCTCTGTATTTCAATAATTCTTAGGAAGTTACAAATTAATCCGTTCAAGATGAAAAACAAGAATTGTAAAACACATGATGCTTGATGAGGAATCAGGATAAGTAACAGATACAATGCTTTACGTAAGAAAATTTTGAAATAAAAAAAAGGAATAATATAATTACCTCTCCGTCAGATCCTAATACAACTGTGTGATATTTTGCAGCAGAAACCTTGGTTAAAGTCTTTCCCTTCAAGGATTCAACCACATGTGGGGTGTAATTAGATGCTGAGTTTGAGGTTCCATACCCAAGCTGGCCCTCTCTATTTGAACCCCAGGTAAAAACTTCACCTAAATCAGAAACTACAGCTGTGTGCTTGTTTGCTGCAGCAACAGCAACAATTTTTGACCTTAGAGCACTCACTCTCCGAGGTGTTGGTTGTGTATCAACAGAAGTGTATCCCAGCTGTCCCTCTGCACAAAATGAAACAAGAGAATACCGACGTTAACGTCATTTTGATTCCAATGCATCAAAATTAAGTACTAAGAAGACAACCTAATTCTCTCACAAGTAACTCGTGATGTGTAGAATATTACAATTCACAATTGTAGCCAATGAAGGGAAGGGCAGGGATGCAGGGAAAAGGATTTAATTGCATATATTTAATTAATTTGCAGTAACAAGACCCACAGTTGATATGGACACAAGTTCCGTCAACTTTTACCTCTATTGGATCCCCAAGTGAACACTTCCCCACCCTCAGTAGCAATAACAGTATGATGCTTAGCTGCAGCGATTGCCATCACTCTGCGGGAACCCAGACCAGTAGTCACCTGGCGGGGAGTGATGACAGCAGCTTGACCACTGCAATCAGGATAGCAATATGAAATCTGATTGAATATAGTCCAAAAGCATAAACAGGTAACAGTGGTAACCTGCCTCACCTAGAAAAGTTCCAACAAAAAAAAAATTGATTTTGTGACTATTGCTAAATCGGATTAGCAAGCAAGCCGATCAAAGTAAATTCTCACTTGCTCTTGCTGGGAAATTTGTGTGATAAATTAATAAGCATCAGCATTTTAATTTGTTTTAGAACAGGAACAAGAAAATAATTCAAATCCTCAACAAAAACTTGAAGCATAATTGTGTATGATTTGAGGCCAAACAACTTTATATTCCAAAAAGGAAGTCCTACATCCCAACCCAGCAATGCTTAACCATGAACTTCTTTAACACCTAGAAAGTAAGGAGCATTTAAGGAGCCAAATTGACATTTAATCAAGAGAAGGAAAAAGGACAAAAAAAAAAAGAGTCCAAGGTGTACATTACTAATAGAGAACCTACTCAATGTAAATTACCCCCATATTCAATCTTAATAATAACCAAGGAAATTATCTATTCACGGCAATACCAACACTTACAGAAAGCATCATCAGGCTTATTAGAAGCAGACCATATACCTGTGTATGTCAAAATCAGGGTGCCCTAGACGGCCCCCCCTTCCAAATCCCCAAGTATAAACTTCTCCACGCGCAGTAAGTGCCACACTGTGGAACTTTGCTGCAGAGATCAGCTTTATGAATGAACCATTAAGTGAATCAACTTTGCAAGGTAACTTTTGAATGTGGGCATTTCCAGTTCCAAGCTGATAATTTGCACCGCTTCCCCAACTAAAGACCTCAGTAGCCACTAAAGATGAACCAAAAATCAAGTTTTATCCTCAATGACAAATGTCTATTGGCAACAACAATGCTATCTTAACAAAGGAGTCAAAGCATGTGAATTTATACCTGACTTGCGATCATTTCCAGAAACCTGTAACACAGGACCAGATAGAAGATCTACAGGTACTCGAGATCTTGAATCCTCCAATGTAATAGAAGCACCATGCTGTAGAAGGACACTTGCCACAGCAAGATGACCAAAATGTAGAGCCCTATGAAGGCTACCCCATCCTGATTCGCCATCCTGAAAATGGAAGGGTTCAGAATTGATGGATTTGAAGAACCAAAAGCACAAGGGGCAATCCAATTAAAAACTGCTCAACTCTGCAGATATCATGAAATGGAAATTATTTCTCAAATTGGACGAAAATTATAAATTAAAATCTGAAGTGATGAAAATTTTCTATATTAAACTTTTAAGCAAAAAGGAACAAAGTCACTTTTGTCAGAAAAAAGAAATGCTGACCTGACACAAATGCACCTGAGATCATTTTTTAATTTCAAGAGGCTAGCCATGAGAAACAGAGATTGGATGTGAGTTAAACATAGTTTTCTTAAACATTGCAACATCAAGCTTTTTGAAATTTGAATCCAAGTGGCAAGATTGCTAGCTCATAGCAAAATTGGTGGCAAACATTGGGAACTTATTGGAACATTGTGATTATATGAGTGTTAATTAAGTCACATCTTGAAACATTGATAAAAACAATTCACCAAGAAATAATAAACAATTTCTATAACAATAGAGAATATCTTTTGCAGACGTTTCATTCCTTAAAAGACTTTATAATTAAAAAGCAATTAACTCTCCCGGGAACTAAACATAAAGAGATGCCACTGAAACCAACCAGAAAAGAGCGTAAACAAAAAATTCAGAAAACAGAAAGTCACAGAAAGTCATCATACTCGAGCATCAGGATCTGCACCAGCTGCAAGAAGCCTCCTGACAATGGGAATGTGATTTCTCCAAATTGCAAGATGAAGAGGAGTCAGCCCAAAGGAGTTCCTCACATTGATATTACCCCCACTCTTCTTCAATAATGTCAAGACCGTCTCTAATTCATTTACCGATCCTTCTCGCACAACAAACCAGAGATCTTTCTGGGATCCGGCAGCTGAAGTTTTGCGACCACCTGTTGGCAAATTCTGCTTCTGTGTTTGTGGAGAAACAGCTATTTCCATTATTTGAGGATGGGGAACCGATGATATATTAGCTGTGTCACAATATTTTATAGGCTTGAAAGATGACTCAATGGCTCAGCTGTTTTGTTCCCCTACTCATATAATGTCAAAGGCCAGATTCTAAGTAACAACTTGTGCTCTACAAACCAGACTACACTTGAATCCCCGTAAAAGATAACACTGGCCTTGAGTCTATAACTTGATTTTTACTAATCCATGGTAATTTGATATGGAAATCCAAAACATCAACGTCCAGTTACAATTGGCACCAACTCTTCGCTAATCTACCACCAAGATTATCATTGTCATGAACTTTATGTAGCAGCCATCGACAAATATCAGCGCATTTCAATGATCACAGGGAAATCTACCACTGAAAGCAAAAATGATAAGTTCATTTATTTGGTATACAAACCACTCAGGGGAAAATAATAATACCCAGGCACACAAACATGCACGGAAGATACAACTGAAATCATACAAGCTTGTAAGAATCAGCAGATCAAAACTCAAAGAAGTCTTAAAATTGAAGCCACTAAAGTGATCCTTTGGAGGAAAGAAGAAAAAGGAGGCACAAAGCAAAATGTACTATAAATATATCACCAAAACAAGATCACAAAGTAATGTACTATCCATATAAACTATAACAAGATCAAAATGAACTCCTCTAGCCGGAATTTAGAGTTGAAACGGTGAGAATGCAAGATCCACTGATTTAGTAATTCACATGGCTAATCATCTATTCTATTCTTCGTGTAATCATAATCCAAAAAAAACAAAGGCATTGTTGCAACCCTTTGGTGCAGGAAAAAGAACAAACATTTGGTATGCAAAAGTTGGAAAGCAAACAAAATGAAGGAATAGAAGTCAAATGAGATTATGAAACCAATTACATCTGACAGGTTTCCTATTTGATCTGTGCAAATGATAACTCATTCCTTGGTGATTCTTCTACTTCAATAAATACTTTTCTTAACCTCAACGATTAGTAAAAGAATTGAATCGTGAAATGACAACAGAATCAAGAGAAAACACAATGTTGGAAACAATTAAAAACTTACACAGTTCCACCAACACAAGTAAGAAAACGAAAAAGGCAAACTCGACAAAATTGAATCAAAGGGCTCAGAAACAGAACAAACAACAGCATCGTATCACCGAGCCCAAAAAAAAAAAAAGAAAGAAATTTCAGCTAGATCGCCAACCCTAGATGAAAACTTCTCACAGGAAAAAAAAAAAACGAAAATTTTAAGAGAGTTGAACAAAGAAACCGAATCAAATGAAAACAAAACTACAAGCAAAGGGTAAAAACTGATCTAACAAAAATGGGGGAACAAATGTGTCAACTAACCTCGTAGCGTGTTGGAAATTGAACGCAAAACAGTGAGAAAAGATCGTGAAGTTGTTCTTGAGAAGAAAGAGTTAAGCAGAGAGGAGAAGAGAAAAACCAGTTTATAGAAAAGAGAGGAATGGCGATTTTTTGGTGTAACAAAAAGAGTATCGAAACTCAGAATATACCCTTTAGCCAAAGCATAAAAATGGCTTAATAAAAATAAAATTATATTTTGTTTTCTCCGAATGAAATTTAAAAAAAAAAAGGTTTAATATGATATTGCATTGGTTTTTCAAACTGAAAATTGGGAAATTTTTGGAAAGCGAGAGAAACGGAAAAGGCGAGAAAAAGAAACAGTCTTGAGTGACGAAACTACCTTTTAAGTTTTAAGTGGAGGGTAATTTCGGGGTTTCGGATAAATGAGTGCTTGGACTGAAACGCCCCTGACTCGGCGACCACGAGAGGAGAGAGAAAGAGTGGTCATTGGTCATTCCAACGAAGAGTAGGTCTGAGTTGTCGCTTCGACCACAGCCCGTGTTTCTCCGCAAAACAAGTGTGAGACCATACAACACATGGCACTTCCAGAATTTGCCACGTGGTCACAAAGATCCAAGGATAAACTAATCATGGATTCATAACCACGGTATACACACGGTAAATAGATCGACAGTAATTACAAGGCTCCGTTAATTATATAAGGCTCCGTTCCAGTTTCATTCCCAGTTCTACTCTCTAAAAACAAATAATATTTAAAATTAGAATAAAATTTTTAAATAAACCAAAAAGCCATCAATATTATTTAATAATCTCAAAATAAAAATATTACGTAAATATTTTTATGCATATATTTATGTAAATTGAATTACACATTCATGTACTAAATTGAATCAATTTGAATCGAATTAGTAAAATTATTAGTAAGTTAAAATTATTTTATTTAAATTACCAAGAATTGATATTCGAAATATAACTTATGAGTAGTAAATCGAACCTAGTTGATTCGATTTACTATTAAACAACTTATATATAATAAATCGAATCAGTTTAATTCGATTTAGTGTAATTCGATTTAGTACTGATACAGATTATTGACATTTACTATTTTAAGTTAATTGTTTATTTATTCTATATTAACTTTAAAACATAAATGTCAATAAAAAAATATCCCCACTTAGATTCAAAAAAAATATCAAAAAAATCAAAACGAATAAGAATAAAAATTCAATTTTGTGTTTTAGTTCAAATTCCAGAAAATCTATATTATTATAAACTTATAAATTTAAAACGGAACAATAAACGATTTCTAAAAATTCATTAAAAATCATTTTTTGACTCATTAGCATTTAAAAAATTATTACCGAGACATTTGATGTTGAAAAAGTTAATATAAAGTATAGCCTTCTAAAGTGGCATAGGAGTTAAAACTTGAATTTTTTTCAGAGTCAGAAGTAACAGATAGTTATACAATATAAAAAGACTAACTATATTTATACAATATGTAATTTAAACTTTAAATATATTATTTCTCAAAGTTTAAATATATAACACCCTACCACACTGAACTTTACGCTTAAGTCGTAAAACAGAAGTGGTGTGGTATTACGACCTCTAAAATAAAATGTGGATATGTAATAGCAGAAAGATTGTAATATACTAGGAGCCTTGAAGAATAAGGGAAATAAAATTCGTGAAATAAAAGTGCAACGCTCAAGAAACAAGTTAACTTGCGTGCTAAGAAAGCTATAACCATCAAACATAAGATTATAAAAGTAGGAATAGAGTGCCAAAGATACAAAATAACAAGTTCCTAACTCAGCTCGTGAAGTCAAGGCTGGCCGGAGAATATTTACACACACATATATATATACTTATCCAAAAACCCAAATGTACATAAACAACATCCTGCCTCTCCATAAACCTCTAAGAGGATAAAAAAGAATAAGTTATGCGGAAAGAAAGCTAAGTACATATATATACATCACTGTACAACAAAATAACCTAGTAACCACTTCGCTTCAGGTGTCCAGACGCCTAATGAGATGCCTCTCGACCTGCATCTGAAAAACAACAACATAGTATGGAATGAGAACCGAAGGTTCTCAGTATGGAAAAGGTGTCACACACATAAGATATAAAGTCTTGGGAATGCCAGAAGAAATCCTAGAACGCCGACACTCAGATTATAGAGCTTCAAGTATTAAACAGAAGCCATAATATGTGGTTTTCTAAGAGTATCTAAGCCTAACTTAACTTAACCTTAAATCTAAGTCTCATACTATCATTCCTCCATACCTCCATCTCCGTCAGCATTTCACAGACAAATAAACAGATAAAGGCAAGCACAAGAAGGTTACAAATACTGCAGGTAACAGATATACATTTAGCATAGCAAGTACACTTAGGCACACCCAGTTAATACACAAACAAGTAATTCAAGTAGTATGCATATGATGCATGCCTGTCCTATGGCTGATGAGGCTCATCTGTCGGTTATCCAGCCAACCCGACAAGTTCGAAAACCTTAGACTGTCCCTCGACGTGCATCCCCAAGAATCTATGCATGGATTTTTCTCAAATAATCAATATTGCTCAATGGGGGTTAACATTCTTGGGAATTTATAAGTACCCGGTCACCCTTACGTCATAAGGTCAACAGAGTATCGAGTTTTTCACCTGGTACACGTGGTGGCAAGCCACGGTACTTTACCCAGGGAATCTCGTATCTCAGATCATTTAATCATTCAAGCCAAGTATCACACATGATCATTCATTTGATTATCAAGTCGAGTGTCATACATGATCATCCATAACATTTCATAGTCATTTCATCACTTTTCAGCTTTACTTCATCTCCAAGTTAACCCTATTTCCTAACTCCATCCGAATATCAGGTTTAATATTGTTATTAATGACTAAAGGAATGAAAACAGAAGTTTAGAGATTTGAAATACAGTTTAAAACGTTGAAAATCATGTTTGCTAAAATAGGGGTCACGCATGTGAATGTACAAATGCAGCTCGCGCGCGCACGTCCCCTTGTCACGCGTACGTGTAGGTGGGTACCCCATGTCACCCGTACGCGTGGGTCACGCGTACGCGTGGACAAGCTTGCTGGTCCATCACGCGTACACATAAGGCTACTTGGGCGCAACCAAAATTTTCATTCCACGTGTACGCATGGACGTATGTTTTTTTAAAAAACAACAGCAGATCAACCAGAGAGCTGCAACCCATGAAAATTCAGCTACATAATCACTTATATTTCATCCAAACTTCCGATGGGCATAACTCTATCGTTTTAAATCGTTTTCCTTCCGTTCTTCAAACGGCATAAACTTCATGAACCCAATTTTTCATTAAAAACAGGTTGAAATCAATTTGGGATTCCGGAAACTAAGTTATAGCCTGCCGAAGTTCAGTCCATAACCAAAGTGCAACAAACCTCATAAAACTCATTTCATTCAAAATCTCAATTACCATTCATCAACATACCTACAATTCTCAACTTAACAAATTCTTCTTCATCATCAAATAACCACCACAACAATTTATTACTTGAATCAACAATAATACACATTCTTTTTCCTACAATCCGTCAAACATTACCACCCAACCAACAAACATCAAACCACAATAATTCATCAAATCTTCAATTATCCAACAAGCCAAATCAAATATTTCCATTGTCAAGATACTAAACATTATATACATACACATACATTTCAACTTATCCTATGATCATCTAACCTAAGTTTTCACAGAACCTTATATATTAAATGCAAGAAACCTAAATCATACCTTGGCCGATTCCCACGTTGCGACCAAAGCAATTTAATTAAAACCAAGGCAACCCCTCAAAACTCAATAAACTCTAGGCTCAGGTTCCTCCAAGTTCCAATATTCACAATTTCAAGGTCCAATTATTTATTCTCAACATAATACACATTCGTAACACATATATACCCAATTTAATTCCCAAATCACAAATTCAAAATATTTAGATAGAGTTATTATATCCTCACCTTATCCAAGCTTTACATAAGCAAGAGTGAACGTTTTTCTCAAGCTAATTGGATCCTAAAACATCAAAGAGCAAAGAAATTTAATACCTCCACTCAATTTCCCAAAAATTAGGGAAGAAGAGGCTGAGAATAAAAGAACGAGTTACCTATGAAAATGTTCTGGTAGAAACGTAGAGCTCGACGCGGTGGTCGCGTGGCCCCAAACGGTGCGGCGATCGGAGCTCGGACAGAGGAGTTACAGGGGTTGGGATTCACCATAGGGTTCGGCGTTTCTTTCTTTCCTCTCCCCTGTTGTTCTTCAACGCTACCAAAATGGGGAGAAGAAGGATGTGGGTTTACTTAAAGGGCTGCCCGGTTGGGCCCACGGCCCGGTTTGGGCCCGGTTCAATCAGTTCGGTCTGCTCGGTCCAATCTTAGGCCGATATCTTCGAAATTAGTGTCAAAATTCTCATTTCAATGAGCCCTATCCTAATTTAATATTATATTCACATTTCTAATCTTGCGTATTAAAAACTAATTTATTGACTAATTATTTACTAATTTAACGGGGTTTACATCCTATCCAATTAGCAAAGAATTTTGCCCTCAAAATTCAAATTCAATTACCTAAAAAAAAGATGTGGGTAGTCCTTCCGCATATCTGATTCGAGTTCCCAAGTGTGTTCCTCGACTCCAAGCTACCTTTACCAGTGATACTTCTTTTCCGCGTAATCATTTAACGCTATGTCATCAATTCTCATCGGAATTACTGGGAGTGTTAGATCTTCTCTCACTTGGATTGGTTCTGGTTCCAGAACATGACTCGTGTCAGGAGTATACTTCCGAAGTTGTGATACATGAAACACGTCGTGCAAGTTCGAAAGATATGGTGGTAAAGCAATTCTATAAGCTACAGGCCCAATTCTTTTCAGGATTTCAAACGGTCAAATATAACGGGGATTCAGTTTCTTAGTCTTAATAGCTCTTCCTACTCCGGTGGTTGGTGTAACCTTCAGAAAGACATCCCTTTCTTCAAACTCCAAAGGCTTTTGCCTTTGATCAGCATAGCTCTTCTGACGGCTTTGGGCTATAAGCATTCGGCTACAAATCTTCTTTATCTGCTCAGTAGTTTCAGCTATCATCTCAGGCCCTAATAAACTTCTTTCTCCAATTTCATACCAACATAGTAGAGATTGACATTTCCTGCCATATAAAGCCTCATACGGAGCCATTCCGATACTTGCATGGTAGCTATTATTATAAGCAAACTCCACTAATGGCATGTATCGATTCCAGCTCGTCGGCTAGTCCAAAACACAAGCCCTTAGCATATCCTCCAAGGTCTGGATGGTTCTCTCTGATTGACCATCTATCTGAGGGTGATATGCAGTACTCAAACTCAACTGAGTTCCAAATGCACGCTGAAAAGCTCCCCAGAATCTTGATGTGAAACGAGGATCTCTGTCAGATATAATGGTAGAAGGCACGCCGTGCAACCTGACAATCTCTTTGATGTACATTCGGGCCCATTCCTCCATTGTGCAACTTATTCGAATAGGGAGAAAGTGAACTGATTTTGTCAGTCGATCCACAACCACCCAAATAGCGTCACAACCAGACCGGGTTCTAGACAAACCTATCACAAAATCCATTGCGATACTCTCCCATTTCCATTGTGGAATCTCTAAAGGCTGAAGGGTTCCTGATGGTCTTTGATGCTCAATCTTAACCTTCTGACACGTTAAACATTTAGATACATGCAATGCCACATTATTTTTCATCCCTGGCCACCAGAACATCGCTTTCAGATCCTGATACATTTTGGTGCTTCCTGGATGAATTGAAAACCCGCTCTTATGAGCTTCCTTTAAGATACTCTGTCGCAGGTCTCCGACATCGGGCACAATAATCCAGTTTTTGAACCTCCACAAACCATCTTTACCTACTAACACTCTCCATTGTCTTCCCTATTCAATTGCTGGCAATACCTTACGTAACGCTTCATCATCTTGATGAGTCTTCAGAAGTTTTGATTTAAAATCACTTGAGATCTGGAACTGACTCAAACACAGAATTCCAGATTCTTCTCTAACTCCCAGGTTCAAACCTTGAAATGCCTTTAGTAACTCTTCTTCTCGCAACATCATCCAAGCTGCATATAAAGACTTCCGACTCAAGGCGTCCGCCACAATATTCGCTTTTCCTGGATGGTAATTCAATTCAAAATCATAATCTTTCAGAAGCTCCATCCACCTCTTTTGACGCATATTCAACTCTTTCTGCTCAAAAAGATACTTCAAACTCTTATGGTCTAAGAAAATATGAAACTTAACGCCATAAAGATAGTGCCTCCAGATCTTTAGAGCAAACACAACAGCAGCAAGCTCCAAATCATGTGTCGGATAGTTCATCTCATGCGGCCTTAATTGCTGTGAGGCATATGCTACAACATTTTGGTGCTGCATGCCTGCATCAGAACGCACCCCAAACCCTTCAGTGATGCATCACAGTACACTTCAAACGGTTCACTCGGTTCAGGCAATACCAACACAGGTGCAGTAGTCAATCTGTGCTTCAATGCTTGAAAACTCTCCTCACACTCCGAAGTCCAGACAAAAGGCGTATCCTTCCTAGTCAACTTAGTTAAAGGTTAGGCGAGCTGTGAAAATCCCTTAATGAATCTCCGATAATACCCCACCAAACCTAGGAAACTCCTGATCTCTGTCACTAAAGTTGGTCGCTCCCAGTTCATTACTGCTTCCACCTTAGCAGGATCCACAGCTATTCCCTGCTTACTCACTACGTGATCGAAAAACTTCACTTCACTCTTTCAGAACTCGCATTTAGATAACTTAGCTTATAACTTCCTATCTCTCAGAATTTGCAGCACAGTTTTCAAGTGATAGGCATGCTCCTCTTCAGTCTGAGAGTAAACAAGAATATCATCAATGAAGATAATAACAAACTTGTCCAAGTACGGTCGGAAAACCCTGTTCATATAATCCATGAATACTGCCGGAGCATTAGTCAATCCAAAAGACATCACCGTATACTCATAATGACCATAACGTGTCCTGAAAGCTGTTTTCAGAATATCTTCATCTCTAACCCTTATCTGATGATACCCGGATCGCAAATCAATCTTAGAAAACATACCGGCACCCTGTAACTGATCCATTAGGTCGTCGATTCTAGGTAACAAAAATTTATTCTTCACAGTTATCTTATTCAATTGCCGATAATTGACACACAAGCGCATACTTCCGTCCTTCTTCTTTACCGGTAACACTGACGCTCCCCACGGAGAAATACTTGGTCGAATAAAATGCTTACCCAACAGATCTTTCAACTGAGCCTTCAGTTCAACCATCTCCAAAGGTGACATCCTGTAAGGAGTAATCGAAATCAGACCGGATCTAGGCACCAACTCAATTGCAAATTCAACTTCTCTGTTAGGTGGAAATTCATTAATATCATCCGAAAATACATCTGGAAATTCATATACAACCAGAATTTGCTCTAAACTCTGATCATCACCTAATACTCCCGCAGTTAATAACATAATACCCTGACATTCAGTTCCAGAACAGTTTACTATCATAGAGTTCAAATAGTAACTATTCACCACAACAGGCACTTCTGATCCTTCCGGCATAAACTGTACTGACTTCTCAGAACAATCAAGCAAAACATGATTCTTGAATAACCAATCCAATCCCAAAATGAGATCAAGACCAGTCATCGGTAAACAAATCAAATCATGCACAAACTCACGTTGTTGTATTCAAAATGGAACTTGTGGACATCCTAACCTAGTCACCATAGCTTCATGAGTAGCATTATGCACTTTCAAATCATAACCTAAGACCACCATTCTCAATCCTAACTCATTAGCCTTTTCAAATGCAATAAATGAATGAGTTACTCCTGAATCAAATAAATCATTTAAAATTTTACTAGCCATTTCACAGTTACCTCTAATTAGTGTCTCAGATCCTTCAGCATCTGCTGCAGAAGTGGTGTACACTCTCCCCAGCTGCTGTACCCTACCAGTCTCATACTTCTTCTTCTCCGGACAATTATTGGCCATATGCCCGGGCTGTCCACAAAAATAGCATACCCCAAGTCCTGATCTGCACGGAACTCCAGGGTGATACTTCCCACACCTTTGACAATTCAAATCCTGCTATGGCTGCTTTCTAAATCTTCTTCCCTGATTAACATTAGTATTCGGCCTTCTATAATTACCCTGGCCTTGAGTCTGCTGTGGAACAAAGCCTCCACGCTTGAAATTCCTACCTCTCGGAGCAAAGTTCCTCCCTGAAGGCCTCTGAAAAGGCACCCTCAAACTTCCTTTCTCTACTGCCGCCTTTCTCACACATTCCTCAGCCACCCTACTCTTATTCACCAATTCAAAAAATAATATGATCTCCATTGGGGTAACGAAACTCAGAATATCGCTCCAAAAATCTGTCTCATATTTAATACTCTTCCATTTAGTAAAATCTTCAAGTGCACCTTGACAGATACGAGAAAAGCGACATAACTCCTCAAACCTGCTAGTATACTCAGTAACAGTCATCTGTCCCTGCTTTAACTGCATCAATTCAAGTTTCTTGGCATTTCTGGCTGAATTAGGAAAGTATTTCTTATAGAACTCTGTCTGGAAGACTTCCCAAGGAATCGCAGAGCCATCAGGTTACAGGATACGTCGTGTTCCCTGCCACCAATACTGAGCCTCACCTTGCAGCTGATAAGTTCCAAACTCAACCCATTGCTCTTCAGGAACCTGTTGAGCCTGCAGCACCCGTTCCATAGCCTGAATCCAATTATCTGCATAAGTGGGATTTGAGGTTCCCCTGAAGATCAGAGGGTGAACTTTCAAAAATGTAGCAAGTGTCATAGGACCGTCCTCATCATTATTGTTCCCGTGATTACCCTAGTTTATCTGATTACCCAGTGCCTCGGCTGTCGCCTGCATAGCTGCAACCATATTTTCCAGGGCAGCCATGAAGTCTACTGGATTATTCCCTGCCGTACCAGGAGTAACGGTGCCTATCCTACCTCTACTTTGCCCGCGACCGCATCTGCGAGTCGACAACTGGTCCCTATACACACCAAACAAGTGATATTAAGTTGATAAGTCTCAATATCGCAGGTCTAATGCTTTAAGTTCCAAATGCATGCTCACAAATGTTTATGCCATATATCTCAGTCAGATATTTTAATAGCACATTAATACATATACAGAGAATGCACAGAAGCACAATTAGTCCGTCTTTCAGGCTCTATAGGAACGAACTGCTCTGATACCATAATGTAACACCCTACTACACTGAGCTTTACGCTTAAGTCGTAAAACAGAGGTGGTGTGGCATTACGACCTCTAAAATAAGATGTGTACATGTAATAGCAGAAAGATTGTAATATACTAGGAGCATTGATGAAAAGGGGAAATAAAAATCACGAAATAAAAGTGCAACGCTCAAAAAACGAGTTAACTTGCATGCTAATAAAGCTATAACCATTAAACACAAGATTATAAAAGTAGGAATAGAGTGCCAAAGATACAAAATAACAAGCTCCTAACTAAACCCGCGAAGTCAAGGTTGGCCGGAGAATATTTACACACACACACACACACACACACACACACACACACACACACACACACATATATATGCTTATCCAAAAACCCAAATGTACATAAACAAAATCCTGCCTCTCCATAAAACTCTAAGAGGATAAAAAAGAATAAGTTATGCGAAGAGAAAGCTAAATACATATATATACATCACTGCACAACAAAATAACCCAGTAACCACTTCGCTTTAGGTGTCCAGACGCCTAATGAGATGTCTCTCGACCTGCATCTGAAAAATAATAACATAGTATGGAATGAGAACTGGAGGTTCTCAGTATGGTAAATGTGTCATACACATAAGATATAAGGTCTTGGGAATGCCAGAGGCAATCCTAGAATGCCGACACTCAGATTATAGAGCTTAAAGTAGTAAACAGAAGCCATAACAGGTGATTTTCTAAGAGTATCTAAGCCTAACTTAACTTAATCTTGAATCTAAGTCCCATACTGCCATTCCTCCATACCTCCATCTCCATCAGTATTTCACAGACAAATAAACAGAAAAAGGCAAACACAAGAAGGTTACAAATACTGCAGGTAACAGATATACATTTAGCATAGCAAGTACACTTAGGCACACCCAGTTAATGCACAAACAAGTAATTCAGGTAGTATGCATATGATGCATACCTGTCCTATGGCTCATGAGGCTTATCTGTCAGTTATCCAGCCAACCCGATAAGTCCAAAAACCTTAGACTGTCCCTCGACGTGCATCCCCAAGAGTCTATGCATAGATTTTTCTCAAATAATCAATATTGCTCAATGGGGGTTAACATTCCCGAGAATTTATAAGTGCCCGATCACCCTTACGTCGTAGGATCAACAGAGTATCGAGTTTTTGACCTGGTACACGTGGTGGCAAGCCACGGTACTTTACCCAGCAAATCTTGTTTCTCAGATCATTTAATCATTCAAGCCAAGTATCATACATAATCATTCATTTGATTATCAAGTCGAGTGTCATACATGATCATCCATAACATTTCATAGTCATTTCATCACTTTTCAGCTTTACTTCATTTCCAAGTTAACCTCATTTCCTAACTCAATCCGAATATCAGGTTTAATACTGTTATTAATGACTAAAGGAATGAAAATAGAATTTGCGGTTTGAAATACAGTTTAAAATGTTAAAAATCATGTTTGCTAAAATAGGGGCCACGTGTACGTGTGGCTCAGGCGTACGCGTAGGTGGGTACCAAATGTCACGCGTACGCATAGGACTACTCGCGTCGCGAAACCAAAATTTCCATTCCACGCGTACGCGTGGACGTACGTTTTTTTTTTCAAAAACAATAGCAGATCAACCAGAGAGCTACAACCCATGAAAATTCAGCTGTATAATCACTTATGTTTCATCCAAACTTCCAATGGGCATAACTCCATCGTTTTAAATCGTTTTCCTTCCGTTCTTCGAACGGTATAAACTTCATGAACCCAATTTTCATTTAAAATAAGTTGAAATAAATTTGGGGTTCCGGAAACCAAGTTATTACCCACCGAAGTTCAGTCCATAACCAAAGTACAACAAACCTCATAAAGCTCATTTCATTCAAAATCTCAATTTCCATTCATCAACATACCTACAATTCTCAACTTAACAAATTCTTCTTCATCATCAAACAACCACCACAACAATTTATTATTTGAATCAACAATAATTCACATTCTTTTTCCTACAATCCATCAAACATTACCACCCAACCAACAAACATCAAACCACAATAATTCATCAAATCTTCAATTATCCAACAAGCCAAATCAAATATTTCCATTGTCAAGATACTAAACATTATATACATGCACATACATTCCAACTTATCCTATGGTCATCTAACCTAAGTTTTCACAAAACCTTATATATTAAATGCAAGAAACCTAAAACATACCTTGGCCGATTCCCACGTAGCGACCAAAGCAATTTAATTAAAACCAAGTCAGCCCCTCAAAACTCAATAAACTCTAGGCTCAGCTTCTTCCAAGTTCCAATATTCACAATTTCAAGCTCCAATTATTTATTCTCAACCTAATACACATTCATAACACATATATACCCAATTTAATTCCCAAATCACAAATTCAAAATATTTAGATAGAATTATTATATCCTCACCTTATCCAAGCTTCACATAAGCAAAAGTGAACGTTTTTCTCAAGCTAATTGGATCCTAAAGCATCAAAGAGCAAAGAAATTCAATACCTCCACTCAATTTCTCAAAAATTGGGGAAGAAGAGGTTGAGAATAAAGAAATGAGTTATTTATGAAATTGTTTTAGTAGAAACATAGAGCTCGATGCGGTGGTTGCGCGGCCGCAAACGGTGCGGCGATCAGAACTCGGACGGAGGAGTTACGGGGGTTGGGATTCACCGTAGGGTTCGGCGTTTCTTTCTTTCCTCTCCCCTGCTATTCTTCAACGCTACCAAAATGGGGAGAAGAAGGACGTGGGTTTACTTAAAGGGCTGGCCCGGTTGAGCCCATAGTCCGGTTTGTGTCTGGTTCAACCGGTTCGCCCTGCTCGGTCCAATCTTGGACCGATTTCTTCGAAATTAGTGTCAAAATTTTCGTTTCGACGAGCTCTATCCTAATTTAATATTATATTTGCATTTCTAATCTTCCTTATTAAGAACTAATTTATTGACTAATTATTTACTAATTTAACAGGGTTTACAAAATATATTTATACAATATGTAATTTGAAACTTTAAATTAACTTTGAGAAACTTTAAATTTAAAGTTTCAAATTCACATATTGTATAAATATATTTAAACTTTGAGAAATAATATATTTAAAGTTTCAAATTACATATTGTATGAATATAGTTAGTCTTTTTATATTATATAACTATCTGTTATTTCTAACTCTGAAAAAAATTCAAGTTTTAACCCCTATGTTACCTTGAAGGGATATACTTTATATTAACTTTTTCAACATCAAAAGTCCCGGTAATAATTCTTTAGTTGCTAATGAGTCAGAGAATGTTTTTTTAGTGAATTTTTAGAAATCGTTTATTGTTTCGTTTTAAATTTATAAGTTTATAAAAATATAGATTTTCTAGAATTTGAACTAAAATACAAATATTGAATTTCTATTCTTATTCGTTTTGATTTTTTTGATATTTTATTTAAATTTAAATGGGATATTTTCTTATTTACATTTATGTTTTAAAGTTAATATAGAATAAATAAACAATTAACTAAATGAATTAAGCTGATTCGATTTACTATAAGGGTTGTTCAATAGTAAAT
The DNA here is from genome assembly GCF_000816755.2 of Arachis ipaensis. Classification (NCBI taxonomy): domain Eukaryota; kingdom Viridiplantae; phylum Streptophyta; class Magnoliopsida; order Fabales; family Fabaceae; genus Arachis; species Arachis ipaensis. The sequence continues at coordinate 110,553,945 of NC_029790.2, read as the reverse complement.
CGAATCAATTAGATTTGATTTACATATATATGCTGTATTAGTAGTAAATCAAATTTAGTTTATCCGATTTACTACTCATGGGATATATTTCGAATATCAATCATTGGTAATTCAAATCAAATAACTTTGATTTACTAATAACCCTACTAATTCAACTCAAACTGATTCAATTTAGTACTAGAATGTGTAATTCGAATTAAATCAATTCAATTTATATAAATATATGTATAGAGATATCTACGTAACATTTTTTTTATTTTGAGATTATTAGATAATATTAGTGGCTCCTTGGTTTAT
>NC_029790.2:110513416-110544249 GCF_000816755.2 Arachis ipaensis | reverse complement strand
TTTTTAGAATCCTTAGAATCCCTTTTCTTCCTTATCCTGTCTTGAAAATGCGTTAGAACATTGAAGACCACTTCCGTTCAACCTCATCACTAATAGGACCGTGAACGTTGGGATTGAAGATGATCCCCTCCACCAAAGTACAGTATAAAACTTCTATTTATACTTAAACTTTAAAATAAAATTCTAATTTTTGTAATTCAATTTTTAGAATCCCTTTTCTTCCTTATCCTGTCTTGAAAATGCGTTAGAACATTGAAGACCACTTCCGTTCAACCTCATCACTAATAGGACCGTGAACGTTGGGATTGAAGATGATCCCCTCCACCAAAGTACATGACAGTAAGTATAAAACTTCTGTCACGTCGTCAGAAATTTTTTGAGATCTAATTTCAATGCCACTTCTTCCTATGTTGTTGGAGGTTGCCACTCTCTTCACTTAGAACGCTGTCTCACTCTCTTCACCCTCCTTCTTCTATGCGTAGCACAACTCCTCGGCGCAAGTAGCAGCCGCTACCTTCATCGCTGTTGTCTAGCATCCATGGTCCACTCTGATCTAGCACCCTCGGCAGCTCCTTTTTCTGCGTCAATGTCTCTTCTTCTTTCCTTCCTCGTCTTTTTTCTCTTCTATTCTCTTCTCTTCTCTCTTGATTCTAATTTTGAGATATGCTTATGATGTTGTTGTTCTTGATATTATTGATGTAGGTGGTGATGGATTACAAGAAAGAATGATGGTCGTGATCGTAGGGATAAAAGATGGGGTAGAGTTGGGAGATGAGAGGTGGTGGTCCTGGATGCGGCGATAGGTAGAGTAGTTGGTGGTAGAAGACCTGAATGAGGGTAAAATTGAAATTATTAATTTTAAATGAGGGTATTTTGGAAAGAAATTATTTGTTAAAGTTTTAGTTTCCGTCCCAAAATTTTTAATTTCATATGTTCCTACTTTTTGTAAGTATTGAATGACTGAAATTTTGTATCTTAAAACTGAAATTTTAGTTCTAATATCTGATCTGACCATTAATTATAATATTGAGTATCAATTTTCAATCTCAGTCTAATATCCCATACCAAACTCTATCTAATAGAATATGTCTGATTTAGTTATTATTGCTTTACTGGCGATTCAATTGGTTAACTTGAACGTAATTAAATAAAAATATAAAATTATTTAAAAATATTAAATTTTGAAATGTATGTTTTTATCAACATTTAAAAATGATTAAATACTAATAAATATTAATATATTAGTATATTCTAAAATAATTAACCAACATACAGTATCTAAAAAATTTTATTAGTATTCAGTATCTAAAGAATTTATTGGTACAAAGGACCAAATTAAAAGCTCGTGCGAATGAGTCTGGAAATTGTGTTTATATTAAGGCAATTAAAATTTGGGACAGATTTAATAATTAATTATAGACAAATTTTTTATCATAATAAATTTGAAATTAAAATCTCAATTTTACAGACAGATTTATCGACATATTTTATAATTTTTCAATAATATTTTGAAAATGTTTTTTAATTTTTTTATCAATAAAAAATTTGTCAAAAATCCGTCGATATTTTCAATAATAAAATTCTGTTTAAAAAATTTGTCTATAATATATTATTTTTTAGTAGTGTACAACGATTTGCAAAAGAAGCTTAGCTTGTTCATTAAATGGTTCTTTCTTACGGTATCATAGTTGGACAATCAACAACTATATATATTACCAAATACAATTTTCAGGTGAGGATAAAAGAGACTTCTTCCCCAAATTTTTGAGATGATAAACGTGAAGTTTTATCTGATGTTTGCTTTAATTATATAATTCCATTATTATAGTTGAAGTTCAATATATTTAAATCTAAATAAGGATATATTTTAAATTGAAAAGTAAACTCAGTATTTCTCCACTTCTTGGTGAGGAGTTTTAAGTAATTTGCACGGGTTAAATTAAAATTGTTGACCTTTTCTGTTACTTCTATGAAAAAAGAATTCGATTGCCATCTTTTGTAAGATTTATTGTCTGAACAAATTTATTGATCATAAGGTATTAATTTTTTTTTGTGGTATTTTCAGTCTAACAAATAAAAAATTTATTATTAATTAATAAATTATTATATAAACAAAATAAAATTAAAATTTGTAATATTTATTTAAAATAATAAATGACTTAATCACTTGACCAACTTAATCTTAAAAGAGTCTTTAAAAAGCAATTATATATGACCATCTTTTTAATTAACGACTATGATAATTTTATTTGTTTGTTATTTGAACGGCGAAAATGAAAGAATTAACTTATGGGAGAACCAATTCAATTCAATGTTTGGCCATCTTAATTCACAGCATGGGAGGAATAGTTTTGTGATGACGAGAATTTTATATGATAAAAGTTTATAGAATAGAAGACTTTATAAAACTCTTAAATATATAGGGGGAATAATCACATGGTTGGACCATGTACTTGTAACTCGTTCACGTGTCTTCATTGGTTAGTTTCTGGTAAGATAAATGAGAAATATACCAAAAGTTTCATGTTAGTTTTCTATTATTCAATATACAATTGCAACGAAAATTGAAAACGAAATGCTAGCATGAATTTCAAATAACATTTTTTTATTAATTATTAATTAAGAAAATATCTTAGTAATATATATTAGATAACGTGTGCACAAGAAGTTCTTCAGAAGTCCTACATCAAATCGCAATTGATCACCCACTTGAATTGATTTCTAACTGCCTTCGGGTGTGTTAGACTGTTAGGTTTACACTTATATGTTATATAAAAGTATTTCATACCTTACCTTAACCTTAACAAAGCCTTTTTCTATTAAATGGGATTGGTTACATGCATCAAAAAGTTATTGCGTCGTGTCCATGTTTTGAGATGAAGTCTTATTTTATATTGGCTGTCATAAATCTAACACAATCCAATATGACTTCAAGGACGTCATTGCATTATAGTCATGTATTGAGATACAACACTGTTTTAAGTTGACAGTTACAAACACTGAATAATCCTCTTTGTTATTCCGAATTTGAAATTGGTTATGTAAACATAGGTAAAGTTAAAAGTGTTCCATAAATATTCAAAAATAACTATAAAATTAATTATTTAAAAATACTATTTGTACTATATAAAAAAATTATTTGTACATTAAAAAAAGTCATTAAAATTAATTACTAATATATTTGTGTATAAATACATATGTAATTTAATTTATTTTTAATGTGTATTTATATTTTAACATGTATTTTAGATTGATGACTGACTTTAGTGACTGATTTTAGTGTATACATAATATAATCCTTAATGATTATACATATAATAATAGTAATTTACCAGAATAAACAAATCTATCATAGATTTGTATAATTTTTTTTATGATCATACAATGCGATTGTATATGATTATGGATCGCAATAGAATTTCGTAGTGATGGTCCCTCGTCCTATCTCCGTTTAAAAACAAGTTGCCTCGTGTCTTCTTCTCATTTCTATTAAGGTCCATGAACAAAACCAGTTCACAATTCTATCTAACAAAAAAAAGAGATAAGAAAATAAAAAATATGTGTTAAAGTTGTTGTTACATGATAAAGAGTCATGCTATTTATAAGGATCTTTTAAACTAACATCATAAATATTTAATTACCAACTACTAACTCTCAACTACTTATAATTACTCTAACACAACTATTTATTATTGTTCTAATACGCCCCACAAGTTAGAGGATGAAAAATATCAAGAACTCCTAGTTTTGAGAGATTAAGATGAAAGAGTTAAGGGGACAATGGCTTAGTAAAGATGTCAGCCAATTGTCCTGAAGAAGAGACAGGAAGAAGTTTTATCATTCCAACTTGAGCCTTTTGACGGACCACATGACAATCAACTTCTAAGTATTTAGTACGCTCATGAAAAATAGGATTTGCTGCAATGTGTAAAGCGCTCTGATTATCACAAAAAAGAATAGGAGTGCGATCAGTTAGAATTTAAAGAAAATGCAGCATATTGATCAACCATTGGAGCTCACAGGTGGTGTTTGCAAGAGCCCTCTGCTTCTGTTGAAGACCTGACAACAGTGGATTGCTTCTTTGTTTTCCAAGAGATCAAAGACTTTTCCAACAAGAAACAATAACCAGTTAAAGAACGATGAGTATTTGGACAACCTGCCCAGTCAAAATCACTGAATCAACATATATGAACAGAAGAGTCACGGAAAAAGAAAAGACCTCTACCTGGATTAGACTTCAAGTATCTCAAAACCCGATTTGCTGTACGAAAATGAGATTCAATAGGAGAAGCCATGAATTAACTAAGCTGTTGTGTAGCGTATGTAATGTCAGACCGGGTAGTAGTAAGGTAGAGGAGGCGGCCAATAAGACGACGATAAATTAAAGAATCAGGAAGCAAAGGGCTATTGTCTTGATGTAACTTTGTAGAACTGTCTATGGGAATATATGCTGGTTTAGCACCCAACAATCCAGAATCTTCCAATAAATCAACACACTACTTTCTTTGAGATAAAGAAATTTCTTGAGTAGAATGAGCAACTTCAATACCCAAAAAATATTTAAGAGTACCCAAATCTTTGATTTTGAAATGCTGATTTAAAATAGATTTAATGGTAGCAATCTCAGAAATAGAATTGCCAGTGAGAACAATATCATCAACATACACCAATAAGATAGAAACTTCAACACCAATAAATTTGGATAATTTGTAATAAGATAGAGTCTGCTGGTATCCACAAAAAATTAAAAGTTTGGATAATTTTTCATACCACATACGACTTGATTGGCGCAAACGATATAGTGATTTCAGCAATTTACAACACTGATTTGGATGACTAGAACTGATTCTAGGAGGCAATGTCATGTATACATCTTCAGATAAATCTCCGTGCAAAAAAGCATTGTTAACATCTAGTTGATGGATAGGCCACCTCTTTATGGAAGCCAGAGCTAATACAAGTCGGATTGTAGCTGGTTTTACTACAGGAGAAAAGGTCTCCAAGAAATCCACCCCTTCTGTTGTGTGAATCCTTTTGCTACAAGACGAGCCTTATAGCGTTCCACAGAACCATTAGGACGATGCTTGATCCGATACACCCATCTACAGCCAATGGATTTTACACCAGGAGGACAATTCACAACAGACCAAGTTTGGTTCAAATCTATAGCAACAAGTTCATCTTTCATAGCACTGCACCAATGAGAATATTTATTGGCGTCTTGAAAAGACTTTGGCTCAATTTCAGAATGGAAGGATAAAATGAATTTCTGAACGGAAGAAATAGGATACCTACAAGTTGAAAAATGATGGAGTTATAATAGTGAGAGAAGAGTCGCAAATGTAGTCAGCGAGACGGTTGGGGGATGTCTTTGACGGAGACTGTGACGGATGGTAGGATGAATGGTTGAGGACGGTGCAGGAGAGATTATGTCTGATTGGGAAGCAGGAGATGAGGTTAAGGATTGTGAAGGAGGGGAAGAGATGAACTGAGGTGTATTAGGTTGATGATGAAGTATGGGTGGATCAATGGGTAATGGTTCAGGCCTAATGGGAAGGAAAATGGGTTGTTCGATTGGTGTTTCATGAAATTATTTTGTTTCGGACATGTGTGGGTTTGGTATGTTTAAAACAGGTTTAGTACTAGTGGCAAATGGTATTACCATTTCATAGAAAACATTGTTTCTGGACATTTCAAATTTTTTATTTTTCAAAGTGTAAACAACGTACCCTTTAATTCCATTTTTAAAACCAAGAAAAACAGCTTTCTTTGCCCTTGGAGCAAATTTAGAACAATTAGCCATGAGAGTTGATACATAGCATAAGCAACCAAAAACCTTTATATCATTATAATTAGGAGATTTATTAAATAAAATTTCAAAAGAAGTTTTAAAATTATTTATAGAAGAAGGGTAGATAAACTGTATGATTGATAGCATAGGACCAAAATTATAGAGGTAAATTAGATTGAAACATGAGAGCGCAAGCCACATTTAAAATATGTTGGTGCTTACGTTCCACTCTCCCATTTTGTTCGGGTGTTTCAACATAACTACGTTGATGAATTATGCCCTTTGAAGAAAAAAAATCATGTAAGAGAAATTCAAGTCAATTGTCGGAACGTATATACTTAACTTTTGGAGTTAAATTACGTTTCGACCAATGCAATAAAATTCTTGACATGATTTTGTACTTCGCTTTTTTATTGCAATAAAACTACCCAAGTGAAACGGCTGAAATCATCAACAATAATTAAAAAATATTTATGATTATGGATTGAATTTTGTCGAAATGGTACCCATATATCAAAATGCAATAATTCAAAAATCACATTCGCTTTATTAAACTTGGAGAGAATGAAAGTTTCTTTTGCTTGGAAAAATGACAAACATCACAAGGCTCATCATGAGGCATAGAAATAAAGATAAATTGTCTATGTAAAAATTTTAATCTTTGTCTAGAAAGATGTTCTAAACGAAAATGCCATAATTGAAAGGTGTAATGGGTGTTGAACAAGTGGTATTTATTGTATGAGTAGGAAATGGATTATTTGTTGTGATGGAGGTTTCAAGGACATACAACCCTTCTCTCATGCTACCCAAACCAATCATCTTCAAATTGTTGTCCGGTAAGAAACAAGAAGAGTGTGAAAAAGTAAGTTGACAATTGATCATTGAAGTTATTTTTGAAATAGAAATAATATTAAAATTGAAGTGAGGAAGGTAAAGAACATCATGAAGAGTTAATGAAGTTGAAAATTTAACAACACCTTTATAAAAAGAGGTAACTTTAGAACCATTAGACATATGAACAGTAACTGGATTAATTTTAGAAAAAGATATGAACCAAGATAAATTGGAAGTAATATGATCCGTGGTACCAGAATCAATGATCCAAGTGCTTGTAAATTTATTTTGTGCAGTAAAATTATTTAAATAGAATAAATGTAAAATGAACACAAATAATGGGTACCAAAGTTGGGTCAGGAAGAAACCCAATTTGGTTGGAGGATGAGAGGCTTTTATCCTTGCTGTCTAAAGATTGAGATTCAGCCATTTTTAGAAATGCTAGAAGGAGGCGGTGTCCGCACAACGCTGGTATTAACAGAGGCAGAGGCACGATCAAGGAATCGTGGTCTCCTTGGATGACGTGGGTGACCGGGAGGGTAGCCATGTTGTAACAAACATCTACGGTGTGGCCCCCTCTACCACAGTAAGAGCGAACCTTCGAGGAACCGCTGCTACCGCGTCCTGGGTTTGAAGAGGCATACCCACGACCACGGCCAAGAGGAGGACGACGAGCTTCTACGGCAGCAGCAATGGTTCATTTATCGTCTAAAATTCCAGATGTGTTTTGAAGTTGACGTTCGTGTTGAACGATAAGAGCGAAGACCTTGGTAACAGGCGGAAGAGGATCAAGAAGAAGAACTTGTGATCGAACTACAGAAAAATGCTCATCAAGACCTTTAAGGAATCGAATGATAAAATCTTGTGAGCAATGTGTTTTGGCTAGGTAATTACAGACAAGGAAGAAGACGTGAGTTATCAAGCTCTTCCCACAATGTCTTCAAAGAGGTATAAAATTCTGTTACTGACTAATTTCCTTGTCTAAGAGCATAAATTTCTTCTTGTAATTCTGCAATACGAAGAAGATCACTCTAGGAAAAACGCTCTTTAAGGTCAGTCCATACAAAAGAGGCAGTAGAAAAATAAACAACACTTTGAGTAATAGAGGAAAAGAGAGAGAATGAAATAGCCAAGACAACACCAAATTATTGCAACACTCCCATGTTGGAAACAGAGGATCATCAGTTAGAGGAGAAGGAATAGAACTAGTGAGAAAGCCATATTTGTTTTTGGAGATGATGGCCATAGAAAAGGATCGACACCAAGAGTGATAGTTACTGCCAGTAAAGACAGGAGTAACAAAAACAGAGGTTGAATTTTCACTAGGATGAATATAGAAAGAGCTAGTGGGATCTTGTGCTACGTTAGAAAATAATTCTGCCATTAGAGAAGAAGAAGACAATGGAGACTGATTATTTGGGTTTGAAGTTTTTACCATGGTACCAACAGAGCTCTTTTTGAGCTCTGATACCATAACAAAAAAAGAGATAAGAAAATAAAAGATATGTATTAAAGTTGTTGTTTACATGATAAAGAGTCATGCTATTTATAAAGATCTTTTAAACTAACCTCATAGATATTTAACTACCAACTACTAACTCTCAACTACTTATTATTACTTTAACACAACTATTTATTATTGTTCTAATACTATCAAACTTTAACTAAATTGCTGTATTACCAAACTTCAAATTGAGCTTGGCCAAGGGTGACTTGTATGAACTTCCTGTAAACTTATGCCTCCCATCTTTAGGACTTTCTTAGCTCAAATTTCAAGTTAAGACCTCTAATTGGATGATTTATCTGAACTTCAAATAAAGCTTAGCGCTGTAAAATCAAATTATCAAAAAATAGAATTTTTATGGCTTTTTCTACCTATTTATATTGTCTTTTTTAGAGTAAACTATTAAAATGGTACCCGAAAATTTATATCACTAATAAAAATAATTTCAAAAGATGTTAACAACAAATAAACCTCTGAAAATTTTAAAAACGCAACAAAATTGAAATGCATAACTTAGCAAGCAGGAGATTTTTCTATTTAGTCTCTTGCAACAACAGAAGATAAAAAAAGAAAGAGTAGAGTCTACGTCCAGTCTACACTACAATAATGGCGATATTTTGCGATATCAATTTCAAGATTACAATCACCAATATCAAGACCAAGACCAAGACAAAGACAAAAAACTAAACCAATTCAATGCTAAGACAAACGAAGCTACTATTCCGAATTTCACAAACAAATGCCAAGATAAACCAAAATGCTAAGATCAAATAAAAGAACAAATGACAAATACTCTAATTGAATTTAAAACTGTATAAACTTTTCTTCCTAATTTATGACTTTTCATTCATAGGCTTTTTTAAATAATCTTTCACAGAATCATAAGTCTTTTTCTATTTACTAGGAAGACTTAAAACAAAAATTGAATAAACCAAATTGAGACCAAAATGAAGAAAAACTACACTTAGCGTGTAATGTATGATTTTTTAATTTTATCCTTATATTTTCCTGAAGGCTCATTGATAAACCCCTATTTTATGATTCATCTTGTGCTCAAATTGAATGTTTTTATCAATTCTTCACCCACTTATTCATATGAATTGCATGGTTTTACTTTCCCTTCCTTAGTTGATGATATATGTGAAAAACATGTTTCCTATGCTTTAAAAATATTAATTTTTAATTATTCTTTATTACCATTCGATGCCGTGATTTGTGTCTTAAGTATTTTCAGGTCTCATAGGGTAGGAATGGCTTAAAGGACAGAAAGGAAACATACAAAAATGGAAGAAAAGCACAAAACTGGAGTTTTGAAGAAAAGGCAGCGACGCGAACGCATGGATGACGCGGACGAGTGCCTAGCGCGAAATGGCATCGACACAAACGCGTGACTGACGCGGACGCGTGCCTTGAGTAGAACGCAAATGACGCAGACGCGTGACCGATGCGTACGCGTGACAAGAAAGAAATCCAAACCACGCGAACGCGTGACCCACGCGAACGCTGACAGACGCCATGTACAGGAATCTGCAGAAAACGCCCCCAGCGATTTCTGGACCCTTTTTCAGTCCAATTTCAAATCCAGAAACACAGAATATAAGTCAGAGAATGCAGGAATCAAATAACAACGGAGAGACAACTCATACAACATTGATAATTCACAATTTTAGGGTTTAGATGTAGTTTTTAGAGAGAGAGGATTTCTCTTCTCTCTCAAGTTTAGGATTAGGATTTCAACTTCTTTTCAGGTTCAATGTTCCTTTAATTTATTTTTTACTTTTATTTATACCTTTAATTGTTATTTATCTTTTTAATTTTGCTTATGAACCATTCATGTTATGATTTTCTTAATTAATGCAATTTGAGGTATTTCAGATTTATGATTGTTTTATTCTATTTACAATGCTTTCAATTTAATTTAGATTTATTTTTCCTTTTTGCTCTGGTTTAGTAATTGGTAACACTTGAGTTATCAAACTCAGTAGTTGAATGGAAATTAGGATTGCTGATTGAGTTGAATCCCTCTACAGCTAGTCTTTCCATAGGAGTTGACTAGGACCGAGGAATCAAGTTAATTAGTCCACTTGACTTTCCTTATTTATTAAGGACTAACTAAGTGGGAGCAAAATCCAATTCTCATCACACCTGATAAGGATAACTAGGATAGGATTTTCAGTTCTCATACCTTGCCAAGAGATCTTCTAATTATTAATTTATTTTTCTTGTCATTTAAATTACTTGTTCCCTATTTCAAAAACCCAAAAATATACAATTTCCAAAACCAATAATAAATCATACTTCCCTGCAATTCCTTGAGAGACGACCTGAGGTTTGAATACTTCGATTATAAATTTTATTGGGTTTTGTTACTTGTGACAACCAAAGTTTTTGTACGAAAGGATTCTCTGTTGGTTTAGAAACTATACTTAAACGTGATTATTTTTATAAAAATTCTTTACCAACAGAAATTAGTTCGTCAAAATGGCGCCGTTGCCGGGGAATTACAAATGTGTGCCTTATTATTGGTTATTGTAAATATTTTCTTTTACATGTTTATTTGTTTTTATTTTTGTTTTTAATTTTTATTAGCTATTATGGGTTCTCACCCCCGTCGCTTTGAGTTTGGTTCTAATAATGTTGGAAGGAATGGAAGCTATAACAGGAACATGCATCAAGGTTAAAACAATCAAAGATGGAAGGAGCCACAAGGATCTGATCAACCCTCTAGGCAACAACACCTTCCAAGATACCACGGACCACGACCATTCCATAATGCATGTCAAGACAATAGTTATGGTGGACCACTTCGTGACAACCATCACCCACTAAATTACTATGATCAAAAACCATTCCGAGGTGCATACCAAGATGATAGATATGGTGGACCCCCTTGTAATTACCGACAAGCCCCGTCATATGCCTATGAACCACCTCCTCAATACAGCTTTGAACCACCATACTCACAAGCCAACTACCACCATTCACCTCCATATGACCCTAACTCGTATCCACTCCAATTCTAATCCGATTACTCCCAAGAACCACCACTTTCCTATGCACCATGTCCATATCCATCACCCCAAGAATCAAGGGAGCAACTCAAGGAAACAGTGGAAAAATTTCATGCAACCCTTCACCAATTGAATCAAGCAATAAATCGATTACCTTCCCGACGTTTGGACACTCAAGGAACTCCCATGGCTGCATGTGGACAACCTAATGAAGAACGCAACATGAAGGAGATACTAGAAACCCCACTGGGTAGTAAGGAGCATGATTTTGTACTGGAACAAGTGGAGCAAGCTGAAATTATTGAAGAAGAAGAATTGGTTGAAGACTTAGGAGATGCTGAACCTCCATGGGAATCCAGAGTTGTGGAGAATTTCGTCAAGAAATTTGCAATTGATGCTAAGGAGGATAGTGCACAACCCCCAAAGCAGGTACCTTATGAAGAACTGGACGGAACAACTCAAGAAGCGAGTTTTCTTGATAATGATAATCGAGAGTCAAGTCCTCCTAGTAATGAACTTGCATCCGCAAGTGAATTCTTTGAGATGGAAGTATCTTCCTCAAGTGAATACGAAGATGATGCGGAGGTAGATTTTTTGCAACCTCCAACTTATGACTTGAGTGATGAAGAAGATATCGAAGACTTTGATCAAGACGTGGTTGAAATTAAAGAAGTTTGCAAAGAAGTGGAGGAATTCACAGAAGAACACAAGGGAGTAGAGCTTGCAAAACCACTGGAAACACCTTTTCCAAGGCCATTACCACCCAATACAAATTTCAAGTGAGTAAAATCCTTAGCCTTTATCTTTACTTTTCCACTTGAATATGGTTTGCTTGAAACAGATGGCCAGCTTAGAGCTCTTTGCGGCTTTAAGAGTAAAAGGGAAATGGTTCGTGCTCAAGGTTGGTATGCAAGATTCAACAAAGTTCCACGCTTCACTTTGAAGTGTAGGGATTGGTTTCGAGTTCGATTGAATGGGTCTCGGAAGATGTTTGGTCATCTCGGTGAGAATACAACTTCCAAACCGCTCGGCTGGAAAAATATAGATCGAGACAAAGGCGGATATAAAAGCAAGGTTTGGGATCCTGGAATCTATTATGAAATTCAGCACCCCGGGAGCCTGAAAACCTGTTTGAATTTGCTCAAAGGCTTTACATGCCTAGTTTGGGACCCTGGAGGCTGTTGGAATTCCAAACACTGGTGGAGATTTTTGGATGAATTCAAGCACAAGCCACCATAACAAAGAACTCCCCAAATGTCCAACTTAAGGACTTTAACTAAAAGTGCTAGGTGGGAGACAACCCACCATGGTATGATCGTTCCTTTTTCACTTTTAATTTTATTTCATTTTGATTGTTTTTGAGTTTTATTTTATTGAACCTGGAATTATTCATAGCATCCATGTTAGCACTGCATCTGGCATATTGCATACTGGATAATTGCATATATAAAAAAAAAATTTCACCCCACGCGAGCGCGCAGGCCATGCGTGGGCGTTGATTAGAAATCGGCATAAAGATCCAATGCCTAGAAATTTGGGCTGGAATCGTGCGGTTGGTGTGCGTTTAGCACAAATTGGCCCACGCGTTCGCGTCCCTAACGCGAACGCGTCACTTGCACTACACACATCCCACGCGAAAGCGTGAGCGACGCGTACGTGTCGCATGGATTTTATGGACCCTATTGGAAACAGAGAGTTGCGCCAAAACGACGCTGGAACTGTGCATTTAGCACAATTCTAAGCGATGTGTTCGCATGCTTTACGCGTACGTGTCACTTACATTTTACTTGACTCACGCGATCGCGTCACTGACGCGTTTGCGTAATTCCCCTTTTCGCCCAAATCACGCGATCGCGTGCTCCACGCGTTCGCGTGGATTCAAAATCACTAACACCCACCCACGCGAAACCCTACCCCCCGCGTCACACTTCATCTTCTTCCTTCCTCCTCTGCACTCTCTCCTCCCTCCTCTGCAACCCACCACCGCCGGCCCACCACCAGCACCGCTGCGCTGCCACCCCTGTCATCTCAATCCCTCCTCGCGCTTCCCTTAAACCTTAACCCACCACATAGCCCCCACTGCCCCGCCACCCTGAACCGCCGCCGTGCCGCCACCCAGTGCCGCCATCCATCACCGCCACCACCACCACACTCCCACCATCTCTCTGATCCATACATCTGTTCCTCTACACACCAGGTTCCGCCGAACACCGATTCCTCTATCAGTTAGTTAGTTAATTACATATTTTTCAGTTTCTGTTCAAATTAGGATAGTTAGAGATGCATGATCGTAGTGGATTTCAGGTGGTTAGGTAGCTAGGATGTGGTTAGTGGATTTAGGCCTGATAATTACGCCGTTCTTGCTACTTGTTTTTATCTGATTCGCAATTCTGAATTTGCTGTGATGATGTACTGTTCATATGTTGTTCTTTCATATTTGATGCTGCTGTTACACTATTCTCTCATGTTCTTGCTATTTGTTAATCTTTTCAGCACTATCTACTGTCATATGAACTGCTTTTCTTACTGTTTATTACCCGGGAACATCCAATTTTAGCCAGAATGTTGCCCAAATTTTTTCAAATTGTTTCACTCAACTCCCATTCATGAACCGATTTTAGCAAATTCAAGTTTTGCGCTATTTGCTTTCAAGCCAGCCAATTCATGGATGAATGGGCTTGCATTCTCACTCTTTCTGGTTCCCGGATTACTAAACTGCATTATTGATGATTTCCTTTTCCTTTTGTAAATTTTAAAAGTTATCATCAATAAACTGCAAATTTTTGCTTGAATATGAGTTGATTGTTCTTCAAGTTTGTGAATTTATTGTTAACTAGGAAACCCATTGTCATGCCACTTACTTTAACTTTCTTTTTACTTACTAACTGCTTTAACTTTCTAACTTTTCTTTTTACCTAACTACTTTAACCTTCTAACTCAAAGGCATGATTACTGTTTTTCCTAATTAACAAGAATTTCACATATCACATATTTTGGATTGTGATTTTTACTCTCAGACTTTTCACTTGCATACAGTCCAAAATTTACTTATATTTAACTCATTTCATGCTTCTATTGCTCTTTTGCCTTTATGCTTATATTGATAAATCCTATTTGCTTACCTGTTTTTCTGCTTTAAGTTCTTAAACTGTATCCTGCAACTTCTGCTTTTCAGGATGTCTGATCCCAAAAGTAAGAGAAAAGGCAAATCAACTACAGGCAAAAGGAAAAGAGGTGAATCATCTACCTCTATATTAGACATCCTTCATGACGATTCCTGGTGGGAAAAAAATTTCACCCCGCAGGAAAAGGCTGATCAGTTGGTGCCTGCCACTGACCCAGAAAAATTTGCAAACAAATACTGCGAGCTGAATTACCCAGTTTTTGCCACTTCCAGGAACCTATACCTGGAAAGGACCCTCAAAATTCCAGAAGAACTCAAACAATACACTTTAGACCAAATTAAACAGAGAGGCTGGTTCTTCCTGGAAAGGAACTTGACTGAGATCAACTCATCCTGGGTCAGAGAATTCTACTGTAACTACTTTAAAACGTCCTTGGATGCAGTACAACTTAGAGGCAAACAAATTCTGGTTACTAAGGAAGCAATAGAAGAAATCCTCCACCTCCTACCTAAATCAGATAAACCAGATGGATATCAGCAGGCTGAAGAGGATATGCGATTTATGAGATTTGACTGGGACGCAGTAAAGCAGAGAATAGCCATTGATCCTAGTGTCCCATGGGTCATGGGAAAGTCCGCAGTGGCCCCAAAGGAATTAAGATCATTTATCTGAATGATGAGGCTCGGCTTTGGCAGCAGATTCTGAGTAACTACGTGATGCCGAGCACTCATGAGACAGAGGTGCCAGCTGCTATGATTACCATCATCTGGTGTGTGATGGAGGGAAAGGAATTATATCTGCCCCGCTTCATCTGGTATTACATGGCCAGAGTCCATGTCAGAGGCACTCTCCCTTTTCCATACTTGATTACTCGGCTAGGCCGCCGAGCTGAGGTGCCCTGGGAGCTAGCAGATGAGAAGCCAACCGCTGCAGACTACAAGAAGATCATCCCTCACAGCAGGAAGTTTCAGGCTTTGGGCTACAGACCTCTATTTTTCACTGCCTCTGCTGAGGCAGCCACATCTTCTGCTGCCCTTTCTGCATCCACTGTCCCACCAGCCACCACTGCACCCTCACCTGCCTCAGAGCCTATCTATCATCTCGTGCACCGACTCTTCGCACGCCTGGATCGTATGGAGCGTCACAACAAGCGACGCTATAAGCACCTAAAGTTGATGATCCGATCTGGCCACCACGACATCCCCTCCGAGCCTGACACCCCTTCTGAGCCATCTGATGCGGAGGCGGACGATCATGAGGAGGATGCCCGTGCAGAGGCTAAGCAGGGAGGACTTGAGCAGGTTGCGCCACACCATGAGGAGCCCCATCAGATACAACCGGCTGATCTAGAGATCCCTCTACAGGCAGAGCCTTTGACACTCATCCAGACTACAGATTCTCAGACCACTACAGAGACACCTACTGCACATCCTTCCGGAGATGACACTTCTTCACACCCAACTTGAGTGAGCATCGAAGACGATGCTGTTATTTAAGTGTGGGGAGGTCGCCATCTCTGGCGTACTTTATTTTGGTGAACCACTTTTCAGACTCTCCTTTTATCCTATTTTGCTTATTTTTCTGTATTTTTATTTTTATTTTTATTTTTATTGAGCAGGTTGCGCCACACCATGAGGAGCCCCATCAGATACAACCGGCTGATCTAGAGATCCCTCTACAGGCAGAGCCTTTGACACTCATCCAGACTACAGATTCTCAGACCACTACAGAGACACCTACTGCACATCCTTCCGGAGATGACACTTCTTCACACCCAACTTGAGTGAGCATCGAAGACGATGCTGTTATTTAAGTGTGGGGAGGTCGCCATCTCTGGCGTACTTTATTTTGGTGAACCACTTTTCAGACTCTCTTTTTTCCTATTTTGCTTATTTTTCTGTATTTTTATTTTTATTTTTATATTTTTTATTTTACCTTATCTTAGGTACTTGCACATTTTTTTTACTGTATTTCTGCATTTTACATGGTTTATATATATATCTTAGATATTTAGTTTAGTTGCACTTTTAGCTTATTAAGCTGTGATATAGAATATATGGATTAATTAGCTTAGTTTACCCTTTTAGCATACGATAATTTGGATTAATTGGAAATAAAAAGAGTAAACTAGAGACTTTAGTATAACAGAATCACAACAACCCACACACTGTATATATATAGCAATAAATGTGAGTTAGTTAACAATATTTCTTCAAGGAAGAACACTAAGTTTTTAAGAGCCATCCTAAGATTCACATTGAGAATAATGGGAACTCTTGATTTCTACTTGCATGACATACATAACTGATATTTGGTTTTTGAGCTAACAAACACACAACCCGTGAGTTTTTGAGCTTAATTGTATGGTTGCATTCAACCATAAATTTCATTCCTGTGTGTTTCGCCCTTCTTTTCTATGCTTGTAATCCTAACTTTGTTTTAATCTATATGTCCAATATAGAATGTAGATACATACCCACATATGATTGAGGCCATTATTTGAATATTTCCTTACATATCCCAAATAAACCTACCCCCTACATCACCTTTGTTAGCCCCCTTGAGCCTTTTTAATCCCCTCTTGTTCTATAGCCATGTTACTAGCCTTAAGCAGAAAAATAAATTAAAGATCCCAAGTTAAATCCTTGGTTAGCTTAAGATAGAGACTGTGTATCCACTAAGTGTGGGGAAACACAGGAACATGGGTTGATAGGAAAGGATTAAATTAATAAAATAATCAGAATTTTGGGAGCATACTCATATGAAACCAAAATAAATAAAAATACCATGTGCATTGAAAATGTTATGCTTATGGCCTTAAGCAGAAAAACAATTTAAAAATTCCAAGTTGAATCCTTGGTTAGCTTAAGATAGAAATTGTGATGCACACTAAGTGTGGGGAAACGTGAAAACATGGGTTGATAGGATAGGATTAAATTAGTAAAATAAATCAGAAATTTGGGAGCATGCTCATGTGAAACCAATTTAAATTAAAATACCATGTGCATTGATATATCTATCCCCTTATTTAAATAATTAAATAAGGGGACAGATTCGCCCCAATGATAAGTTTAATAAAGGAATCAATGCACATGGAGGTAAAAACAAAATAAACTTGGTATATGAGTATGTAAAAAGAAAATGAGAAAATTGGGCAACCCAGGATAATTTTAAATTTTTAAGAGTATGTATATGTTAGGTGAGATCTTAGGCTAATTAAGGATTCAACTTATAGCTCACTTAGCCTTATATATATATCCTCACCTTCACCTTGGCCCCATTACAACCTTGAAAAGACCTCATGATGTTTGTATGTATACATTGTATATTTGTTGATTGGTTAGATGAAGAACAAAGTTTTAGAAAGCAGGAATAGAAAAGAATAGAGTGATCAACCCCAAACACTGAGTGACTAGAGAGTAAACACAAAAATCCAGTGAGGGTTCAATAGCTCATCTCCATATATCCAAATTTAATTATTTAATTGTCTTGCAAGTTTGTGAAATATTTTAACCCAACTCAATTGTGAGTGTATTTTAATATGGCTTGGTTTTAATTGTACATATATGATTCCTTGGAGAATATGAATCAAATTAACCACATGTAAGCTCTATATATATAGGTGGATAGTAATTAGAATTGCATGATTCATTTAGATAGCTTGCATTTAGAATAGATTGCATTGCATAAGATTCAACCATTCTACCTTTACTCTTTCTTGGATTTAGCATGAAGACATGCTATTGTTTAAGTGTGGGGAGGTTGATAAACCCCTATTTTATGATTCATCTTGTGCTTAAATTGAATGTTTTTATCAATTCTTCACCCACTTATTCATATGAATTGCATGGTTTTACTTTTCCTTCCTTATTTGATGATATATGTGAAAAATATGTTTCCTATGCTTTAAAAATATTAATTTTTAATTATCCTTTATTACCATTTGATGTTGTGATTTGTGTATTAAGTATTTTTAGGTCTCATAGGGCAGGAATGGCTTAAAGAACAGAAAGGAAACATACAAAAATGGAAGAAAAGCACAAAAATGGAGTTTTGAAGAAAAGGCAGCGACGCGAACGCATGGATGACGCAGACACGTGCCTAGCGTGAAATGGCATCGACGCAAACGCGTGACTGACGCGGACGCGTGCCTTGAGCAGAACGCAAATGACGCGTGACCGACGCGTACGCGTGACAAGAAAGAACTCCAAACCACGCGAACGCGTTACCCACGCGAACGCGTGACAGACGCCACGTACAGGAATCTACAGAAAATGCTCCCAGCGATTTCTGGACCCTTTTTCGGCCCAATTTCAAATCCAGAAACACAGAATATAAGTCAGAGAATGGATGAATCAAATAACAATGGAGAGACAACTCATACAACATTGATAATTCACAATTTTAGGATTTAGATGTAATTTTTAGAGAGAGAGGCTTTCTCCTCTCTCTCAAGTTTAGGATTAGGATTTCAACTTCTTCTCAGGTTCAATGTTCCTTTAATTTATTTTCTACTTTTATTTATACCTTTAATTGTTATTTATCTTTTCAATTTTGCTTATGAACCATTCATGTTATGATTTTCTTAATTAATGCAATTTGAGGTATTTCAGATTTATGATTGTTTTATTCTATTTACAATGCTTTCAATTTAATTTAGATTTATTTTCCCTTTTTGCTCTGGTTAAGTAATTGGTAACACTTGAGTTATCAAACTCAGTAGTTGAATGGAAATTAGGATTGCTGATTGAGTTGAATCCATCTACAGCTAGTCTTTCCATAGGAGTTGACTAGGACCGAGGAATCGAGTTAATTAGTCCACTTGACTTTCCTTATTTAGTAAGGACTAACTAAGTGGGAGCAAAATCCAATTCTCATCACACCTGATAAGGATAACTAGGATAGGATTTTCAGTTCTCATACCTTGCCAAGAGATTTTTTAATTATTAATTTATTTTTCTTGTCATTTAAATTACTTGTTCCCTATTTTAAAAACCCAAAAATATACAATTTCCATAACCAATAATAAATCATACTTCCCTGCAATTCCTTGAGAGACGACCTGAGGTTTGAATACTTCGGTTAGAAACTATACTTATAACGTAATTATTTTTATAAAAATTCTTTACCGGTAGAAATCAGTTCGTCACTCATCTTCTTATGGGCAAAACCGAGACTTCAATAGTCATTTCTGTCAATCCATTATCATAATTGTCATAATACTTTCTTTTTCTATTTAACACCAGCAGATCTTTTCATATTCTCTTTATATTTTGTTTTTGTTGGTTGATTCTTACTAATCATAACCAAATCATCATTAACATCATTAATGGCCCTGAACTTTATAGCACATTCGATTAAATCACAAATTGGAATCAATTCTTAATTAATCAATCAAATATATATCATCACAATAAATAATAAAATCTTTTTTCAAACTCAACAATCTCTCTCTTGATGACAAATATTTTAAACAGAGCCTTTAAAGGAATAAGAATAGAATAACTTTTCTTTCATTTCCAGAAAAATCTCTCTCTAAATCCAGAGATTAAAGTAAAGCTCCCCTAAATTGTGCTATGATACTTTTCGACTAAAAATCAGAGTTTAACAGAAACACAAACAAACAATAACAAACAATAACAACTATATAGCATTATGAGCAAGAGTGATTTACCATCAATAAAACCAACTCAGATCAAATGAATCTGACGGCAGTATAACTTTAATTTAGTTTCAAAACCGCTTTAGTACTTCCACAAGTCAAACACATACATAAATAGATTAGAGACAACAAAATATAACAATAGCAAATAAGTATTTAAGGATTATAATTATCCAAAATATTTCTTAAAACAAAAGAGACTAGCAATGTAGTGACTAGAATCACTTAACACTACAAGAAACAAGGGGTTTAGCCACGAAAAAAATCGTGACTAAACTTTAAAATAATGGTAGCAACTATACATTGGCCACGAAAAAATATTTGTGGCTAATCGAGGGGTTGCATTTTCAATTTGCCACAATTTTAGACCTGTTAGCCACAGTTTTAAACACCGTGGAGACCTTCGAAGAGTCACGATTCGTATATCATTACCCACACATAATGCCGTGGCAAAATAAAAATTATCAAATCAAAAAGTATAATTCTACCACACTTTATATGTAGCTAATTTGTGCAGGTCGGATTTTTCAGCCACAATTTTTTTCGTGGCTAACGCCGGGTTATTTAATCACGCTATTTTCGTGGCTAAGTTGCACTGTTTTTCATAGAACATTCGTGGCTAATTTATGCTAATTTGCTACATTTTTTTCTGTAACTAACTTTTTTTTATTGTTCTATAATATGTAGCCCAAAAATAAAACTTTTTAAATATATAATATTTAATATTTTTTAATAATAATAATAATAATAATAATAATAATACGACAAGTCTAAATTTGTATACAATAAAAAATAAGAAAAATCCTAACATAAATAATTAAAATTCTAACATGTTCTAGAGTACATATATTTAAAATTTTAACTATTATTTATTAACTATACTAACTAAATATCTGGCATATCACTAGACATACTAGGTACTTCATCACCATATTTTGATAATAAAAATTTGTGCAGAGCTGCCAATTGAATTTTGGTTTCTTCATATCCATCTAACTTTTTCTCCAATGTTTCAACCTGCTTCTCTAAATTTAACACATGCTGCTGAGATACGTTGCTGGAGACTCCTCCGGTTGTAAATCCAAAAATACGTTTAGACTTGCCAAAACCTACCGGACATACAGCACTACTAAAACCTCGCACACACCCTATATTTTCAGCACCAAAGACCTTTCCAATTGCATCATTCGGATGAGCTAACACTTTTGAAGGAACTCCTTCAGAAGCAGCACGTTCTTGATCTTCAGGCAAATGCTCTAATATTTGCTCCTACACAAGAAAAAAATTTAGATTAGTGTATACTAGGTTTTAATTTATAAAATTAAATTACACATTAACCAAAAACAAATAACATAAATATACTTACCGCTAAATTGTGCCCACCATTTACATAATTTTCATTCTTCTTCACCAGAGTCAATAGAATAACTTCACTCTGACATACAGATCTTCCTAACATTTTTTCCTATCATAAGACAGTTGCATTATCAACGCTTGTTTTAGAATAACTACAAATACAATAGGAATAAACATTAAAATACCATTTCACTTGCTCTTCTAGCATTGCTTTTACTACCACCAGCACACTACCACATAAACGGGCATTAGCCACAAAAATTTAGCTACGAACACTAATATGTAGCAAACATAAATGAGAATATCTCATATTTGTCACGAAAACTTTCAGCGTGGCTAAATTTTGGTAATTTGCCACGAACAACACTCTCGGTGGCCCCTAAATCGGAGCACTTTCGTAATTTTTAACCCTATCTTTCACAAAACCGTTTCTCACCTTCAATAATCACACAAAACCGTTTCTCATCATCTCAATCTTTTGTCCACCTTGGTATTGCCCTCTCCTCTGCCCTAATTTATCCTAAACCACCCAATTTGCCCCTCTTGTTATACCTTCCCTTCCTTGCCCCTCTTGTTATACATTCCCTTCCTTGCGTCATCTCAGCCCCCTTTCTTTTCTCCGAGCTTCTCTCTTGTTGAATTAGTAGGTCAAATCCTTACCTTGCATAGAAAATCATGGGGTTCATCATTGTGTTGGAGCTCGTCTATGCCAAATTCAGGAAAGCTCCCCTGCATCCTAGATCTGCCTATTCTTCCTCTTGTTGTCATCGCTCATAGATCAGTTTGAGCATGACGGCGACAGGTAGAGTTGGATTGCCGATGCTCGAGTCACCACTACCAGGTGCTAGTTCAATCGCTTCGGGTGAGTTATTTCTTTTCCTCTTTTATTTTCAGTTTTTTTTTGTATGTGTATTGTGTTGTGATTATTTGATCAATTGGAGAATCTAAATTGTGATTGCATCATTACTTTACAATGTCATATGTCATATTCTTTGCAGTGTTCTAAGTGTCCATCTGACCATTATAAGACCTTATGTATCACGGTATTTTTTTTTTCTTGATGATTATCAGCTTATAATTTTAGATGCCTTTAAGGGCAACAAAAAATGATGTTCATGAGTTCTTATCTAATACTGACAAGGTAAGTTGATTTTTAATCTCTCACATGTTACTTGAAGCAAGTTTACCTTTTACAAGTTGAAGATATTTTAGTGTAGGATACTGTCTAATATTTTACCTTTCTGTTGTATCTTTTATAATTTTTCCTTTCCAATTATGTGCCCCTAGTTTATTTTGTCTACTAATATATATACACCTTAGCAATGTTGGATCTAGTGTAGAGAAAAATTTTCATCATATTTTAATTAAGAAGGTAACTGATTGTTTTATCTACAATTGTTTACAGGTAAGAATGGTGATAGTGATATTATGCTATGAAAAACTTTAGGAGCTGCTTGTATGTGAAAGAACCTCTGCAATAGGTACATGATTCCACATTTCCACCTATCCTGTATGTGATTTTGTTTCCATGCTTAATTACTTAATGTATTATGTGATTCTACCTATCTTTCATGTATAATAACTGAATGTCAAAGCATTGTTTCTAAAATTTATAATCACAAAAAATAAAGGTAATATTATTATAAAAATAACAAGAATAAAAGATAGCTGTAATAAAATAAAAAAATTAATATAACAGTACTACTAAAAGAAACATTATTCTATTACCTTTGTCTTAGGATTTATGTAGTGATGCACAAAAGCCGCCCATTCAATGGGAGGTATATCTGAATCAATCTTAGTTGCCAGAATTTCTTCTTTTGTTTTATTAGGATAAAAATAAATATTCCGTAACGAATATTTGTAGGCTTTCCATCGATCATCCAATGTCCTTAGTGTCCATTTAATGCCAGCAGCATAATCAAACTCAAAATTTTCCTTCAAAATATTTATACACAACGTTAAAATTTATATTGTTCATCCCTTTACTTTTTTTCTCAAAATAATATTTTCTAACATGATCTATAACAATCACTAAAATTAGAGCATATAACATTTTAAGTTAAAAATAAAAAATAAAAAACAGACCTAATGAGTGAAGAAACAAGCCAATTTTACACAATAAATTCTTTAAGGTAGACCTAATAAAAATATAGCCAGATACATGTACCTCCCTAATAACATTAATATTCTCCTCTCATTTTATCTCTCTTCTAAAACGTACAAATACTATTAATCAAGCTAGCCAGCAGCATTTTTTATCACACCCATAGTTTCTCAACACTGCTTTTATTTCTAACAATACAACCAAATCTAAATAAAGTATCATCAATATTATTTAATACTAGATCCAATCCTCTTACCTGGCCTATTTCAAGTAGTACTCCCTCGTGAATTTTCTTTTTTTAAAATCTTAAGCCATTTTTTTTATGTTTACAGGTCTCACATCTTTTGAGAACATGATATCTAAATAGTTTGAGTACAAGACATATCAAAATGTTCAAGCTAATATAATATTATCATACTCCAAAATCACACAAGAGAAACCAAAATAATATACAGAAAATTAAACGAAAAAATACAAGAATTGAACAAAACTAAACCTTAAGAATGAAAAAGGCGCATAGATTAAAAAGACAAGGTAAATTTTAAAAGGCAGAAAAATTTTAACATGTCTAAAATATACATACTTCAATGTAGTTCCACTGTTTTTTTGTGTTGTCTTCAGGCATTGATCCCATCTTTGAATTGAAATTGGACATAGCGTTGTTCTACGGGCCATTAAACCCAGAAACCGTACCAATAAATTTGCGACATTATCTCGACCTTGTCCATGCCATCAAGTTCCATCATGACTTTTTCCTCTTTTTTCAAATGCCAAACTTGAATGGTAGTCATTTTGCGAGCTGTGATTTCTCCAGTAAAAGTGTCTATAAACGAATGCAACATTGAATAAAGAAAATAAACTAAATATTAGAACTCAAAAAATCACGTAAAAATTTGAAATTACATATACTTTTGACATTCACAACTAAAGGGTCGTTTTGATCTTTTTTGTGGGTGCAATTGGTTGTTTTGTTGTTGTATCGTGCTCATTCGTCATGTCTATATCCAAAGATCTAGCATCTTCTTGGTTGAGATTTATGTCATCCAAACCCTCTGCAAATTTTTCATTGTTGTTGATTTTTTGTGGTTGTCGAAATTTTTCTAGAAGGGCCTCTCCCGAACTATTACGTTTTTGTTTCATGAGGAAATCTGCCAAAAAAAATAACAAATAATAGCAAAATAAGAAAGAAAAATGTTGGACGTGTTAAAGGAAGTGCCTTCAGGTGCTATAGGATAACAGAGTCAAAACAAGACGTGAACAGTGGGTGGTTACTTTAAGTTTCCGCCAAAGGGGATATTAAAAGTTAAGCGCACTTTTAAATTTTAAATCTTGAATATTGACTATAGTCATTGTTGTTTAGGTAGTCTTTTTACTCTTTTTCTTTTGTTATTTATAATTTTAAAAAATCTTTTTTTCTATTCTACTATTTATTATCTATTAAATATACCTTATATTAATTTATTTCTAATACAATAGTTATTTATTTATTTTTTAATGGTCAAATACGATTAAAAATTTAAATTTAAATTTTAAGTCTGTATATTTTTATCGTTAATTTTTGTAATAATATTAAATAACATAAAAACAATTTTAATAAATATACGACCCTTAAAATTCCTCACTTCATGTGGGTGATGATTCAAACAATGTACTATCATTTAATTATTTTCTTATTTTGCACAAAACAATAGTAAGAGTTATACATTAAGTCGGTTTTGTAAATGTTTTTACCTAAAAAATTTAATGTTTATTAAATTTTAATTACTAAGTCAGTTATTATAATTTAATTTTGTAAGACAAATTAATTATCACATAAAATTTATTTAACAAATTTATAAATCAGTTTATGTTATTTCTTAATAAAATTAAGAACCTTTATAGAAGTGAGTACATACTCATTAATTTATTAGTATTAATTTTCTTACAAGTAAGACTGACAACTTAATTCAAATATGAATTCATGTGATGAATGATCTTGGATTTCAAATTAAACTAGTTCATTAATTTGTATTTTGTGAATCATTTTATTAGAAAGGTGATAAATCAATTTGTGCTTGATCTCTTCATATATTTTGTGCTTCTTTTCTTGTTTTTGTTTTGAGTTCAGAGTGGATATAGTGATTTAAAAAAAAAATTAGAAGAAAAATTAAGATTTTAGTAAAAAAAAAAATAGGCAATACTTGGAATGGAAAGTTTATTAAACCTTTAAAAACCCCACATTAAGGGTAATTTTTAGTGTTTATTTTTTTAATTTATTTTTTAATCTAAGTTGTCAATAATAAATTTTTTAAAGAATTAATAAAAAAAATGTCTTCTATAATTTAAATTATTACTAACAGATTTTTCATAAGTTTAATAAAAAAATAGCTAATTATCCTCTTATCGTTATCTTTAGTTTCTATATTGTCTTTTACCTTATTATATTTCTCATAAATTTATTCAAAAGCAATAATATTAATATTTAATGTTATCTTATAGCATTAGACATTTTAATATTAGTACATGCTATATTGCTCACTATCACTATAAATCAACGTTAAACATATAGAACCATCAAAGCTAATAGTTGTTAAATAATATTATTATAAAAACATTCATGTCAAAGCCAATTTTCCGAGACCTCGAGAAACTCAAGAGTAACAAATTATCTAGAATGCATTAAATATTGTCTAAGTTATCTATTTCATCATCATCATCGCATTCATTATCATCATTTTCGTCAACATGCATTTCATCTTGTTCTGCTTCATCAATCTCGTCCCTCGTTAATTGAAACTCTTTAAGATTCTCTACTTGTTGCTCACAAAATGGTATGTCCTCCACCAAAGATTCATCTAATTCCTCCTCATTCAAATCTCCCATATCATATAAATCTCTGGGTTTCATATGACAAACAGAACACTAACCTTCATCAACTGGATCATCAACATAGTAAACCATTCTTGCATCTGTTGCAAGAATAAATGGCTCATCTGTTTCATTATCACCAGTGTGTATCAAGTTAGAAAAATTTACACTAGTGATCCCAAATTGATCTATCTTGATTCCCTTGTTGAGTGTGGTATCAACCCAAATACATTTGAACAACACAACCCTCAACTTGCCAAAGTAGTCTAACTCTATCATATCTACCACTTTACCATAGTATGTATTGTCGCTTGCTACTATAATAGGGTTCCTGCCATTTGAAACACTATTAGTAATAGCAAACATAACCACGCCACTATTTTGTGTTTTAAGTCCTTGATCTTTCTTCATTGTACGAAACTTGAACCCATGAACATTATACTCCTCAAACCTCTTCACAACATCATTAGGCCCTTCTGCAAGCCACTTGATTTCGGGAGTGATATCTGGATCATCATTTTTTGCAACCTACATGTGTTAATAGATTAGAATTCCAATAAGTGATCCTAAATTCTATTTAGGAACAAACAAGTTTTACAAAATATAAATAACTCACATAATCCCTAAACCACTCATGGAATTTGGCATGGATGTATTCTTCAACGATTTTGGTTGCATTTTTTCTACCACGGTATGTTCTGACAATCTCACATCTACATTTTCTGGTAAAGTAGACTACAGTTATGTAATAGTTATAGAAAATAATTGAAATTTAAGTTAGAAATAACAACATAACTCACTCGCGGAACTTGTCCACCATTGAACAATTTGTCAACACATAACGATGGGCCTACAATTTCTCAGTTGGTGTTAACGAACAAATTTTGTGAGCTCCACGAGATATTCCTAAGGCTGGAAAAATCTTAGATAAGACAGTAGGACAACCACTAGAAGTGTTGTCATTTTGGTCGTCGTTGCGCCTTGGTCGGTTGAACCTTGTCTCAATATTGCCATCCTCCAAATATCTAGAGCAGAAAGTTAGACATTCCTCTATTATGTAACCTTCAGCTATGCACCCTTCCGGTGCAGCCTTGTTATGGACATAAGATTTTAAATGTCCCAGGGCTCTAATAACAAGAAGAGAAAATTAGTTATCCATAAAAAAATATCGTAACAAATAAATTCAATTAAAACAAGTTAGAGTGCCAAAATTTACCTTTCAACAGGATACATCCATCTATACTACACTGGACCCGCAATCATTGCTTCCTCTACCAGATGAATAACTAGATGAACCATAATAGTGAAAAATGCTGGAGGAAATATCATTTCCATGTGACAGAGCGTTAAAACAATTCGCTGTTGTAGTCTTTCTAAATTCTCTAGTGATAGTGATTTGCCTGAGACTTCTCTAAAATAGTTGCACAGCTCGATAAGCACGGATGTAACATCCTTAGGCAAGGATCTTCTAAGTGCAATTGGCAAAATATGTTCCAGAAGAATGTGTGAATCATGGCTTTTTAGACCGCTTACCTTTTGTTTTTTAATATCGACACATCTAGAAATATTTGAAGAGTAACCATCTGGAAAAGAGACACTCTTTAGAACACCTAGAAAAATATCCTTGTCAACATTTGTCATTCTAAAGCATGAGGCAGGGTACTTGGAAGAATTAGGATATGGATGGAGTTGTTCTCTGATTCCCATCAACTGCAAGTCCTTACGAGCTTGCAAGTTGTCTTTAGTCCTTTGTTTATCATCAAGTACAGTAAAAAGCACATTATCACACACATTTTTCTCTATATGCATCATGTCAAGACAATGACGAACAAGATTATCCTTCCAATATGGTAAATCCCAGAAAATACTCCTCTTTTTCCATTGTAGTGGGATGTTGCCATCGTTGAGTGCATCCTGAGGTCTTTTTCGACTACTCTCAATTTGGGACAAAATCCTTCTGCCTGATAACGTCGGAGGTGGGTCTCTTAGTTCTGTATGGCCATCAAAAGAGTGTTTATTATGCCTATACTCGTGGTCATCGGGTAACCACCGATGATGTCCCATAAAGCAATACTTCATGCGAAACTTCAACCTTCTAGAGACTGTATCAAAGTTACATGATGGACAAGCAAGGCTCGTATGTGTATTCCACCCAGACAGATTATCAAGACCTGGAAAATCACTAATAGTCCAAAATAATGCAGCATGCATACGAAAAATGTTACCATCAACAGAATCGTAGACATCAACACCTTTCCATAATTCATTCAACTCACAAATAAGTGGTTGCAAAAAAATATCAATATTATTTCCAGGCATCTTTGGACCAAGAATTATCATAGACATTATAAGGGAAGTTTGTTTCATACAATACCATGGAGGATAGTTGTATATATATAGCATCACTGGCCAAATGCTAATGTTTGAACTGAGAGTCCCGAACGGATTGAAGCCATCGGTTGCTAAAGCGAGCCCTGGAATCATACATTAACGAATATGAGCTCAATCATTAAAGATCTGTGCACTGCCATGCAAACAAAAAAAAGTATACAAAGGCGGAAAAGAAATATAGTGAAACAAAGCAACAAGAAGAAATAAACTTTGAACTTTATATATGTAAGAAACTTAGAATAATTCAAAACAAAAAGTGAGACCCAACTTCAATGAATCAATAAATGTCATGACGTGTATTATTTGTGCTTTCCCTTGATCTACCTCTCCTTTACATATCTTCCATCATAATCCAAAATTCATCAAATATTAATTGTATTTCATAGTATATTAAGTAATTAAGCATGTGCACCAGCAATCTGCATACCAATTAGTCAAGAATTCTAAGAAATAATAACAGCTAAGACACTAAAGTACCTACTTAACAATTTGGTTTCAGCAGCTTTATAAAGAGAAGAGAATACAAATATATACTTCTTGTTCTAAATGAAAAATGGTGCCATGTGCACATCTGATTCACTTTAACTAGTATCCTCTTATTTGTGTTGTTTTACTTGGCAAGTTCATTCTTTGCTCTGATTGTTTAATTTTTTTACCCTTATGTCTTTACACTATCATACCTCCAAATTGTCATACTAAATGGGTTTAAATAACAAGAAGAAGAAATAAACTTTGAACTTTATATTACATAACAATAAGAAATTAAGAATATTCAAGCAATAAGATGACATTCAGTTATTATACATGAAAGATAGGTAGAATCACATAATACATTAAGTAATTAAGCATGGAAACAAAATCACATACAGGATAGGTGGAAATGTGGAATCATGTACCTATAGCAGATGTTCTTTCACATACAAGCAGCTCCTAAAGTTTTTCATAGCATAATATCACTATCACCATTCTTACCTATAAACAATTGTAGATAAAACAATCAGCTACCTTCTTAATTAAAATATGATGAAAACTTTTCTCTACACTGGATCCAACATTGCTAAGGTGTATATATATTAGTAGACAAAATAAACTAGGGGCACATAATTGGAAAGAAAAAATTATAAAAGATACAACAGAAATGTAAAATATTAGATAGTATCCTACACTAAAATATCTTCAACTTGTAAAAGGTAAACTTGCTTCAAGTAACATGTGAGAGATTAAAAATCAACTTACCTTGCCAGTATTAGATAAGAACTCATGAACATCATTCTTTGTTGCCCTTAAAGGCATCTGAAATTATAAGCTGATAATCATCAAGAAAAAAAATACTGTGATACATAAGGTCTTATAATGGCCAGATGGACACTTAGAACACTGCAAAGAATATGACATATGACATTGCAAAGTAATGATGCAATCACAATTCAGATTCTCCAATTGATCAAATAATCACAACACAATACACATACAAAAAAAAACTGAAAATAAAAGAGGAAAAGAAATAACTCACCCGAAGCGATTGAACTAGCACCTGGTAGTGGTGACTCGAGCATCGGCAATCCAACCCTACCTGTCGCCGTCATGCTCAAACTGATCTATGAGCGACGACAACAAGAGGAAGAATAGGTAGATCTAGGATGCAGGGGAGCTTTCCTGAATTTGGCGTAGACGAGCTCCAACACAATGATGAACCCCATGATTTTCTTTGCAAGGCAAGAATTTGACCTACTAATTCAACAAGAGAGAAGCTCGGAGGAAAGAAAGGGGGCTGAGATGACGCAAGGAAGGGAATGTATAACAAGAGGGGCAAGGAAGGGAAGGTATAACAAGAGGGACAAATTGGGTGGTTTAGGGTAAATTGGGGCAGAGGAGAGGGCAATACCAAGGTGGACAAAAGATTGAGATGGTGAGAAACGGTTTTGTGTGATTATTGAAGGTGAGAAATGGTTTTGTGAAAGATATGGTTAAAAATTACGAAAGTGCTCCGATTTAGGGGCACCGAGAATGTTGTTCGTGGCAAATTACCAAAATTTAGCCACCCCTGAAAGTTTTCGTGACAAATATGAGATATTCTCATTTATGTTTGCTATATATTAGTGTTCGTAGCTAAATTTTTGTGGCTAATTCCCGTTTATGTGGTATTGAAACAATCTATTTTTTGTAGAAGATTTACTAAAAAAAATTTTTCCTACTTAAAAATTA
>NC_029790.2:110512003-110513264 GCF_000816755.2 Arachis ipaensis | reverse complement strand
ATATTTAAAAAAAATATTATAAATTAATAAATTTATTTAAAAAAAATACATTTATTCAAGAACGATCATGACAAGCAGAGAGAAGTAAGGAAAGAGGTTATAGTTTGATTTTTATTTTTAGGAGAAGAGAAAAAATGATTTTGCTAAAATAAGGAGTATAAACTTCAAATTAAAAGGCTACAATGAATATTGTTTGTGGCAAAATGTTAAATTTTAGCCACTGTTACAATGTTTCGTGCTAAATATAAGACACGCTTATTTATTTTTATCACGATTCAGCATTTGTAGTTAAAACTTAGTGGCTAAACCTCGTTTTTGTGGTAGTGTAAGTGTAGGTGGACGGAGTTGGAAAAGGCGCAGGTGGCAATTGTGGACTTTACGTGGGTCATGGATATGAGAAGAGAAGTAAGGTTTTCAGGTAGAGGAAAAAAAAGGAGTGGGGTTAGTAAGTGTGTGATACAAAGGGCTTGAAAGAATAAATTGAAGGTTTAATAAAAAAAAAATTGAATAACGAAGAGTAGATGTAGTGCATCATAAATATGTGTGAAGTGACTTAAATGTATAGATAGTGGGTAGGATGCCAGTTTTATATTAGAAGCGAAAATAGAAAGATATGATATAGAATCAGTAGTAGTGGGATATGAAATAAAAGGAAAGATATGAGATGCAAGAGATAAAAAGATTTTAATGTAATATAATGATATGAGACAAAATAGAAAAGATTTTGAGAAAAAATAAATAAATAAGATATACAA
This sequence comes from Arachis ipaensis, assembly GCF_000816755.2. NCBI lineage: Eukaryota > Viridiplantae > Streptophyta > Magnoliopsida > Fabales > Fabaceae > Arachis > Arachis ipaensis. The sequence goes on along the minus strand of NC_029790.2, from coordinate 110,512,509 downwards.
AAATAAGACTCGAGGAATTTTACAAACTCAATAATCGATAAGTCACAGTATAAAAATGATCATCATAAGCCTAATGAGTAGGGGTGTGCAAAAAAACTGGTTTCACTGAACTGAATTGAAACTGAACTGAAACTGTTTTAAATAAACCAGTTTTTTTTAAATAAAAAACTGAACTGAAACCAGTTTTTATGAAAACCAGTTTATTAAAAACCAGTTTTTATGGTTCAGTTTAGTTTTAAACCAAATTAAAACTGGTTTTATTTAAACTCTAAAATTAGTTTTTACATACTCTTTCTCTCTCTCTCTCTCCCCTTCCTCTCTCTCTCCTCTTTCTCCCCTCCTCTCTCCCTTCTCTCTCTCTTTCCCCTTTCTTCCTTCTCTCCCTTCTCTCTCTCTCTCTCTCTCTCTCTCTCTTTTCCTCTCTTCCCCTTCTCTCTCTCTCTCCCTCTCCCTTTCCGTCTCTCTTCCTCTCTCTCTCTCTCCTCTTTCTCTCTGTTCTCTCTCGC
>NC_029790.2:110507473-110511756 GCF_000816755.2 Arachis ipaensis | reverse complement strand
CCCCCCCTCTCCCCTCCCCCCCCTCTATCTCTTTCTCTCTCTCCTCTCCCTCCTCCCCCTCCCCCCCCTCTCTCTCTTCCTCTTTCTCTCTCCCTCTCTCTCTCTCTCTCTCTCTCTCTCTCTCTCCCCCTCATCTCCCTCTCTCTCCCCCTTCATTCCTCTCTCTCTCTCCTCCCTTCTCTCTTCCTCTCTCTTTCCTCCCTTTTCTCTTCCTCTCTTTCTCTCTCTCCCTCCTTTTTCTCGCTCTCCCATTTTCTTTCTCTCTCTCCTCTCCCTCCTCCCTCTCTCTCCCTCCTCTTTCTTCCTATCTCTCTCTCCTTCTCCTCTTTCTTCCCCTCCTCTCTCTCTCTCTCGATTTCCTCTCGCTCTCTCACTCTCTTTCCTTTTTCTCCCCTCTCCCTCGCTCCCCTTCCCTTCCCCCTTCTCTCTCTCTCTCTCTCTCTCCCTCCCTTCCCCTTCTCTCTCTCTTTCTTTTTCTCTCTCCTCTCCCTCTTCTCTCTCTCCCTCCCTTCTCTCTTCTTCTTTCTCTCTCTCTCTCTTCCCTTTTTTTGCTTTCTCTCTCCTATTTCTCTCTCCCTGCTTCCCTTCTTTCTCTCTCTTTCTTCTCCCTGCTCTCTCTCTCTCTCTCTCTCTTTCTCTCTTTCTTCCCTTCCTTTCTCTTTTTTCTCTTTCTCTCTCAACCTTCTCTCACTCTATATCCCCCTTCTCTCTTTCTCTCTCTCCCCCTCTTTTCTCCAAAATAAGAGAGAGAAGGAGGGAGAGAGAAAATAGAAAAAAGAGGGAAGAAGGAGAGATAGAAAAAAGAGATAGAGGAGGAGGAGGAGAGAGAGAAAGAGAGAGAAGGGAGAGGGAGAAATAGTTCAAGAGAGAGAGAGGAAGAGAGAGAGGGAGAGAAAGTGAGAGAGACAGAGAGAAAGAGAGAGAGGAGGAGAAGAGGAAAGGAGAGAGAGGGAGAGAGAGATAGAGAGGAAGAGGGATAGGGAAGAAAGTGAGAGAAAAGAATAGAGGGAGAAAAGGGTGAGAGAAAGAAAGGAGAGGGGGAGAAAGAGGGGCAGGGGAGAGAGAAAGGAGGGGAAGAGAGAGGAAGATAAGAAGAGAGAGGGGGAGAGAGAGAAAAGAAAAAGGGGGAGAGAGAGAGGATGACAAAGAGAGGGGAAGGAGAGAGAGAAAGAGAGAGAGGGGGGAGAGAGAGAAGGAGAGAAGGAGAGAGAGAGAGGGGGGAGAGAGAGAAGGAGAGAAGGAGAGAGAGAGAGGGGGGAGAGAGAGAAGGAGAGAAGGAGAGAGAGAGAGGGGGGAGAGAGAGAAGGAGAGAAGGAGAGAGAGAGAGGGGGGAGAGAGAGAAGGAGAGAAGGAGAGAGAGAGAGGGGGGAGAGAGAGAAGGAGAGAAGGAGAGAGAGAGAGGGGGGAGAGAGAGAAGGAGAGAAGGAGAGAGAGAGAGGGGGGAGAGAGAGAAGGAGAGAAGGAGAGAGAGAGAGGGGGGAGAGAGAGAAGGAGAGAAGGAGAGAGAGAGAGGGGGGAGAGAGAGAAGGAGAGAAGGAGAGAGAGAGAGGGGGGAGAGAGAGAAGGAGAGAAGGAGAGAGAGAGAGGGGGGAGAGAGAGAAGGAGAGAAGGAGAGAGAGAGAGGGGGGAGAGAGAGAAGGAGAGAAGGAGAGAGAGAGAGGGGGGAGAGAGAGAAGGAGAGAAGGAGAGAGAGAGAGGGGGGAGAGAGAGAAGGAGAGAAGGAGAGAGAGAGAGGGGGGAGAGAGAAAATGTAAAAACTAATTTTATATATGTTAAAAGTTAAAACTAGTTTTAGCTTATAAACCAGTTTAAACTGGTTTTTTCTATTAAAACTGGTTTAATTTTTATGAACTGTATTGTAAACTGGTTTAAAACCAGTTTCTTATTTGACAAAGTAGTTTAGTTCAGTTTCTAAACCATTTAAAATGGTTTAGTGCACTTTCAGTTCAGTTTATGAAAAAACTGAATCATGAACACCCTTACTAATGAGGATGGTTAGCCAGAATTATCATTTGCAAAAAAAAAAAAATTATCCATCTACAAGACATAACTAGAGCAGTTCTAAACTTACAAAATCTCACTTTAACTGAAGATTTGGTAAAAATATAAGTTAGATGATCTCATACTTGACAAATTAAATGTTAATATTCGTATTGTGGAGATGTTTTATAATAGAATCGTATTTAACTTCAATGTATTTTGTTGTTGAGTGTAAAACATAATTTTTTAAAATGTTGATGGCACTCATGTTCACATTAGGGGAATATTAGAGGCATTCAACTTATAATCAACTAATTGAGTTTTGAACCAAAGAAATTGAGAGCAATAAAGAGAGACAGCAACATCTCAACTTCTACAGTGGACAACACTACTGTTCCTTATTTCTCATTGGTCACACAGTGAGAGTATTACTAATAGTGCAACAAATACCATTGGTTCTTCTTCTATCTACTTTATCACCAGCACTTAAGTAGTGAATAATTTGTAGGATACCATAACTCATAATTTGTAGTATCCAGAACGTAGTGAATAATTCTCTTCACAGCACTTAAGTAAGACTCTTTGGGTTGGAATTGAAATCTTGAACACAGCCCCACACTGAAGACTATGTTTGGTCTTGAGACAGTTAATTAATGATTCTATCATTTGTTGGTATCTTATCTCATGAATATCCTTTGTATTTTCACCCTTGTCTAGCTTTGTATAGAGAGATACATAGGTGTATTCGTTGACTTGACAAGTTCCATTCTAAATTTGTTTACCAACTCTTTCACATATTTTTTTTAATGAACAAAAATTCCATCATTCATTTATTTTATTTGAAACCCGAGAAAGAAAGTGAGTTCATCCATAAGGCCCATATTAAATTCACTTGTTATTAAGCTAGCAAATTCTGCACAAAGAAATTTATCAGTAGATCGAAAAAGAATATCATCAACATATACTTATACTAAAATAAAATTGTTATTGAAATTCTTTATAAATAGAACAGTGTCAATTGTACTCTTTTGAAAATCATTTTTAAGTAAAAAAAAATTGAATCTTTCATATCAAGCTTTAAGAATTTATCTCAATTCATAGCTATACCTTCCATGCTAAGACTAAGAGTAATTTAAAGTTCATCTTAAATTCAATTTGGATCTTTTTGAGAAATAAATAGTGTATTGTCTAAATATATTGCTCTTGAATCATTTTATCTTTTTTTCTTTTTACAATTTTTTTAAACATGAATTACACTTGTCAACAATTTTAGTAGAAAAATTGACAATATCTTAAGATTTGATGTAAATGAGTTTTATTTAGGACAATTAATATTAGAGACAATTTTTTCATTTTAATTAGTCATACTACTATAAAATTATCTCATTATATTAGATAAATTTTAACACAAATGTTAAAAAAATATATCAAATTTTAGTAAAAATTTTTAAAAAAGTCAATTCACAAATGTCATTTTAAAAGAACACTTAATTCATGAAATTTAAAAAATTTTTCTTCTAGAAAATCGGTGTAAAAGGATTTATAGGCAAGACAATCAATGAAAAAACCTAAGATTCATACAACGAGGACGAGATAGAGCTTTGGTTCTAGTCATATTGTCAAAAAGATTAGTAGCTAAAAACTTATTAAGATGGTAGTAATGGAGATAAACGAAGACTGAAATGAATTGCTAGGGTTTGCTTTCCTAATTGCCTTTTTCTTTTGACTTATTCTTATAAACACTTATTCTTATAAACACAATACAGAATAGTTTTTATCAAGTAGAACATCAAAGAGTGTAAAGCGTCATCGGGAGTAACGTGAAATGAACAATTATTATTAGTAGAAAGTGCAAATATTGTATTTTGAAAAAGCTTTAAAAATAATAATATAGATGTAGTAGGAAAATAGAATACAAGATACAAGTATTACTGTATACATGAAACGAAATCTAATACTGCTAATTTTGGAGGAAGACATTAAAATTTCTTTTATTTTCAATATAAGTTATTCTTCTTGCACTTTAAGTTGTGTATTATCCCATTTTTCAATACACGTGGACGACGAATAATATTATTGACACGTGATACAAATTGACTATCAATCTATCTAGGTGTCATTATATAACTCAAGTTTAATTTACACACCATCTTCATTGTATGTATATCATTATTAAATTAGTCAAAAAATAAATTAATTAAAAATAATTAAAATTTATTTTATTTAATATTTATTAATTATTACAATAATTAATAAATACTAAATAAATCAAATTTTAATCATTTTTTCTGTTTCCTAACATC
>NC_029790.2:110495499-110498871 GCF_000816755.2 Arachis ipaensis | reverse complement strand
TGTTTTCTCCTTTTTGACTATCTGTGGGGTTATTACCGTTTTTCCTCGTATACTGTAACCACTAACCACTCCGGCACCCCCTTTTCAATTTGGCGCAAAGAAAAGTCATATGCCTTATTAATATGGAATAATATATTGGTCAATTTTATTATTTGATGTTTAAATTTTATTTAATTTATTTTTTATAATAAATTTTAAATATTTAAAATTATTTTTTTATATTTAAAATTAAATATTAATATTTTATATTTTTAATAAATTAAACATCATTTTTTAAGCACCATAATAATCACTGTTATAAAAATAAATCAAATAACATATTTCTAAAGTTTAAAGAAATTTTAAATATTTAAAATTATTTTTTTATATTTAAAATTAAATATTAATTTTTAATATTTTTAATAAATTAAACATCATTTTTTAAGCACCATAATAATCACTGTTATAAAAATAAATCAAATAACATATTTCTTTAATTTAAAGTTTAAACACATCATTACCTATTCTACGTTTTAGAAGAAGTGTATAAATACAATAAATAGATTCTCTATATTATTGGTATATATTAAAAGTTATACCAGCAAAGGAAACTTCAATATTTTGTTTCGTGAGTTAAAAAAAAAAAATTGATATTTTAATTTTTGTGAGATAGATTGGTTTCTAGTTTGACATGCACTCCACATAGCACATGGATCTCCATCTTTCATTCCAATTTCTATTCTTTGACGTAGGAAAATGTGGATTAAAAGCAAAAGAATTATTTTGGCTTATTCCTAAGGCAATGCCTAAAGATCTCTTCGACGAATCAATGTGTACCATGCATTTGACTATTGAAATTGGTGTAGACTGGTCGTCAATTAGGATGACAACTTGTTTAATGGCTATTACTTTTTTTTTTTGGAAGAGTGTTTAATACTTTAATGGCTATTGCTTTTTTGTGGGTACGAATGGCAATAACACCCACTGCGGCGGATATTTCAATACTTATATCTATTTTTAATATTAATTACTTGTTTTATTATATGTTCCATTATTTATAAGTATTTTGTACATAATAAGATTTAAACTCTTGCTATGATACTTGTCTAAGTGAATTTATAAACTAATTATTAGATCCATTTAAATTAATTTTTTGTTATAAATTCTATTTTAATGCAAGGAGAGAGAAACTGAACTAATGGACTAATGGGCTATATTAAGTTTTGGTGAGCTTGTTACACTGATTCTTTTAGTGGATTCAGTTAATAGTTTACATGGTGTCACGATCCTGGACACACTCTAATACTATCGTATTAGTACTTGAACTTACTCAACCTCTTGAGTTAAAACTAAGTCAGTTTAACCTTCAATACTTAGCAAAAAAGCTAAGAACACAAGAAAATACAAAAGAAAGAAAGTTTTGGTGGAAAGAACACTTTATTACTCAAGTGTTTGTTACAATATTAACTCATACATACTCAAACTCTAACTCTCACCCCCTATTTATAGCCATCCACCTCCTCAATGAATGGATAGGATTAAATCTAATTAACAGTATAGATTAATCATTTAGAACCTTTATTACAAATATCTATCATACCACAACTTTCTAAATACTTTTAGATTATTCCATACTACTCTTCATATTTCTATATACATCCACACTCTTCTAGGTTATTCTATGACTTTCTAGAGTCTTCTAGAACCTTTTAGGGTATTTCAGGACATTCTAGGACATTCTAGAACGTTCCAAAACCATCTAGAGCATTCTCAAACACTCTAGAAAATTATGCAAACACTCTAGAAAATACCTCGATAGGTTCAATGATGAATGCCTAATGGTCGACGGGCTCATGGACTCAGTTACCAGCCTTTGTCCGACCAACAGCCTCATGAACGAATACTTCCGGAAACACCTCACCACCAAGCCAGTTTGGACCATGCATGAAATCCAAATCGTCGCAAGGGAATACATAAATGACGAAGAGGTAAGGCAAGTTGTGGCTGCCAATAAACGGCAGCACGACAACACGGCACTTCGCAGCTACCCACCCGAAAGAACACTTTAAAACCACCGCCCCGAACCGGCCACCCTGGGTAGGGAAATTCACGAACTACATCCCCTACCAACACCTCTCGCAGAGATCTACCACCAAATAGCAGAACGGGACATCCTCTCTAAGGCCTGACAGCTAAAAGAACTGACAGGTAGAAACAAAAGCCTATACTGCGACTACCACAGAGGATACAGACACAAGACCCAAGACTGTTTGGATCTAAAAGACGCCTTCGAATAGGCCATCCGAGACGGCAAACTCGGGGAGTTTGCCAAAATCATCCGAGAGCCAAGAAATACCAAAAGAGAAAGATAGCCAGAACGGGAAAGGCGCAACCCCATGATGGAACGACAGGCACACCAGGAAAGCCCCGAAATTGACCCGACCATAATAGTAAACGTAATCACGGGAAAAGACGCACCAGAAAAATCCAAATCAGTATTAAAGAAAGACCTCAGGGTGCTGGCCATAAAAAATGGAACACCGATGTCATCCCTCCCGATAGTAGTCATGTTCCTTCCTGACGACTGCAAACACAGTACCTTGATAGAGGACACCCCTTTCGTCATCTCAGCAAGAGTTGGAACTGGCCTCATGAAACAGATACTAGTGGACATCGGGGCAGACTCCAACATCCTTTTTAGAGGGGCCTTCGACAAACTTGGCCTCCAAAACGAGAATCTACAAAACCATCGTAATGGAGTAATCGAGCTCGGAGATAATTTCCTCAAACCAAACGACTCCATCGTGCTACTGGCTACCATTGGTGCTGGAAACCAGAGGAAGACAGTCCTCTATGAATTCGTAGTACTAAAAGACTCTATGGCCTATAACATCATCCTCGAGAAAAAAGACAATCAACGACCTATCCGCCGTCATCTTCACCAAGTTCCTAATCATGAACTTCCAGGCTGACAACGGCACCATCAGAACAATACACGGAGACTGAGAAGTCGCGATAGAATGCGACAACACCAGCCTAGCTCTTTGCAAGATATCTCGAGATGCGGCAGGCATCTTTCTTGCCAACCTAGATGCCCGCCAAGATGACCAACCCCGACCAGAACCAGAAGGAGACACGGAGAAACTTCAGTTCAGGAAAACCACAGATGAATTCAAATTCCTCAACAAAAACCTAACCTACAACCTAAAAATCGACCTCATCAGGCTTCTAAAGCAGAACAAGGAATTATTCGCTTTCACCCCGGCCGACATGTCGGGAATAAACCCCGATCTGATGTCCCACCGCCTGGTTGTAGATCCGAAGGCCAAATTAGTGGCACAGAGAAAAAGAAAAATGTCTCCCAACCGAGAATCCGAGGTCAAAAAACAAATC
>NC_029790.2:110490346-110495359 GCF_000816755.2 Arachis ipaensis | reverse complement strand
TTGGCCAGTTGGCCAACATCATGCTAGTAAAAAAGGCAAATGGCAAGTGGTGAATGTGCGTTACTACACGGACTTGAACAAAGCTTGTCCTAAAGGCGCCTTTCCCTTAACAAATATTGACGGACTAGTGGACGCCGCCTCAGGACATCAGTACCTCAACTTCATGGACGCCTACTCTAGCTACAACTAAATATCCATGCACCGACCTGACAAGGAAAAAATCGCATTTATAACCCTCGATGGAACGTACTACTACGTGGTCATGCCCTTCAGGTTAAAGAACGTCGGAGCCACCTACCAAAGACTCGTAACCAAAATCTTCAATAAACTTTCTGGAACCAAGATGGAGGTCTACATTGACGACATGCTTGCCAAATTCTAAATAGGGAAGGAGCTCATCGACGATCTTAAGCTCATACTGGACACCTTGAAGAAATATCGGATGCGCCATAACCCGACGATGTGCTCTTTCGGGATAGAGGCCGGGAAGTTCTTTAGCTTCATGATCACTCAAAGAGGGGTAGAGGCAAATCCGAAAAAACATAAGGCCATCCTTGAAGAAATATCAGATGCGCCATAACCCGACGATGTGCTCTTTCGGGATAGAGGCCGGGAAGTTCTTTAGCTTCATGATCACTCAAAGAGGGGTAGAGGCAAATCCGAAAAAACATAAGGCCATCCTTGAGATGAGCAGCCTGACAAATCTCAAGGACATCCAAAGGCTGACCGGACGACTCGCCGCCCTTTCCCGCTTCCTCGGCATCTCAACCAAAAAAGCCACCTCTTTCTTCAAACTCATGAAAAAGGGTATAAGTTTTAGTTGGAAACCCGAGTGCAAAGAAGCCTTCTAACACTTCAAAAGAGTGCTAGCAGAACCCCCTATCCTCTCCAAACCCAAAACCAGAGAGACACTCTACCTCTACTTGTCCATAACAGAGGAAGCATTAGCCGTATCACTAGTTTAGGAAGATGATCAAAAGGTACAAAATCCCATATAGTTTATAAGTAAATCCCTCTAAGGCACGGAAACACGCTACTCCAGGCTAAAAAAATTTGGCTTCGCACTGCACACGGCATCCCGATGGCTTCAGAAATATTTTCAGGCCCACCCTATTATAGTCCGGATGGACCAGGCAGTATTACAGAAGCCGGACCTCACAGGCCGGATGCTCACCTAGTCCATCAAATTATCACTGTTCCCAGTTGATAAACGGTGACCTATTTGACGTGTCTGGTGAAAAGCCAGGTGTCAACACCGATTTGTTAAAGGGACTAAAAACCCCTTCGCCAAAACATGAAAACCTAACTATCCTTGGCTCTTGCTGTTGTTACCTTTCTCTTCTTCCCTTCCTTCCCCTTTTCTGTTTTCCAACTCCCCTTCTACCCACAGCTACATTTGCTGCCTGCATCCCTTTCTATTTTTGCCGCTGCTGGTTGTCCTGCTTGGCTGCGCCGCTGGTGTACAGTGACTATAAGGGAGTGCTGAAGTAGCATATCAGAGAGTTCACGGAGAAGGGTTATGATATTATGCTTAGGGTTGATATACAGGGTGCACAGACGTAGAGGAAGGTGCTAGAAAAATCAGAAGTGTTTATTTTTCTAGTGGCAGAGAATGAGGCAGCGATGGTGGAGAGGCTGATGGATCAGAAGGCGGAGACGGTGGAGTCGCTGCTTGTGAGGATAGCGACGGTGAAGGAGGAGGGTGAAGCATGTAAAGAATTTTGATTATTGTGTGGTGAATGCGTAGGGGAAGCTTGAGAATGCGGTGAAGCTTATGGAGTCTATTATTAATGTTGAGAAAGCTAGGGTTAGACAGAGGAGTGCTATCATATAAGTATTATTACTAAGCAAATATGCAGTGCTTGCTTTCTTGCTTGTGTTTTGTGTTACTAATATTGTGATTGTGGATTTGTGATTCTTGTGTTATGTAAATTCTAGAATGCACCATAGAATTTGTAGGGTTTGATCTACTGTGATTTTTCTATGTTAGGGATTAGATTCTGTATAGTGAGCTCAATGAGTTGTTTGCACAGGTTGTATAGGTGTATGTATGATGGTGGAAAAACAGAGGGAGAAGATAGGGGTTCTAGAAATTGCGCGATGGAGAGGAAGTAAAAAAGAAGAGGAGGAAGAGGAAAGGAAGAGGAAGAAGAAAAGAGAGGTTGGTGTTGCGGTGATAGTCATGAAGGTGAAGTTCGATGATGATGATGATGGAGATGATGGTGACCGAAGAGAAAGGAGGAGAAGAGGAGGAAGAAAAAGGGGAAGAAGATGATAAGAGAAGAAAAGGAGAGTTTTTTATTTTTTTTTTGCGAGGAAGTTTTTAGTCCCTTTAACAAATTGGTATTGACATCTGGTACTGTGACATGACACATTTGATCTCACTGGACACGTCAAATGGGCCACTGTTTATCAACCGAGAACAGGGACTGATTTGTACAATTTTATAGATAGATGGGAGTCTGGTTGAGGTTTTGAGATGATTAAGGTGCGCTTTATATCTCGAAAAAAAGGTTAGGAACCGGATAAGGTATTTATATATATATATATAACAAATTGATTTGCAGTGGTTCACATCTAAACTGCCGCTATCTTGATTAGTTTTGCAGCAGAGGCCAACCTGCAACCCAAGCTCATCACAATTCTACCAATTTTGCGGCGGTTTTGAAAACAGCCGCTAATTTTCCGCCGCTATTCAGCACTTCTATTGTAATGTGATCAATTTTAATAATAGATTATTTTTTATAGACAAATTTAAATATTAATTTAAGAGTATGATATCGTATTACTTACGGTAGATTGTCAGAGAGATGCAGAACCAATTTTCATCAATAAAAAAGTAATATTATTTGTTTGCTACTCAAAGGCCTTTTAGTAGAAAGTGGATTAAATTTGGGCTTTTCATTTTTGTGCCATTAAAACCCTGACCGAACAACCCCCGCCCACAAAAAAAAATAAAAGAAAAAAGAAACTATTCTAGGTACAAATGTTAAAATTTGAGGTACTTATGCTAACGCATATGGTAACAAGAACTGTGACATATATTGTAATACCTATGTACTTGAAAGCATATTAGGGTACACAACTAAGGTTTAAATATATTTAAATATAAGAGAAATAATATCTTTGTACCACATTATAAGTCTTGTTTATGGTAAGGTTAAGTAATTAGTTATACATATATTCCTAAAGAGGATTTTCATAAGAATCTAACTTTGTGATTACCTAAAAATTTAACTCTCAAATATAGACATGCATATCTGGTAAATATATTTGCATTGCAAACAGCCATCTTGAAAGCTCACTTTATGATTTCTCTTAATCCTACCAATTGTTCTATTCTTTGCAAGCCATATTTCTGTAAAAGATTTGTATTCAAAGTGGTTCTCAAAAATTAACGGTTGGGTCTGCTAGCCTGAGTAATGACTTTGGAATCTAAACATCGATGGTCCTATCCTAAAGATGTTTGCTGACAAGATTGAAGAACATTGTAGCTACTTACTTCACTTTTTTTATTTACAACAATGAGACATGTGTATGTTCTATTCACATCCATTTTCATAATTTATGCATTTTATGGAATACTTAGAATGGTCACTCTCCAAAATCTTATACTAAACTTCTCTTTTGATACTATTGTTTTGTCGATTTTTAGCAAATCGATGGTGGTTCGATTCTAATAGTTTGGAAGCGAAACCTACTCCTCTTTTGCAAGTACCAGTTTTCTATAAGTGTATCAAAGCGTCTCGAATTAGACGAGTATTGAAATAGAGAATAAATTGAAATTTGTAAAAGAATAAAAGAAGTGAAAAACAAAGAATTCGAAAAGTAAATTGGCTGAAATCGAAAAGGGTTGCGTTGAAATTTAAAGAAAGCAATAAAGATGTCTTTGACTGGGTCAAAGGACTTTGGGCATGAAAATTAAAAGTACTGGAATATAAATTGAATTCGAAAATTAAACAGTGCTTGAAACATAAATTTGCTTGAAAGATAAACTTTGCAGAAAATGTAAATGGAAAGTAAAGACATGTGGAAGGAATCCTACAGAAAATTGACTCGAAGCAGACTTAGAAAGTCCCTGGGATGTGAGTGTGCGTGAGTAATTTCTGAAGCAAAGTTCCAACCTTTATTTCCTAAAACTTTCTGATATTTATAACCCATGTCTATAACCGATCCTTAATTACATGACACTGCCTTATATGCGGATTCTTAGGTAACCGTTCCTGCTTTTTTACCCATAAATGTTACCCATGAATTCCTCACATGATGAAAGCCTTCAACTTTTATCCTTAGCGTAACCGTCCGATTTTCCTTTTGAACTCCTATTCGACCTCGATCGAATATTCATTCGATTTCCAAAGACAACTAAATTGAGTTCATGTAGAATAACTTCTAATAAATGCCTACACGTGCATCATTCTGACCTTTATTTTCACCCTAACATTTTTTCAATATTTCGAACTAACATATCCTAATCGAAAAACTTTTTGATTAACAACTATACACTTTATTGGGCATAAGAACAGCTTCCTTGTTCTCGAATTGTTGCCCAACCTCGGATTCATTGGAGCTCCTTGGTCGAAAGAATTATCTTAATTCATAAATCGAAATTCAACGAAGAGAAGTGAGCGAGATGATCGTACCTTTCAGAAATAAGAGGTTAGATTCATGTCATTTGTGCCTCTGAAATAGTTCATCTATCCTCAAGGGAGCTTTTGATATCTCTTTGCATCGAATCTTCTAACAATATATTTTGATACAAATTTGAACCTCTATGCTACATTATTCTCCTATCGTATTCAGATCAATATTCATCGTCTAGTTAATATTTATTTTATTTGTGTCACTTAACTACCTATTACAACCAACATCTAAAGAACTTCGTCTATTACCTCCTTTAAGAGGACAAAATACTTCAACATATGAATCGTAGATGACAAGAATGACAATGCAATATTACTCAACATAATGAGCATTATTGAATATCTTTATTAAATTTTGTATAATATTAGT
>NC_029790.2:110487669-110490120 GCF_000816755.2 Arachis ipaensis | reverse complement strand
TGGTTAAGATGGTTACTCATTTCAAGCCCGAAATCGGAAAAGATCCACCCAATTAACACCAAAATTGAATGAGGTTTATTCAATTCTCTCTAAAATCACAGTAGCTGTTCCCAAAAACAAAAAAAAAATCATAGTAGCTCCACTCAATTCAAACACTAAAAACATAAATAAATACATTTGAGTAAACAATGTAATAATTTGAAATTTTTTATTTTTGGTGTGGGAGAGAGAAAGGTGTATGACAATATAGTGTGAGGAGAGGGGTGTTTTATTTGGTTATGGGATGATATAAATCGGACGGTCCGATTTGTGATTTCGAAAATAAAAAAAAATTAATGTTAAAATCGGACCATCTGATTTTTATTTTAACAAATAAAAAAATAAAAATACAAATCGTACCATCCGATTTGGAGTTTAATTTTTTCTTCAAGCAAATCGGACCCTCCGATTTATGATTTATTTTTTTCATCAAACAAATCCGACCGTCCGATTTGAATAAAACACCATATGAAAAAAAATACCTAATTTTTCAATAACAATGTATTACACATATATTTAACCAATATAAAAAAAAATTAGCCTAATAATTTGTGTTGCAAAATCATTTTTTATTTCATTTCATTTCATTTCAGAAAATAACCTCTTTGTGTCTACTCTCAATAATTCATGAAACGTTATAATTTAACATGTATCTCTTTACAATGTAAACGAGATATATGTATTTAAAAAAAATTTAAAAATAAAAAAAATTTTAATAATATCAATAATCCAAACTTTTAGCATGCAATTAGTACATAAAAAAATTGGTAGAAGAGATTAAGATAGATATGTTTGATCAATTAGTATTCAAAAAGAATATATAAAACATTTTAGACTAAATTATGATCCAATTGGATTTATTTAAATTTGAAAAATAAAAAATTCTTACATGTTTAAAGAAAATTCCATGATGAAAATAAATACGGTAATTGTGCCCACCTCTAAAAATGACAAGATAGAAAGCATAAAATTGATACACGATAAATAAAACACAACAAGATGAGATAACTGTTTGTCAATTGTTAGGAGAGGTTGATGGGGATAATGGGAAGAGAATTAAAACGGTTATCTCTCACGTGGATAGTAGGAAATACATGAGAGATAACCGTTTCAATTCTCTCCCCACTATCCCCATCAACCTCTCCTAACAATTAACAAACGATTATCTCATTTTTTTGTGTTTTATTGATCGTGCACCAACTTTAGTTTTTTATTTTAGGGACGCATGAAGGAAATCGGTACTACTGATTTGATCTTGTGTCTACGTGGCTTGCATGCGGTGAGTCCCTGTGTGGTCCGTGACTCCTCCCTCCTCAGACTCCCTCAATCGTCATTCAGAAGACCAAAATACCATAAACACAAGTGTGTATTAACTCTCTGTTTTTTGTTTCGGCTCCTTTTTTTGAAGAGCCATTGTTTTCTTCCATTTGAAGGTTGCATGGTTTGTGGAGCTCTAGATTTATTTTTTTAAGACAAGGAAGAAAAAAATTTCAATGGATAAATATATTGTAAAATATCTTGATCATCTTTCATATGTAAGTAATTTTTTTTGTCTGTAAAATTATTTATAATGTTAACATCAATTATAAATTGCTTAAATGAACTTAAATGGATGTTATTATAGAGTAAAAGTTAGTTATAATAATAGATTTTAGTGTAATAAATTAATGTGAACATAATAGTTAGTCTAAATAAACATGTGAGTACTCTATTTTTAAGAGTTTAGTGGCTAAAAATATTGATAAATTTTAATAAATATAGAATATATTTATAGATAAATTTTAATACTATAGAATATATTTGAGTAGTAGTGCTCGATCTATAATTATACAAAAAAAATACAAACTTTAGATGTAAAAATGGAATAAGATAAAGAGTACTTGTCCTTTGAATTTTTTTTAAAAATAAAAAATTAGTACTCATAACGTCTATTATTACTCAAAAGGTACCTGTATTTGGCAATGAAATTGGCATAGAAATTGTATCAACTTCCTTGTCAAATTCTCTCACGATGATTTGCAGGTGTCCCTTTCTTAGTAAATACATTTCAGAACCAAAAGATAGCAGCAAGATGCAGAAAAAAGGATCGACAATAGTGAGGAATATTTGTAAGTGGAGCAGTTATTTATTTTCTCACGATTGCAGCAGTTATTTAATGGGTTAATGATTTTTTTTAATTATAAACAAAAATGTATTATTACTATTTTATCCATAAATTTGATTTGTAAAATGAATTATTTGAAGGCAAATGGTGTCTATAAAAATTGGACACCAAACTCTAGTATTACCTTTATATATTGGTATAGATTATTATTATTATTATTATTATTATTATTATTATTGAGATAGTTATATATTTACATGATAGTGTTATTATACTGATAGTGTTATTATGGAGTAAAAATTAGTTAT
>NC_029790.2:110484404-110487609 GCF_000816755.2 Arachis ipaensis | reverse complement strand
TTATTATTATTATTATTATTATTGTTATTATTAGCAACTATTTTTTTTAAAAGTGATAAAATGTTATTGTAGTTAATACTTTGTTAATGTCATTATTATTACGTGTTTGTTTATGTTTTCAATATTATTATTATTTTATTCTTGCTGTTGTTGCATTGTGATATGTTATTACTAATATTCGTATGTATTCAAATTGTTAATTGAAAGTAAAGATATTTCACTTCTGAGTGCATATCGATATTTATTAACATTGATATTATTATTGTTGTTTTATCATTATTATTTTAACATTTATTATTATGTGTTGATTATTTCTGTCAGGGTTCTATAATAATTGGACTGAGACACTTATATGCTCAACGTGTCACAGATTCCGAAAATTTCAGGACAAACGGCCTTGATAAATGCCTTGGTAGAACGGTGGAATCCAGTGACTCATACGTTCTATCTCCCTATAGGTGAAAATACTATCACTTTAGAAGATGTAGCTTTGATCCTCGGACTTCAAGAAACTGGGCTACCAGTTACAGGGCCAACCAACAGTAATTACGGAATCATGGTGCAAGAATATCTGATGAACTTTGGAGTTGCACCAACAGCGAGTGAATGTAAAGGTAGTTTTATCAAGCTAACATGGTTGCGTAGTGTTAAACATGGAATAATGTTAACTACTCATGAGACTATGGAGCGTTATACCAGGTGTCACATTATGTCGCTCTTTGGTACGACATTATTTGCTGACAAATTCGGTGCGGGAGTGCATTGGAAGTTTCTACCCTTGCTGCGTAATATTTCAGAATCAGGACATATAGTTGGGGATCAGCATGTCTTGCCCACTTGTACAGGTCTCTGTGTAGGGCCACGCAATATGATTGCAAAGATTTGGATGGGCCGTTAGCACTGTTGCACGTATGGGCTTGGGAGCGGATGCCTTTCCTTGCACCAATTCGCCGTCACCTGCATTGGCATACTCTGGAAATTCTGGAGCATTCATGGCATCGAAATCCAAAGCGCGCATGAAAGACGGTTTTTCGAATGGATGCTCACTTGCTAGTGTATTTGCGACATCTTCTATGTCCGACTCAATGGTGCAGTCCTCTTGTTCCTCGTTTGTATTCGGATCAACGAAATCGTAATTGCCTTCATATTCCTCTTCGCTGTCACCGTTATAACTTTTCCAATCGAAATCATAATCATGTTCTTCCACCGTATTCGGTAATTGTTCGAACTCCACATACAGCTCAATAACAGACACTTGTGATTGGGCTGGATAGTAGATTGAGAACATCTCTTGCAGGCTTATGTCATCATCGATGCACATCGCCTGAAATTGAACGAATCCACCGAATACTAATATAGGTCGTCTGTATAAAATATTTGTCACCCTCTTTGGTATATGCGAATCTATATTTTGACAAATATAACTCTTAAATTCTTCAAAGAACGCCATAAAAGAAAGAACAGATATACAAGGATTATTACACATAAATATCACACCTTCAGCTGTTTTAGATAAAATTTGACTATTATAATAAATTTTAAAACTAATATTATTATTCATTTTTGTGATCACGAAAATTATATTTCTATTATAATTTTTAAAAAGAATTAACTAAATATCATGGTCTTAAAATAAAATAATTATATAACTAAAATGAATAAAAAAAATTTACCCGCAAATATGAAATAAAAAAATAGCTTGCACACATGAAAAAAGAAATAATAAGAAAATTAAGAAGTAAAAGAAGAGCATTAGAAAGAGGAGAATAGATCGAGAATCGCAAGACATTACATTCACCCACTCTATATATAGAGAAGTTAACAAACAAATCATTACTCATGTTTATGAATTAAATAATTTCAAAAATTTTAAAAAAGGAAATCAGCACTATCAATTTCATGATGGTATAGATTCCAAACACATTTTTGTCCTACTTGAAATTATAAGTCCCATTTCTATAATTTTTGTCCTATTTAAAAATCGTTAGTCTCATTTTCATATCATTTTGTCCATTTTGAAATCGTTACTAACGATTTTTTTTATTATATTTTCAATTCCCATGTCGGTACATTACACTAAATTAGCATAATATTCCTGTATTGCACTCATGCTTTGATAATATGTAAAAAAATTAACCTCAACTTCACGCTTTCATCTTTTCATTTTAATCTCTTCTACCAACATTTTTATGTACTAATTGCATACTAAAAATTTGGATTATTGATATTATTAAATATTTTTTATTTTCAATTTTTTTTAAAATACATGTATCTCGTTTACACTGTAAACAAGATATACACGTTTCGCGTCAATCCATCTTATCTCGTTTACAGTATAAACAAAATAAGATAGAAATATTTTATAAAAATTTTAAAAATTAATTTTTTTGTTAAATTTTAATAGTTATAGGAATATGTAGAAACGGACGGGTTTTACGTCCCATTGTCACCCTGGTGATCTTTACAAATTTATTTAAAAAATAATATTTTTCTACCTTCTAAATTCAGTGATTTGTGCTCAACAAGTTTTTTGTTTTGCAATTTTTTTACATAAATTACCAAAAAATAAAAAAAAATGATAAAGGATTGAGTGCAGAATATTTCCTCAAATTTTTGTACGTACTGTATAAATAATTTTTCAAATATTTCAACAAAAATTGGATCAAATATATAAATAATTTACCATTTAAAAAGAAAAGTATATTTTATCAAACTAAAATCATCATTTAAAAAATATCTTTTTTAAATTATTTTATCAAAAATTCAAATAGTATACTCCAGTAAATATTTTATTTTATCTGAGACCCTGAAGATGGCAGAGTCAAGGACACCTGAAAAAAAATTAGAAAGGAAACACAATTTACACGTGAAAGCATGTGAAAATAAAATATACATAGTAAATTATTGATGTAATGGTATATACGGATTCAAACTGAATCCAACAATTCAAAACCTTTTCTGTATTACTTATTTCAAGGTTTTACCAGTAGACAGTAGTACTACAATATACAATTAAACCATTGATTAGCCGACAACAAACATCATTTTGGTCAAAAGCAGGGAGCACTAAATTTGAAATTTCAATCATTTCGCCCGCAAGGATCCAAATGACTGTGTTTTCGGATAATATTCTAAATTCTTTGCTGATTAAACTCTAATAAAAAATGTAGATCGGTTTATGTTATTTGAAAGATGAGTATTATTT